>NC_088608.1:0-368750 GCF_036013475.1 Columba livia | reverse complement strand
CCTGTGGCAGTCAGGCCACCCTCTGAGCCACCCGCCACCAGCAGGACGCGTTCCACCCACGGGAAGTCGTGGCGACAGCTGCCGAGGGAAGGGGGAGATACATCAGTGCCCTAAACCAGCCTAAACTTCTTTGCAGCTGGTACGGGCAGCTCCTCCGCTGGGCTGTGTGGCTGGGAGCCCAATGCTAGTGTAGGCGTGCAGAACACACCTGGATACACCCATCTGCAGGAGGCACCGGTGACCGGGCTGTCACCATATGGAATACAGCTGTGCAGAGCACACCTGGATACACCCATCTGCAGGAGGCACCAGTGACCAGGCTGTCACCATATGGAATACAGCTGTGCAGAGCACACCTGGATACACCCATCTGCAGGAGGCACCGGTGACCGGGCTGTTACCATATGGAATACAGTTGTGCAGAGCACACCTGGATACACCCATCTGCAGGAGGCACCAGTGGCCGGGCTGGCACCATATGGAATACAGCTGTGCAGAGCACACCTGGATACACCCGTCTGCAGGAGGCACTGGTGACCGGGCTGGCACCATATGGAATACAGCTGTGCAGAGCACACCTGGATACACCCATCTGCAGGAGGCACCAGTGACCGGGCTGGCACCATATGGAATACAGCTGTGCAGAGCACACCTGGATACACCCGTCTGCAGGCGGCACTGGTGACCGGGCTGTCACCGTATGGAATACAGCTGTGCAGAGCACACCTGGATACACCCGTCTGCAGGCGGCACTGGTGACCGGGCTGTCACCGTATGGAATACAGCTGTGCAGAGCACACCTGGGTACACCCGTCTGCAGGCGGCACTGGTGACCGGGCTGTCACCGTATGGAATACAGCTGTGCAGAGCACACCTGGATACACCCGTCTGCAGGCGGCACTGGTGACCGGGCGTCAGCGCCTGGCGTGTGCCTGAGCAGGACGCTCATTGCAGAAGCGTGGCGGCTCTGTGGCTGCTAGTCCTCACCAGCTGTACACACGAACAGAAGGTACTTGCAGTTCAGGCTTGTTAGTCTGTCACCCACCTGTATTACAACCATATTTTGAGTACAAGTAGCACACAGGAGTAGTTGTGTGTTTTACTCTCTTAAGAGTGTGAAAGATGAGAACATGAGCAGATCTGCAGATCCTAAGCAATTGTAGTGTCATGGGTGGAGAAGGAAGAACCTTATCAGCTGCAGCCCTGGATTCCAATACAGCTTTATTTTTGTGTATCTGTAGGTTACTTGCCTGTTAAAACTATTTCTTCTCATAATTATTTTTATAAATGAGTGTTGCGCTCAGCACTTTTAAGATCTTTCATGGCATCTCATACGCTTTCAGACCTCTAAAGAGTCTGAAATGATACCTGCTTAGTGTTACATGTAAGCATTAAATATTTTCATCCATGCTGTACACTGCAAGATCTGAGATGATAGGCTGGGGCAAACAACGTGTGCTTTCAGTTGTATGTTTTCAGGTCCGTTTCATGCGGTAACATGCGCAGGTTTCTGTGAAGCAGCCGCGGGCTGCTCAGGCTCCTGCACTCACACACGCTCACTCGCGCACTCGCACACACTCACCCTGTCCAGCACCCTGCCCGTCCGGCCGGGCTGTGTTGGTGTCGGTGTCTGGCGAGGGCAGCACCGGCCTCGGCAAACAGCTCTGCGCTGGAGCTGCCCTGTGGCTGCTTCGCATCGGGAACTGGCTCCTGAAAACCCAGCGGTGTTGGCAACCAAAAGACTCATGCTTACTTAATTGTAAAATACTGCACTCGTAACAGCAGCTTGTCACAAGCGCTTTAACAAAAGCATGTACATGGCACACTGCCCTTTCGGCAGTACAGTAAAGAATGTTTGAAAATTCAACTTTTTGAGTACTGAACAGTCAGTTTGAGTAATAATGTGCCTACCTGAAGCCAGCTGGGTTTTGTAAAGTTAAATGTGTTTCATAGTTACTAGGATGGTTTACTTTCTCTGCTTTAAGTTGCAGATAATCTTTTTTTCCCAATGCCAGCTGACATACAACGTGCACTCTCTGCAGCAGCAGAAAATATTCCAAAGGGCTTCAGTATTGTGTGCTGTGAACTTGCTGTGAGATCAATGTGTGTTGCATTTCATGGTCACGGTTTTTCCTGTGAAGTGGGAGAGGCCAATAAGGAGCGTGAGAGGGGTGGCGGTTCTGCTCGTGTTCCCGGGGAGCGGCGGTTCTGCTCCCGTTCCTGTGGTTCTGCTCCCGTTCCTGGGGGAGCGGCGGTTCTGCTCCCATTCCTGTGGTTCTGCTCCCGTTCCTGTGGTTCTGCTCCCGTTCCCGCGGGAGCAGCGGTTCTGCTCCCGTTCTGTGGTTCTGTTCCCATTCCCGGGGGAGCGGCGGTTCTGCTCCCGTTCTGTGGTTCTGCTCCCGTTCTGTGGTTCTGTTCCCATTCCCGGGGGAGCGGCGGTTCTGCTCCCGTTCCTGTGGTTCTGCTCCCGTTCCTGGGGGAGCGGCGGTTCTGCTCCCGTTCCTGTGGTTCTGCTCCCGTTCCTGTGGTTCTGCTCCCGTTCCTGTGGTTCTGCTCCCGTTCCCGGGGGAGCGGCGGTTCTGCTCCCGTTCCTGTGGTTCTGCTCCCGTTCCTGTGGTTCTGCTCCCGTTCCCGGGGGAGCGGCGGTTCTGCTCCCGTTCCTGTGGTTCTGCTCCCGTTCCTGTGGTTCTGCTCCCGTTCCCGGGGGAGCGGCGGTTCTGCTCCCGTTCCTGTGGTTCTGCTCCCGTTCCCGGGGGAGCGGCGGTTCTGCTCCCGTTCCTGTGGTTCTGCTCCCGTTCCTGTGGTTCTGCTCCCGTTCCCGGGGGAGCGGCGGTTCTGCTCCCGTTCCTGTGGTTCTACTCCAGTTCCCAGGGGAGCGGCGGTTCTGCTCCCGTTCCTGTGGTTCTGCTCCCGTTCCCGGGGGAGCGGCGCCGGGTGAGCCTCAGCATGCTTGTCCTGACGAGACCGCACGCTCCGCGCTGCTCCGGCTCCCGTTGCCCTACGCAAACTGGTTTCGTTTTGTTCCTGTGGTGTGTCGAGCACTTTGGCATTTCCAAAAGGTTTATTTGAAATTGCCCGTGTATGTTGCACTATATGATGTCACCAAACTTCCATGGCGCATTATAAGCTCTGTAAATATTACCTTTAGAATCGGTATGTCCTTTCAGGACGAGGAGAGGAATCACAGTAATTTAAACTATTTATTTACTTACACTAATATCACACTTACTGAAATTTGAAAATAAATCAATTACAGGGCTACATTAAATTTAAAAGTAAGAAAAGATATGCCTAATTTTCTTTGCAAAGCTTCAGTGTACTGTAAAAGCAGGACTGAAACGTATTTGACAGAATTTAGCTAAGTAATGAATAATTTAAAATCGACATCTCCTAGCTGATCATAGTAGAGCTGTTGGGAGAGTACTTTTGGCACTGATATTATGTTTCTCTCAACGATTGAGAAGCAGTAATGATGAATTCAGTCATCAGTCGCTAGCTGGGCACTCCTTACCACGTGCAGTACCCCGGGTGGTCCCCGGGTCCGCTGGCAGCTGCCGGCGCTGAGCACCAGAGGAGCGTCCGTCTCGGCTGCGGAACGGAGGGATCTCCTGTGGCTCGGAACCCGTCTGTGCTGTGCCTGGTTTAGGCCTTGCGGTTCTTAGTGTGCTATAAATCTTCTGCAGTCTGGCTGTGGAGCTTCTGTTCTCTCTATTACAACAATTACATACAAAGATTCCACTTTTATTTTATTGCGCTGTAGACTGTAATGTTAACCTGTGACCTTGATTTCAGAGCTTGCGAATGGACTGTTAGGTTTGTTCTCCTGGATTTTCAAGCAGTTTCATGGAATGTCTCTTCCTTCATCTTTACTACTTGATTTAACTATGAGATGCCCTTACTCTACAATTGTCTTAGGAAATTAACTTATTTTTTCTTTTCTACTAATTCCCTAGTCAAAAGAATGAAAAATAAGAACAAAACCATTAGTCTATGTAACATCAGCAGATTTTGAGGATTTTTTCCTGTTGTCTTCACAGCCTGGTTCGGATTTGGGTTTTTTTGGCTGTACTACCTGTTAGACAGAAGTTTCCACGGATGGGTTCCCTCCGGTTTGTACAGTTCCCTGCTGGCTTGCTGGAGGCCGCCGGCGGTCCCGGGGCGGCGGCGCCGGCGGAGCCGCGGTGGCGGTGGCGCAGCCCTGCCGTGTGCGCGTCACGCGCGGTGCACGCGTTGTAGGTTTGTCAGATGGCTTCTGGAAGCATCGCAGAGTCCCCTGCTCTGACTCGGAGGACCTGAACAGTCACTCTATTTCCAGTCACTCCATCAGTTAATAAGGCTAATGCAGATGTTTAACTTGGTGCGTGGGTGATCAAAGCACAGATCTGCAGATACAGGAGACAGTCCAAGTGTCTGGCGCTGAGTTTACAATTACAGGGTGTGCTGCCATTGGTCTTGAGTCCACAGAAATTTAGAAGTGCTTGTTTTTTGCATGTCTGCATCAAAAATGAATGAAATTTGCAAAGATTTCTTGTTGCGGCTCCAGTATTTATATTTTTGTCCTGTTTACCCAGACTGTCAGCCTTTCTGAAATTCCATCAAGACTTCTGAATGCCAGTAGACCTGAGGATCTTTGGGGTTTTATGCAATTCGCTGATGCTCATATATGAAAGAAATAAAAAAGCTTGCTGTTGCAGGCAGATAAAGGACAATTGAACAGTATGCTGAGTCTCAGCCAGCCCTGAGGTCCTGGCTGGCAGCTCCACGCAGGCAGAGGCGCCATCCCCTGAGGGAACGAGCCGCCTGCGCCGGGTGCCTGGCGGAGCAGATGTGTTCCAGCGGAAAGCTCGGCCGAGCGGTGAACTAACCTACTAAAGAAATACCCATGAGGTACATGCCTTTTCAACAGAACTGTATCTTTGGCTAGTTACAGCTTTTCACAATTTTAGAAATATTTAATAAATAATACTTATTTTTTTTCTGCTGTTGCCCTTTTTGATGACAGCACCAGTATATTCAAGCACTTAAGGTAGACAATGGACATCACTACTTTTCTCTCAAGCAGTACTGGCTAAATGAGAAATACATTTCGTCTTATGGAATACTTGCTAAGATAATAAACTTAAACGTGAAGCTTAAACTGCCCCGTGTCATCTAATACCCGCAAAAGATGTATGCGGCACCGAGAATTCAGTTGCACGGCCCGGCCGGGGGCCGGCATGTCCGCCAGTGGAACGCTGCTGCTGCTGCTGCTGCTGCTGCTGCCGCCACAGGAAACATTTGCCATTTATCAGATAGTTTCTTCCAGATTGGCAACTGATGAAATGTCGTGTGTAAGACATCGGCTTTGAACCGAGGCTGTAAGATGGCAAAGAAAAGGTGTGAAATTACATTAAGAAAGGAACAAACAAACCCCAAATCAACGCAAAACAAACAAATCAAGATAATTAGGAAATAAAAGTGAAAAAAAATGCAAACAGATACTTACAAAATACAAGTGAGGAAAAAAAAGTAGAGGATCAAACCAAAGTTAACAGATTGCCTTCAGCAGAGTCTGTGTGCGTGCTCCATCTTCGGTTACCAACTGTCGTGTTACTGGCTAAAACATAGTGTCTCAATGTATGCATTGTATATGCACTTAGCGTTGAGTTATGGTTTTATTTCACTCACTCTTTGTGCTCTTGCAAAGCAGATTGAGAAGGAAAGAGAGACTTCTGTTCATGTCCGTGACTGTGTGTCTGATATTTCATCTATGCTCCATAGCATTTAAAAATGGCTGCTGTACTGTAACGGTATTTGTCTCTAACTTTACTGAAAACTTTGTACATCGTACCGAGCTGTTCTGAAAGAAAAAATTGATTTCTGCTTGCCTGCCCTACTAACCTGGCTCATTTTCAAGGACAAGAGTGGGCCGGAATGCAGCATCTTCAGAGCGCGGCGCATAGGGGCGCTCTGGCATTTCCACCTGCGTGTGCCAGGACGAGGCAGCGCGGGGGCTGGTTGGGGAACAGCTTCTCCTTGCTGGGCGGTGTTTGGCTGCACTGGGTGTTAACAGCGGGTTAAAATGCGTTAGACTTATCAAAGCTGGAAGATTTAGTCACTTAAAGCATTTCATCTATAAGGTGACAAAGTTAGATGATGAAGTCAATAGGTGGTGGATGCTGGACTTTAGCAAAAATAATTTAGTAAGAATCAAGTTAAATTCCTAACCGGTTTAATTGCACCCCTGGAGGTGTTAAAAGGCGAGGTTCCTAGGGACATGGCTCAGTGTTAGAGCTGGGTTAGACTGTGGTTGGACCACGATCCTGAGCATCTCTTCCAAGTGAAATGACTCTATGATTCTGCGTTCATGCAGCAGCTTCCTCCATATGACCCGCAGCCAGAGAAGGCTTTCTCATTTGTGGTGCTGAGCCTGCACAGAAGCTCCAGTTAGGCAGATGTGTTGGGCAGAGATACGTTTGGGGGTTTTGTAACCTGGTGTGTGGAAGAGTGAAGTATTTCTGTGTGCTGAGCACTCGTGCCTTTGCCAGCACCACAGAACATGTCATCTCACTGGAACTGGCTTTCCCGAAACTCTGAGGGATGAAGGAGGAGGTGAAGAGTGTGAAACTTGGTGTTCAGGTAGTGCGAGATTTCTGGGGCCAGTGGTCACAGTATCCATCAAATACTCTTCACATTTCTTCATTTCAGTGGAGCAAAGTATTAATGAACTCGCTAGCAGGAACTGATTCGAGAACCCGTTGTATCCAAGTTTGCTCGGCAAAGAGTAAAGAATATACTCTGTAAAGAATTCACGTAGATGAACTAACATTCAGAACTCAGCTTTCCATAATTAAAAATCATTCAGCTTTGCACAAATTATTTTGAATTCAGTACCAGTTTCAGTACAAATTTCCCCATGAATTTTTAACAGAAATATTTTTAAAGGTTACATCAAAATAGTTACAAGGTTCATTTTGCAGGCAAAAAGCCAGTGAAGTTGTATGGGATGTACTGTGGCATGTAGTGACAGTGCCACAGAAGGGTTCGGGTGCGATGGAGCGACCGGAGCCCACGGCAGCAGGTTTGGGAAGGCAGCTCTGGTGCCCGTGGGGGAGGCTCTTCAGCTGTCCTCCGCAACCCCCAGGTGACAGTCAGCTGAGCTCGTTCCTTCTGTCAGCATGTTGCTTGATTTTGTTTATGGGCTTGTTTAGTGTTTCTGGCATTCGAGCACTGCTGAGTGACTTGGTCTTAGTCTAAACTTCAGATGTCTGTGCTGCTGGGCTTGGACAAGGTGGTCCTTGAGGAAAGGGAAGCCCTCTGTGGAGGTTCAGGCGTGCATCTGACCGAGGTGGAGTCTGGTTGAGCAGCCTCCTCTCCACAAGCACCTTGATGGTAGAACTCAGAGGACTCTGCAGGTCGGGGCTGCGGTGTCAGCGGCAGTTCAGCTCGTCCCCTTAGCTCTGCACACCCAGCCTGGTCTGCTGTGCTGCCCCTTCATGGACACGCTGGAGGAGCAGCGGGGCATGCCCAAAGACTCTGAACTGGAGGCCGAGGGAAACAATGGCCAATATGCACTAAAAATGCTGGCTCTATCTTGATATGAAGCTGTCTTTCAGGTACTCGAAAACGGCATTTGAATTCTCCTTATTCTCTAAATTTCATTGTAACTGTAGCTTAGTTTGTCCTAGCATGCAAGTTTAGTACTCTCCTATGCACAAACACTTTGTTTCCAAAAAAAGCTCCTAAATGACTGTTTGTATTTTGGAAAATAAGTATCTAATGCTGTTCTTGCTGCTGTACTTAAGGGTTTTTTTGTAATTGATAGCTATGTTAGAAGTAAAACAATGCTAATTTAGAAATAGATATGTCCTACACAAAATTAGTTTCATACTGATGTTTAGACATCATAAAGTCTGATGGATTTGCCTGTTTTTACTCTAAATAGTTTTGTTTTCAAAAATAACAATAATCATTGCAAAAATGATTACATATGAATTATCAAACTTTGAATATTCAGAGTGAGAAAATACTGACTTGGAGTGTATGTGTTTGAGTGTGTCAGATGAGTTCAGTTCCACCACATGCAGAAGCTCGAGATTCTCTCTGGAAAACTGGAAAGTGAAAGAGCAGTAAAACTTGTAGTTCTATTTCTGTTCAGTTTTTTTTGAACTGCCTTGCATGTAGAAGCAAAGTGCTCTGGAATTGTGACTCCTCGTTCCCTTTGCTAGAGCCCCCGGGAGCAGCAAGTGCTTTGCTGCTGCAGTGGCACTCGGGGCTGGGGACACTCTTGTGTCACTGACACCCTCACAGCTTTCATGGGAACCCGCTGCAGTGGCACTTGGGGCTGGGGACACTCGTGTGTCACTGACACCCTCACACCTTCCATGGGAACCCGCTGCAGTGGCACTTGGGGCTGGGGACACTCGTGTGTCACTGACACCCTCACAGCTTTCATGGGAACCCGCTGCAGTGGCACTCGGGGCTGGGGACACTCGTGTGTCACTGACACCCTCACACCTTCCATGGGAACCCGCTGCAGTGGCACTTGGGGCTGGGGACACTCGTGTGTCACTGACACCCTCACACCTTCCATGGGAACCCGCTGCAGTGGCACTCGGGGCTGGGGACACTCATGTGTCACTGACACCCTCACAGGGAATTCCCAGGGATTAACACCAAATTCAAGTCAATACCCAATGGGTCCTGGGGACAGCAGGGTGACCATGAGCCAGCACTGTGCCCTTGTGGCCAGGAAGCCAATGGTACCTGGGGTGAGTTAGAAGGGGGTGGTCAGTAGGTCAGAGAGGTTCTCCTGCCCCTCTGCTCTGCCCTGGGGAGACCACACCTGGAATATTGTGTCCAGTTGTGGCCCCTCAGTTCCAGCAGGACAGGGAACTGCTGCAGAGAGTCCAGCGCAGCCACCAAGATGCTGAAGGGAGTGGAGCATCTCCCGTGTGAGGAAAGGCTGAGGGAGCTGGGGCTCTGGAGCTGGACAAGAGGACACTGAGGGGGGACTCATTCCTGGGGATCAATATGGAAAGGGGCAGTGTCAGGAGGATGGAGCCAGGCTCTTCTGGTGACAGCCAGTGACAGGACAAGGGGCAATGGGTACAAACTGGAACACAAAAGGTTCCACTTAAATATGAGAAGAACCTTCTTCCTGGTGAGGGTGGCAGAGCCTGGCCCAGGCTGCCCAGGGGGTTGTGGAGTCTCCTTCTGTGCAGACATTCCAACCCGCCTGGACACCTTCCTGTGTAACCTCATCTGGGTGTTCCTGCTCCATGGGGGATTGCACTGGATGAGCTTTCCAGGGCCCTTCCAGTCCCTGGCATCCTGGGATTTGTTTGGTTGTCAGGTGTGAAGTGCTGCCGAGTGTTGCTTTACCTGGGCTACTGATCTTTATCTGCTGGGTGTTGTGTACAATTTTGTCTGCTTTGGTTAAAGAAATAGAAAATCCAAACTAGCCACCTGGTTCTTTTTGTGATATGTTTTTTTCTTTCTGCAGCTCTACTGAGAAGTCGTTTCCTTGGAGATCATCAGGTATTATCTTTTATGTGTACATTTTGCTTTAAGCTCAAAAAACTTTATTTTTGTTGGCATTCATGGCTTGTTTTGAAGTGAGCTGAACATCAGCAGCAATGCTACATATCTTTCTAAAGGGTAATGTTAATATCCCCTTTCCCACACATGAAGAGGCTGGTTTGTTCCTCTGTTGTATCAAAGGTGGTTTTGGCTTAGGGGTAGTCACAGGTATTTTTCTGGCACCTTTATGTGCCTTTGAATTTTTGTGTGAGATTGGCCATAACAAAGTCTTGTGTGTTTGGTGTCCTTTGCAATTAATTCAAAAATACCTTTGAGTATTCCGCTTGGCAGGTAAGGAGCATGAGAAAATACTGTATATTTTAAGCTTGAAAACTGATTTTACAGATATTCTTAGTTAAGAAAATCTCCAGTGAGTGAAGGCTTTTGAGAGTGCTTTTTCTACTTTTGTATCTCAGCCTGAACTTTCTTTCCAAAACCAGTAATGTTTGTCTTGTGGTACTTGTGCATCTGCTCTTGAGTAGATTAGGTGGAGTGGGTAGGGCTCGATATTAAAAGTAACTTCGAGTGTCTGTTGAAATAATCAGGGCTGTCCGTCACGGATCAGAGCATTTAACTGGTTGGGTTCAGCTGCGGTGGAGGCGCAGACCACAGAGGCGTCCCTTTGCGGGGGGGGGCGGGGCGGGGCGGGGCGTCCCTTTGCGCGGGGGGGTCCCTTTGCGGGGGGGGGTCCCTTTGCGGGGGGGGTCCCTTTGCGGGGGGGGTCCCTTTGCGCAGAGCCGCGGGTGGGTCCGAGCCGTGTGCGGAGCAGGACCTGACCGCGGGTGGCGCTGGTTCCGTCCTGCGCTCCTGGCACGGCGTTGGTTAAACAGACCCCAATCAGAATTGTAGGTAGCATGTTAAAAGCTTTGTTAACCAAGTTCCTATCTGTACCAGGATGCATGCACTTTAAAGAGCTGTCTAGTTTCTGCTGTATAGAGAATAACACGTCAGTTATTTGCTTGTTCACTCAAGCATATTTATAATTACGATTAATTGTGACTATTTTAGGCAAATAAGTCTCTCTCTGCTTTCTCTTCCCCTTCCTGTTTTTTTTTGTTTTATTTATGGATTAAGCTCTTCTGTATAATTTTATTGACATGGTTTCAGTTGCCACCATGGCATCGCCTCAGCTGAGGTGAGACACACATGGGCTCTTTTTCCTTTCTTTTGAATCTCACGTTCTCAGCAGCCTTACATGTCTTGGCATTTAAATTTTGCTGGTCACAGTGATGTTTTTCAGGTATCCCTTCAACAATGTTTTTAAACGAGTCCAATTTGTTCTCCTAAAGTAACTGAGAAATTAGCTCTACTTATTCTTTCAATGTGGAAATTATTTGTCCGGGCTCATCGTGGTTTTGGTGGTGTGATTTGCTCCGGTTCTGCGGTGCTCCCGGGGCCGCTCCCCGCCGGAACGGCTCCTCCGGCAGACCGTGCTCGCTGGCTGCTGCGTCCCAGCCGCCCGCGCCCCATTGCCTCCCTTCTCCTCGGCTTTTCCTGAAACTGGTGCTGCTTTTCTCCTTGGCTGCCTATTAGTTTCTTTCTTTCTGCTCCTATTTGTATTTTATCCTGTAATTCTTTCCTCCCATTCCTGTGTTTCTTTTCTTTTAGAAATCTCCTGGGCACATCCCTGCTAAGAAGCCATTTAACATATGGCAAGAAGTCTTATTTCTACTTAAATGCTCTTGAGTTAATATAAATCTAGATGTATGTTTCCCACATCTCTGTGTATCTAAAGTAAGGCTTTTCTGGAGTAATTGCTCAGAAGTGAGCGCGTTTGAGAAAAACAACATTTTTTGCTTAGAATTTTCTGTCATGGTTTCATTTCTTATTTACGTTTCTGTTGTGATTGTAGCATGTGGTGGGTTTTCCTTACAGATTCACTCCTAAGCTGTATTTTAAAGAGGTGTCACTAGATGATGCTTTGCCAGCTGCGATCTGAAAACTCCTGAAGTTCAAGATGAATGCAAACACTCCCTTAAGTCACCTTTTTCCTATTGCAGACGGTACATATCAAAAACCATCAGCAGATGATGTGATAGGATGTGACCGTGGCTGAAACTGCTTTATGCGTCCGTAGAATTATCCAGAATTTTTAACAGAAACATAAAATGATGTTGTTTTGCAGTTCCTTATAAATAGAATATTAGCTCAGCCGTTCATAAACAGGCTATTATTTTATTCAGGGTACTCTCCCCATGGTTTCTAGCAGCAGAAAAGCTAGAAAGGCGACAATTGCCGGCATTGAGCATTGTGCCCGAGCAGCCGGTGTTTGAGCCCCGGGACAGCCCTGGCTGGCGGCAGATGTGGCGCCGGTGGCTGTCCTGGGCACATCTGTACGCTCCGCACAGCCCGGCTTTGTTCTGCCCGCGGCTCCCCACGCCGGGGCTGTGCCGGTTTGATAGCCCTTTAGTAGCATGGCACATCGAGTAACTAAAATAACAGGGCTTTGTACTACTAAAACAACAGACGCTGAAGATTAAAATCTTGACGTTGAGTATAATTAGAGTAATTTAAATGTCCCAGTCCCCACAAGCCTTTTCTGCTGAAGAGCATCTGGTACCAGCCGATGTCTGTTATGGTCTCTTGTGGAGCTGGTGTAACAGCAGCTGTAAAACTTAGTTTATTTCAGTGTTGTTTTCCGTATAATTTCTAGGGATACCGATGATTTAATTAGTTGAAGTGTTATAACACTTCCTATTAAATCTTAAGTCAAATTTGATCATAATACTCCTACTATAGTAAATTAATTAGTATCATATTTTACTAGATACTTTTGACCTAAGGATGTGCTACTAATAAATAACTGCACTGACAGCCTGTAATTGCTAAGAGTTATCCATTGATTTTTTCTTTTTAATCTAGTGTTTGAATGGTGTTCAAACCTTCATCATAATAGCAATTAATGAGTGACATATCTAGTATGAGTGTTCCATTATGGCTAATTGTACAAATAGTGAGACACCAGCATTTTGCGTACAGAGTATTTCTTTACAGCTTGGCAGGTGCAACACTCTGGTTTGGTGTCTCTGTTGAAGTATACTGGAATAACAGCTGTTATAAAGACTTGCCCCTAGCTCATCTGTTAGGTTTGTCGTGTTCTGTTGGTTTTCTGGGGGACTTTTTCCACGAGTGCCAGTAGATTTTATGTTGGAGTGTCTCTTGTGAGCCGGAGAGAGTTTCGTTGGCAGTTGGTGGGATGTCTCCGTCTTGCCCGGGCGCTGCAGCCCGTGGCGCAGCCTCCCGGCGCGTTTCCTCTGCAGCGCGCGGCCGGGGCGCAGGCACAGCGCGCTCTGCCGCCCGCGCTGCCCGCCGCTCGCAGCTCCTGACGTGGAGCCGCGGCTCAAGCTTTGACTGGCCTGTTGCTTCCTAGGATGTTTCTTCTGGTTTCCATTGTAGGCTCATCCATACGTTTCTTCAGCAAAAATGTACGTAGCTGGTGTTCCCTTTAAACATAACCCATGTTTCCTGCTGCATCTCTGATGCCTGTTCTGCATCCATCGGTGTAACATGTTGGCAACTGAATGCTTAATAATTCTGTAAAAATCATTCCGATTCCAGTTTCTTGTTGTTCGTGTCCTCATCTTTGTCCTTCATTTCCAGTCCTTACCTTTTTCCTTTCAGTGAGGCATGTGCGATGTCTCCTGTGCTTTCCCCTGTGTGCACTGACACTGCCCTTGGCTGCCGCTGGAGTTCAGCTGATGTTCTGAGCACTGGCCTCAAGAGTGGGTAAAGAGTGGATAAGCGTTTGGATAGCAGTATATGAAGTAAAGATGTATAAAACGTGTGCTAACTTGTGCTGATGGTGCACACACAGGGATGAAATCCAGCTCAGCCTTTGCCCTGTGGAGCTCTTGAGACACCGGGACCCTAGGGGAGCGCTAGTGACCCCCCGTGCGCTGCAGCCTGGCTGCACGAGCTTTTTACTCCGTAAGACATACTTACTAGGTGGTTAATTACATTTTTCATTAAAGTAGGTTGGAATGTACGTTTGAAAAATTAGAATTGTAGAAATACATCATACTGACAGGAAGCAACATTCTCAGACATTTGTATGAACGTTGTTAGTTTGGCAAATGATACCTGCCTACCAGGAGACTCTGTCGATGTTGGAAGCCCGTTCTTCGTTAGTGTGCATGAGAAAATTATTGAATTTGCAAGAAACGTACATATGAAATGTTGGATTTATGTCATTAACTTATTCTTTCAGATCCTCCAAGCAGCAGTGTAAACAAGCCCCGAGTGTCAGACAGTGTTCACACCAATGCCTATGACGTTAGGACAGAACCCGAACAAGGGAACCTCTACTCGCCAGAACAGACGTCTCTCCATGAAAGTGAGGGTCTGTTGTGTGCATTTTAAATATTAGAATATATTTCTGTATTGACCGCATAAAAATGTAATACGGTTATGAATGCAACAAATAACAAACTTATACAATGTTTTTGTGAAGTTGTTAGATGCTTTTTCTTCTTACGCTGGCTTCATATCTGCAGGGTCTGTAGGTAACTCCAGAAGTTCAACACAAATGAATTCTTACTCTGACAGTGGTTACCAGGAAGTAAGCAGTTTCCATAACAGCCAAAACCTGAGCAAGTCAGAAAGCAGACAGCAGCATTCCCTCGCCGGGCCTGCGAACAACCACTTGGTGCGGAGCTCGCGCGCGGAAGGGCAGGCGTCCGTCCAGGTACGCTCCAAACGGGACACTTGCTCTGTACAGCATCTCTAACACTCTTTTAAAGACTAATTGTGTAGCTGGACCTGCCTTTGTGTAGGCTGGAATTCATGTTATTAAGTGGCACCTCTATTTAACAGCTTCACTGGTTAAAAAGCCGCGGTGGCTTGCAGCACACGTAGACTCGCTTGCTGCAGTCGGCGCCTGTGTGATCTGGTTCATCCACTGTACCTGACGTTAAGTGAAACTGAGGAGTCCTGAACGCAGAGTGTGCTCCTAATACCATATCGACAAAGTATCATTCACTTAAAAGTCGGTTGTGATGTTGGAGAAAACGTCCTAGAATTCAACCCGCATGTAAAAAGGTTGCTTAAATGAAGACGGTATTTGTGTTCCCTGTACTTTCTGATGTTTCTGGGTTTTTTTCCCCTCCTTTTTCATTATTCAGAATGATAGTAAGACAGTAATTGACAAAACTTCATTAGCTTATACTGGAACTGTCTGCATTACTGTTCATGATTTTCTGAAGTGGTAGAATAATTAATAAAGTAAGAATAATGAAGAGAGTAAGCACAGGTGCATATTAAAATAGAAAGCCAAAGAAGAATGAGGAATGGAAGGTTTTTTAATGTTAATTCGCCATTTATATATTAAGAAATACTGGTAAGAAGTTATTTTACAGGAAAACTTGAGGAAATTATGTTTAGGGTAGAAGCTACTCTTCATCTGCTTGTATATGTTGTTAAATTGTGTGCAATTCTTGTTGACTTCTCTGTCTTACGGGAGAAGGGTCTCCAGCCCATGGCACAAATGCAGACACTGACGAACGTTTGTGTTTCCAACAGCCCGCAGTGAACATCGCCAGCACCCGCGTCATGAGGCGCGTCAGCTCCGTGCCGTCCCGGGCGCAGTCCCCGTCGTACGTGGTCAGCACCGGCGTGTCCCCGTCGCGGGGGTCGCTGCGGACGTCGCTGGGCAGCGGGTTCGGGTCCCCGTCCGCGGCCGAGCCGCGGCCCCTGGGCTCTCACGCCTACTCCTCCACCACGCTGCCGGCGCCGCGGGCAGCGTCCCCGTACGCAGCGCAGAGACCCGCGTCCCCCACGGCCGTGCGGCGCGTCGGCTCCGTCACCTCCCGGCCCGCCAACCCCAACGGCGGCAGCGCCCTGTACCAAACGCCCCTCCGGGTCGGCTCTCCCCTGGCCCTCGCTGACGTGCAAAACAGAGTCGCTTCTCCCACCCAAACGCAGCTGGGATCGTCGTCCCCAAAGCGTTCTGGCATGACCGCGGTTCCGCAGCATTTGGGAGCGACGCTGCAGAGGACAATTCATGATATTGAACAGTATGGACAGCAGTATGACATCTATGAGAGAATGGTCCCTCCACGGCCAGACAGCCTTACAGGTCAGTAAAAAGGTGAAGACGCAGCTTAAAACTTGCTCCAAACCTGCAACTGTAGAAAACCCGTAACCAGGGTACTGCTGTGCATGAAACCTTGTAGCACCAGGGCATAATTGCAGTGCATCTATCAAACCAGTTGCAACCACTGGTGTCAAACCCTGTGATCAGTCTCACCATAAGTTTGCAGTGAACACTGTCTTTAATTACTAGGTTGCTAGGTATGCGTTAAATTGAATCGCATGTTTTAAGTAGCTAAGTGAAATTCTGAGTGTTCCAATTCCGGAATTGTTTTAAGAGCAGGGGTAGGGGAGGAGCCGATGAAGGCGGAAGAGCTTTTCCCTCAGGTGAGGCGCCCTGCAAAAGCTCTGTGCCCGCAGCCAGAGAGCATCACACGAGCTGGCGACGCTCAACTAGGGAATGGTCAAGAACCCTCAGAATTAACTACGTTCTAACTGGGTTTCCACTAGTATATTATATATTATATGATTATTCTCTTTAGACTTTGGAAGCATAACTTAGTAGAGGAGCTAGGATGCTTTAAATGAAAGCTTTAAAAACAGATGAGAAGTTGGAGGAGGGCAGCTCGTAAGTACAGCAGCAACAGCGGGAAGCGAAGCAAATACAAAGTGTGCATTAGATAGTCAATGGGAGCGCTGGTGCTAGATGTCAAAATATGTCCTGGGGCTGGAAAAGAAGACTTACAGGAAACTTACAGACTTACTGCACCACCAACCTCCTAATCAGGATGGCAACAGTGAACTTAATAGGAGGTTGGTTGCTAATTCAGTTAGCAAAATAGTAAGGGAAAAGATATTGCACATCAGTGCTGGTTACGGAAATAAAGTAACGCTCTGGAATGCACGGAAGGAAATTCTAGGCAACGTGAATGAAGTTTTCGTGGCACAGATAGAGGGGGAGCCTTCTCCAGGAGCAGCGAGTCTGAACGTGTGCAGGGCTGTTCAAAGCGCTGCTGGTGGCGGCTGTTCTGCACCACTGCCTGTAACGTGCTTGGATCTTGCGCTGCGACAGCGGTAGCAGGAGGTTCGCTGCTGGGGAATGCGAGCAAATGAGACAAGGAGGAGGTAAAAGGCACTGCAGAGGGACAGCTGAAAGGCAAGGGGAAAACAGAGTTCTCACACAGCTGCAGCATAGCACTGTATATACACACATCCCGGGCTATTTAAACCTTGATAAAGACTTTTCTCCACATGCTGAAATCTCTGCTGCCACTGCCAGGACGACTTTTGCTCTTACTGCTGCGTATTGTTTCATTTCCAGGGTTATGACCCCACTTTACGCTGTGCCCTGTTTCACAACCGGATTTCTGTTGAGTTCACAACTTACCTTGTCATTGCTAAATCTGTGAACTGCACATGCTGACTTAGGTTTTACTCTGTATGTTTTAGATTTTCAACTGTAGATGCTATCAAAAAGAATTGAATTAGAAATGTTAAAGCTGTCAGTGTATAGACAAACTTTTCAGCAACGAAATGTGGCTTTGTCAATGAATCTTTCAGTATGGATCATTTAAGTATGGAAAGAAGTTGAGTCAATAAGTCTTTATAACTGTAGATGTAACCAACACCTTGTCTTGGCTGAAATAAGAAAGATTCAAGCATGACAGCTTTATTATTTTTAACTGACATTGGCCGTGGGCGTCTTTCCCTTTGTTGGCTGTAGGCCTGAGGAGTTCGTACGCCAGCCAGCACAGCCAGCTGGGACAGGAGCTGCGGTCGGCGGTGTCCCCGGACCTGCACATCACCCCCATCTACGAGGGCCGGCCGTACTACAGCCCGGTGTACCGCAGCCCGACCCACGGCGCCGTGGAGCTGCTGCAGGGCTCGCAGGCCGCCCTGTACCGCGCGGGCTCCGGTGGGTGCAGCGCCGAGCGCCGGGTCGCGGCCCCGCTCGCGCTCGCGTTGCGCACCGGGGTTGTCTGCAGCCCACAGCCTCTGGGAGAACGCACATGGGGTACACAGTGCCAGCTTAAAAGGGAAAACCAGGTGTTACAAATGAGTGGAGGCAGAAGCTAGGTTTGAAGGACTTAAAATAATCACCAGGAATTAAAAAGCTCTTGCGATGTTTGCAATAAATACTTGGGGCTAGATATAGGTGTCAGCTTAGGGTCAGAATATTTTCTGTTTGATATCGTGCACTCAGGTACATCCAAGCAAAGTGTGTTTCATTACACAAACAAGGTGTGGGTTCCTCTGGCATTCTCTGTGCGTCATTCTCTTCTGAATTGACTTTGTTTGTGGGTTTTTATTCATCACTGCAGTTCAACGATAGCTTTCACCCTCAAATTACCTACCGCATCTTTCACAGCAAAAATGCTGGTTTTGTCCAACTTTTCAGCAAAGGATAATGTTAAATTACTGTATCTGAAGATGGTATATTGAAATGGAAATATTTCTTAGAATTGTTACTCGTATTTTATGAAGTGCACAGGCGTTAGATTAGTATTTGAAGGGATTTTCTGTAAAGAGAAATGTGATGTGTGTTGCAGTGCAGTTTGTTCTATAAGACTGATTAATAGTTTGTATAGTGGAGTAGTTTCCAAAAACTCTCAAAACATTAGAGTGATTTGACTAAGTAACTCTCTAGAAAGATTTCTAGAGAAATGTCTAAATCATACATAGTGTTTTCACTCATTTGAAAGTTGCTTTTTAATGTTCTTGAACTGAAGCACCGAGAGGACAGGATGTTGAAGGAGGCAGCGCTTTCTGCAGCTGTGCAGCCTAGCGTTCGGTCAGGATGTGCCAGTGAGGAAATACTGCTAGAAACTGGAATTCTCTCTTTACTCCTCTACGTAAGATCACTCGCTTGGAAGAACAAGAGCTGCCAGAGCAGCCCTGCTAAGTCAGGAAGATACACGTTCCTGGTTTTGAAACTACCAGCTTAATCTTTGAAATCATCCTTTTGTTAGCTTTTTGTACATGTCGTCTGGAAAATGGATATATATAAACTAAATCAATTTTTGTTTACTTATTTTTTACTTTTTAGTACAGTTGGCAAGTTAATGTTAGTGATTGAATTCTACTGCAAACCTGGAAAACGCTTTGCATCCTTCTTTCTGCTTAGAGGCACAAGGCCCATTTCTCTCTTTAAACCCCTGTTGAGGCAAGCTGAGCCACCAGCCCGGGGCCACCGGCTTTGGTGCTGGAGCTGAGCTGTCTGGCTGCCCCGGGACGCTCAGCCACTGCTCCCTCCGCCTGGCGGTAGCTTTCCGTCTTCAGCACCGTACACGGGTTTAGGGCTGATTTTGTTATTTATTATTTTTGCTTGCACTTTCAACCACGCATTGCCTCTTCTCTTCAGCAGACAGCTGTTACCTGGCTTGTTTTAATGCTGATTATATCGTAGGAGTTGGGAATCTGCAACGATCATCGAGTCAGCGTAGCACCCTCACACACCAAAGAAACGCGTACGCGCTGAGCACGGCCGCTCCGTACGCGGAGCCGTTCCGGGTGCAGTACCGCCTGCCGCCCGCCGACGAGCCCACCACGCGCTCCCCCTCCATCGACAGCATCCAGAAGGACCCCAGGCAAGTCCCTTGTGCATGCAAGAGTCACACCTGTGTGCCGTAATGAGATTTGTCATACATTCCTTGAACATACACGGCACTTTGGGGTGTGTGTGTTCCAGTTTTACATCGTTTAAACAATCGTTGCTAATTTAGATATTAAGATCTATACCTTTATAGCCACAGTAACAAATGCAGTCCACTTGTTACAGTAAGAAAGAATAACTTTTATGTTTTTGGCTGTTATTACATTTTCTTCCATGTTTCTTTTCACGTAGAAGTTATTACAAGAAATGAATTTGAGAACTGACTAGATTATTCGAAATAATCTTGAGTAACTCTACAGAGCCTCCATATGGGAATGAGAATCAGGGTTTGGAAATTAGAACAGTACATACCTCATTTATTTGAATTAATTTTTTGTGAGCAGCCTGTTTAAATTTCAGAACAACGTAACTTTAAAAATTATATATAAAGGTACCACTTTGAAAGCGAATACACGTTCACATTTTTAAAATAGTTACTAGTTTGATGTTGTAAACATATGTACGCAGTGTGGGCATGTGAGAAGTGTAGTGTTATACTCAGAATTCGTTAGAGACGCTGTTCATTAAAGCCTTGTCTTGTCAAACGGGATCATCGCCGCCCAGTCCGCAGAAGGCTGGGAGGGAGTTCTGGTGCTGTGTGTGTTCCGTGTGCGATTGCTGGAAACTCCAGCCCGTCTCAGCTCGGCCAGCCCACTGAGGCCCCGGTCGCGGCCACACGTGACGTGTTTGCGGCTTGAGAAGCACCAAGAGCCTGGGGCTGGGGCCCCGGCGGTGCCGCAGAGCCTTCCCCACGGCACACCGGGGCACCGACGGGCGCGGGACGGGGGCGATGGCTGCGCCCAGCCCCGGCTCTCACCAGAACTTCCTGGGTTCCCCCCTTGCAGAGCCTCACAGCACCATTCGCTTGTCTTCTAGTCTGGCCCTGCCTTTCAGTCTCGAAAATAAAAGCACCATTTTTAATAGATTTGGTTGTTCTGTTCATTTGTGGAAATTAATATATTTCTTTTTTTATTAGATATTGAGAGACTGAATTAATTTTGTTTCGCTGAATGGCACATTTGTCTAAGTGATGTTCATAGGATAACCTTAGCTCCACGTCATGCTTGCTAGCTGCGTGCTGACCTGCGCCGGCACGGCTGCAGGAGAACTACTTGTAATAGGCATGCTTCACATTCCTAACAGGGAACTTAGAGAAATCCTGACTCGGTTTCCATTGCTGCTGCACCTTCTGAGCCTGTGTTTCCCAGGGGGTGGTTTTACCTCACGTTTACCCTGTTTCAGTTTCTGACGTGCAGTTTCTGACGGTTTCTGCCACGGCAGCCTCGGGCCGGCTCCTTGGAGCGTCACTCCGGAGGAGGGGAGGGGGCGCGCTGGCGCTGCTTCCGTGGGAAAGGCTTCGCCCTGAGTTCCTACTGTCACGAGCCTGGAGGGATAAACCTGCGAGTCGTTGAGCAGTTCCCAGCAGGCACGGAACTGAGAGGCTGGCAGAGCCCTGGAGCAGCTCCTCAAAGGCTCCTCCTGGAATGTCCTTTGGGCGGTTTTGGTTGCGGGTTTTGGTTTTGTTTTTAATTTACTTGTATTTGAGAACGGGAAAACTTCGATAATACTTTCCCAAATCTTCCTTTACAGAAGGAAGATAGCCCAACAAATGTTAATGGGTATGTTTCTAAATCTGTGAACTGGGCATGGATATGTTTTATGAATTTTCCAAGATTTGTCTGCACAAAATCATTCTGTTTAATGGAGGAGATTTGATTTTAATGATTTTAAGTTTACAATCCCTGAGTAACTCAACTGACGCAAACATCCTGCTTCTGGTCGTGATGATGGAATTTCAGGCTGTGCAGCGTTTATTGAAGTATAATTGACGTCAGACTAGGAAGAACGTTGAGCACTGAGGAAAAGGTGTCGTGTGGAAGAGATGCACCTGAGCAGCATGGTTAAGTGGGTGTCTGTTGCATTGTGTGTTTCAGTTTTGGGAGATTTAGGCAGGTTGCAGTGTTTGAGTTGGTCTAGTTTTAGTGTTATACGTATTTGTGTAATCAACAACCAAGCTAACTGAAGACCATAGGATACCAAGCGTCCTTTTCCAGTTGGAAGACTGGAAGGTGGTGCGGCTCCTGGGTGTTCCGATATGCCTGTTCTTCCTCCTAGCCCCGATACTCCAGAACAAAACCAGAATTGTCGAAAAACACTTGAGATGCTCTAGTAATTCTACTTGGTAAATAAACATGCGTTTGTAACTAATGCCTGCTCTCGCCTGTGTTCTCCTAACGAAGGGAGTTTGCTTGGCGAGACCCAGAGCTGCCCGAAGTGATCCACATGCTGCAGCACCAGTTCCCGTCGGTGCAGGCCAACGCGGCTGCCTACCTGCAGCACCTCTGCTTCGGGGACAACAAAGTCAAAACGGAGGTAGGGCACGGAGCGCCTGGCTGCTCCCGGGAAACTGCCAACGGGAAACTAGACTGCTTGCTTTTTCTTTTTTTCAGTATAACGCAGTACATATACATATATATATATATATATATAAATATAAAACGCAGGCATGTCAACCGCACCGCTCAGCGTGGTGTCATCCACAGACCTGCCGAGGGTGCGCTAGATGAAGACATCAAACAGCACTGGCTCCAGTACGGAACCCCGAGGCACACCACTTGTCTCTGGTGTCCATCCAGACACGGAGCCGTTGACCACGACGCTCTGGATGGGACCGTACAGCCAGTTCCTTGTCCACCCACCAAATCCATATCTCCAGTTTAGGGAGATGGATGTTGTGGGGCAAGCAGAAAAGTACTGCATGGAAATGAGATCTCAAAACATAATGTTTAAATTTTGTTTAAATGTATAGCGAGAAATAAATGCAACTAACCTGCTTAAAGCAGACAATAGAAGGATTTTTTAGCTTAGGAAATTTCTGCAGAGTAGACCTTTCAGATATACCAATAGGACAGGATATATGCTAATTTGAACTGATTTTGTCTGTGTGTGTGTTTGTGATTTCTTATTTCTAATATTCCCTAAAAAGATATTATGCGGTATAGGAAATTACCTAAAAACTGCATTATGGGGAAGCAAAACTTTAGCAGGAAAATTCTCCTCTGCACACAGCCAGTGACTGGAAATGGCCATCAGCCTTTTCAACAGCGACGCGAGTGCTGCACAGGAGTTTTCAGTACGGTGTAACAATCAACTTACTAAGATTAACCAACAATATTTCTTCTTGAAGTAGAGTGGAATGTGCTGGTTTTATTTAAAAAAAAGCCTTTGGAAGCTGTAGGGTGAAACGGGTGAAATCAGTGGGTGCTGATGATCCCCATGCTCTTTTTGCAGGTGTGTAGGCTGGGAGGAATCAAGCACCTGGTTGATCTCTTGGATCACCGGGTCCTGGAGGTTCAGAAGAACGCCTGTGGCGCGCTGCGGAACCTCGTGTACGGGAAGTCCACGGATGAAAACAAAATAGCAATGAAGAACGTCGGTGGGATACCTGCCCTTTTACGATTGTTGAGAAAGTCTGTTGATGCCGAAATTAAAGAGCTTGTAACAGGTACATTTTGAATAGAAACAAGCAGAGAATTATACTACAGATAATTTTTCTCAAGTGGACAAGATGGGAATAACTGGCAAGTGACTGGAATTGAGTATATCAACTGGATTGTTACTGGGGTATTGGTATTCTTTGCGAATACAAACCCACTTATGTTGATAACTGGTAGTTAAAGTGTTAGCAGAGAAGTGTAGATTCACCAGGAGCAGTGAATCTTGAGATAGTTGCGCTAAAGCTCCACTTAGGGTACATTTTTCCCAGAATGATTCTCCTCAATACACAGCTCGGTCTTGGATAAGTATTTCTGTATTGACTCCTAACATTTGGTTTATTACAGGCTTTTTCTTACCATCCGCTGACAAGGGTTTTAAGTAAGATCTTGCAGAATTCATAAGCTGGGCCCAAACTGTGTAAACGTGTGTTAAATTACAGACAGAAAATCGCTAGTAGTGTGCGAATGATGGAAGTATCTCGGTGCACAGCCCGCTAGTAGAGTCGTGGCGCGTGACAGTGCACACACCCCTCGTCTCTTGAGTGGGGGCAGTACCTTCAGCTTAGACCCCACCAGCCTACTTGGTGCAGAAATGAAAGTGATTTGCAGTTCTAAGATGTGAAGGAGCTCCATTTCCATCAGAACAAGGCAGATTTGCTGGGTGCTGCATACATCCGCTATCTCTTTTTCACAATTTTTTGCATAGGTAGATTATCTTTCTCCTGTTTAGTGACGTCTTTTGGGTTGGTAATGCTGCTTTGTATTTGCTTGCCAAGTCTGTTCTGACTGTTCTACAATGAAATCTTCAGGGGTGCTCTGGAACCTGTCTTCCTGCGATGCGGTGAAGATGACAATCATTCGGGACGCCCTGTCGACGCTGACCAACACTGTGATAGTGCCCCATTCCGGGTGGAACAGCTCCTCCTTTGATGATGATCACAAGATGAAGTTCCAGACTTCCCTGGTTCTGCGCAATACCACAGGATGCCTGAGGTAGTTTGCTCTTCTGGAAGGTTCCCTTGCACGGAGTAATCATGTTATCCAGCGGGTCCTTCTTATACTGTCATTTTTAAGACACAAGGGTTGTTACATAATTGTATCATTTAGGCAGCTTTTGCATCTGGGGTTTTTGTTCCATATTAGAAAAACATGAAAACTACCAAGTTAGTGACTAAGAGATGGTAGCTATAACAGCTAGTGGTTAAATTTCACTTGTGGTTTTTTATAAATTACGATCATAGCACTTTTCCCCTATTAATTACTGCAATTTTTTTGTATTATGTGTAGGGCTTATGAATATTATTTAGGGAAAAAAAATGTGTGGTGGTTCTTTATTGTTAGATACATATTTGTGTGTGCATGCATGTCAGTAAAGAAGTGTTCAACTGTTCCCTTTGTAGATTTCTTAAACAGTAGGAAGAAAGAAAAAAGCATTTGGAATAATAAAAGGCAGAACTAAAATATCTGAAGCGAATTCAAGGGCCAGGGGTATGAGGTGTTTCTGTGTCCAGCGCGTGCAGGCACAGCGCGAGCTGCGGCCCTGGCCCGGCGCACATTCTGCCTGCACCCTGCGCAGCCCGTGCCAGCCCCTCCTTCCCCGCGCCC
This sequence comes from Columba livia, assembly GCF_036013475.1. NCBI lineage: Eukaryota > Metazoa > Chordata > Aves > Columbiformes > Columbidae > Columba > Columba livia. The sequence goes on along the minus strand of NC_088608.1, from coordinate 344,408 downwards.
TCCTGTGATCCGTTCTGCTCCGGCCGGGGCAGCAGCGTTACACCGTCCGTGAGGCTGCGCCAAGGTCACCCGCTGGATCCGGTCTCCAGAAGGGTATTTCTAGCACAGACCAGCTCAGTGATCAGTTCTGCAGTGCATACGGACATAGAGCTGGACGTGTACAGCAGAGAGGGCTCAGGGTGCGAGAGCGTTCTGCTTGTGCCAGGCTCTGTCAGGGACTCGGTGCTGCCGTGAAACTGGTTTGGAATCGTGTTTATCTTTTATAAGAATGGGGGTGGGTTCCTGCACAGAATGATGTGTTTGCCTTTAACTTCTCCATATCAATCAGCTGGAGAAAAGACTGCCACAGACTGTCTAATAAGACCATTGCGGATATGTGTTGTTCCTTGTCATTCCATCCTGCAGGAACCTGAGCTCGGCGGGCGAGGAGGCGCGGAAGCAGATGAGGGCTTGCGAAGGGCTGGTCGACTCGCTGCTCTACGTGATCCACACGTGTGTGAACACCTCAGACTATGACAGCAAGGTGTGTGCACGCTTCCTGGAAAAGGGTAACAGTGCTAAACCGCGTGTCCCATAGGATCGTAGGGGTCTGTGGAGCATCATTTAGCGCTGTGATGTGCTTAGCTCAACTGGGCTTCTCTCCCACTCCTGGTTTACTGATGCACAATCAAATTCTGTTGCATAATACAACTTGTTCTGTGCTTTTCATTTTCATCAGTGTTGAAGTAGTCATTCTTTAAGAAAATAATAATAAGCTCTTGTGCTTTTTATTTTCAGGGTACTAGAAGTCCCACTATAGTAGAGATTTCTGTTATATTTTCATATTTGAGGATATCAGGAGAGAGATCGCAGTTTTCACAGAGGAACAGACAAAGCAAGGCCTAGAATTACAATGTGCTGCTTGTGCTCTAAATGCCTTTCACCTCTGCTTAGGTTGTTTGCCTTGCTTTATCACTATGTAAGAAAGTACCTAATTGCCCGACATCTCTGTGGTTTGGCTCCAGACAGTGGAAAACTGTGTGTGTACCTTGCGAAACCTTTCCTACCGTTTGGAACTGGAGGTGCCTCAGGCACGTCTGCTGGGGATCAATGAACTGGACGACTTGTTAGGAAAGGAATCACCCAGCAAAGATTCAGAGCCAAGCTGCTGGGGGAAAAAAAAGAAGAAGAAAAAAAAAACTTCACAGGAGGATCAGGTTTGCCGTTTCCTTTGTATCACAGCGTGTCAGCTGTAGTTCAGCTAGTGGTGGGGGTACATAGCTTGGGGAACTACCACATGTTGATTGAAAATACAGAGGTTTGATGCAGCTCCATGTTCCTTTTGCAGTGGGACGGAGTTGGGCCCATCCCCGGGTTCTCCAAGTCCCCCAAGGGGGTGGAGATGCTGTGGCACCCGTCGGTGGTGAAGCCGTACCTGACGCTGCTGGCCGAGAGCTCCAACCCGGCCACGCTGGAGGGCTCGGCCGGCTCGCTCCAGAACCTGTCTGCGGGCAACTGGAAGGTCGGTCACCTCCTGCTCCTCCTCCTGCCGTCCTGTTTCAGCTGGGTTTTTTAATAAGAATGTGGAATGTGTTTGGAAGGAACACGTAATTTTCAGTATGCATGTGAGTGTTTCTCTCTAGTGCGTATCATTAGTGCTTATGTGCTACAGTAATGTCATTTGCACAGTGAAAAGCAACATTGCTTTGTAAGAGGCGTGAGTAAAAACAACAAAGAGCCAAGCCGTTCTAATAACAGACAAGATGCTCATTTAACATGTCAACTCTTCTTTGGGAAACAGCTCCTAACGTACTCACAAATTCCAATGTAGTAAGAGATTATTTCAGTCGGAACGTTGTGGTAGAATGGTGAGTAACTGGCGTGTGTCACAGTTCGCAGCGTACATCCGAGCCGCGGTAAGGAAAGAGAAGGGGCTCCCGATCCTGGTGGAGCTGCTGAGGATGGACAACGACAGGGTCGTTTCGTCCGTGGCCACTGCCCTCAGGAACATGGCGCTGGACGTGCGGAACAAGGAGCTGATCGGTACGTACAGAACCACGGAAAAGCGCCGTCGCCAGCGTGTCAGACCTCCGGCTGCACAAACACCGGGGTGGGATTTACCAGTACAAATAGCAAACTCCATCTCACTGTATCATGTCATTTGGGGCAAGAAATTCATCTTTTTGTCAGCAGTAGCTTTTCAGTAGCACTGACATTTCCGTTCGCCTTAGCCAGCTGCACAGCGATCTCTTTCCAAAGGATAGGTGACCTCCGCTAAACGGCTCCGGGCAGGAAGCCGTCAGTACAAAACACGACGGAGAGCACACCTCTGCTTCCTTGGAGCTGAGCAGCGACCTTCTCTGAGCGTTCCAAGGCCCTTCGTGCCCTACGAGGACAGGAAGCTCTGCTGCCGCTGCGTCAGTAAATACTTCATTTAATAGTACGGGATAAGGAGAGAGGGAAGAAATCCTCTTCTAGTGAAGTATTTCTGTGAAAACTCAGAGGCAGAGCAGTATGCATGGGTGTCTGCTGAATTAAGTAATCAACGAGTTCTTGCTAGAAAAACTTATTGTTTTCCTTTTGTCAGTTTTAATATTTAAAAGTTAAAGTGTTCATCTGTGCCTTTCTCATGTCGCATTTAAGAATCCCAAATAACACTTTTCCTGCCTTGATCGGGAATCTCAGTCGATTATGGCGGGTGTTGAACACACCTCACCCTCAGACTGCTGTGGCCTAAAGGAACCCTACTAACACCTGTCGTGATCTGAAAAAGTTCCCGTTTTGTTACAGAAGCATTTTCTGTGTTGTAGACAAGTGGGAGAAGTATATAACAACTATTTATACAGAGAAGAGTATCATTGTTCTTAAAGATATCAATGCAGGTGAACAGAATGTTGTTATTTATTTCTGAAGCTTGTCCATCCTGGATGTTCAGAACATGTTTTCTGGCAGTGTAGGTATCACCTCCATGAGAAATGAGTAAAATAAGAATCCTGTTGTATAGCAGCAGCCACAGACATGTCATACGCAGGTGATATTGTCTTTCCAGGATTGTTTTCCAATCCTGGCAGAACTTCTCCATTCAGGAACACACCTCCGCCCGCTCCCTCTCCTGGCCAACGCCTTAGATAGGAAAGAGCTGTTGGCTCATCTGGGTATCAAACATCTGGAGACATGAAGCGAGTCCCAGGTGACCCATGCTGGTCACCTGTTTCTTGCAACTTCGCTGCCGGTGGCAGGGGCAGGAACGATGGGTTCTCAGGGCCGGAACTCTGCAGAAAGCTCAGGCGAGTAACAGCCTGCCCCGGTGCATGCAGACGTGCGGATGAGCTTGCCGAGGGCTGGCGGGACGGGGAGCTGCTGCACTGACAGCTCCGCGGTGGCTTTGAGAAGCTTTTGTTTGCACAGTTCTTTTTAGGATTTTTTTTCCCTGAGGTACGTTGTGCAAATAGATAACTAATGGCTTTGTAAAGCTTCTTCATTGTTCACTGTTATGTACAAATACATGTTTTCAATAAAATCGATTAATGATTTAATTAACAACACAGCCTAAACAGGAAAAAAGAAGTTCCCCGAGCTGTAGTTCATTTGCTTTGTCTGCAGTGTGATTATTCCTGTGCCTCAGTGAGGAACTGGGATCTGAGAGCACTGGGATCTGATCTCTTAGGGTAGCCAGTAAAGTGAACAGAACGTCTGAAAGAAAAGAATCCAGGTTACTGTGAGGATTTCTTTAACCATACCCTAAACAAAGCCTCGGACCCTGCAGCGCTCCGCGATCCGAATCAACAGTGTGATGTTTTTCCTTGGATGATTCTGCTTTCACCAAATAATTCCTGTTTACAAGTGTTCCTGTTTTAGTGCAAAAATGCAACTTGCAAATTTTTAAGGTAAAAGGAAAAAAAAAAGTCAAAAGTCTCTCTTGACTCTCTGTAAAATGTCAATTCTTGGAAGGTTTCCATGATTTTGATCCTGTGTTTCATTTTGTTGCTTTCAGATGCAGTTTTGTGATGAGTCCTGTAATTTCAAATCCTAAGTACCAAAATGTATCTCTTCACTTGGTTCTGTCGGTGGGTTTTTCTAGGTAAATACGCCATGCGAGATCTGGTTAATCGACTCCCGGGAGGCAACGGCCCGAGCGTGCTGTCGGATGAGACGGTGGCCGCGATCTGCTGCGCTTTGCACGAGGTGACCAGCAAGAACATGGAGAACGCCAAAGCGCTGGCGGACACCGGCGGCATCGAGAAGCTGGTGAACATCACCAAGGGCCGCGGTGACAGGCAAGTGGCAGCTCCTGCTCGGTGCTGGGCGCAGCGACCCCGCGCGGCTGCGCAGAAGTGATTTCCCGCTGGCTCGGGTTCCGCAGCAGCCTCCGGGTCAGGCTGCTGGCACCGCTGTGGCCACGCTGCGCTGACGCCGTGTGCGGTGTCGAGACCCCGGACTTGCTTCACGGCATCAAGGTTTAGGCTGTTTTGTAGCTTAGGAACATAGTTCTTTTTAAATGGAGTTAAGTGGCTTTCTACAACGTCATATTCTTTACTTAGGTCCTCACTGAAAGTTGTCAAAGCAGCTGCCCAGGTACTGAACACATTATGGCAATACCGAGATCTCCGTAGCATTTATAAAAAGGTAAGTTACCAAATCGGCCTGCACTGGAAAATAGTTCTACAAAAACTCCTGATTTAATGAAAAGTGATTTCTTTTGATGTTTTTTTCTTTCTGCCGCTCCGCAGGATGGATGGAATCAAAGTCATTTTATTACACCAGTATCAACACTAGAGCGAGAGAGATTCAAATCACATCCTTCCTTATCAACAACAAATCAGCAGATGTCACCTGTCATACAGTCAGGTCAGTCAGGAAACGTGGAGATTTACTGAAGGGGCACCCGATAGCCCTTTTTTTAACTCAGATAGCCCTCAGTTGACTGCTAATTCTACCCAAACCACAGAGGCCGTGCTGCCTCTCCTGTACTCGAACACCCGCTGGTCACACACCGCAGTGCTGCTCCGCTGTCCCTGTTGGACGCACAGGGCTGGGGGTGTCTGCGCTGGCCCCGTGGTTTGGGCACAGCACTCTGAGCACATCTCAGTCCCTGCTGACGTGGCTGAGCTCTCCCGTTTCAGCTGATTTCTCCACCATTATGGTATGAAGTTCTCATCTCGGGGTACGTCGTTCACAGGTCTCACACTGGGGTTCTTCATGCAGGAAAAAGGATGGACGAGTTTTGTCCATTCCGCACATCTCTGGTTTGTTAATCCTCGGGGACAAGGAGGGTGCAGAGAAGGCTGGGCACGGCCACAGCTGTTGTAGATACCGACAGTCCTCTTTTCTCCTCAGTCGGCAGCACGTCCTCATCCCCGGCCTTGTTAGGAATCAGAGAGCCCCGCTCCGAGTACGAGCGAACGCAACCTTCTATGCAGTATTACAATAACCAAGGTGATGGCATCACACACAAAGACATATACACCGGTAAGATACCAGTCAGGTGGGCTTGTAACCGAACACGTAACATTGCTGTGCGAGGGGTTTATGCAGTCTGGACAGCCGCCTCAGCAACCTTGTCACTGCGCGATGTTGTTCCCCGTGTTTATTCATGATATTCCCTGCACGTGGAACAGAGCAGGTGTTTCCTCTGTCTCTGCTATTCTCTTTAAAATTGCACATTACCAGAATAAGAGAAGGTCTGGTTACATATTGGGAGGCGAGAGGTGTTTGGAATTTCTATTTTTATTTCAAATCCTATTATAGATCTTTTTTAATGCATGTTACATTATTATTATCATTATCAACATTTTATAAATAATAATATGTGGTAGTATATTATAATAATAAAATGTTATTATTGTTAAATTATACCAGTATTTCATCTTTTCCCTGATCTCCCTTTTCCTTCTTACTATTTGACACAAGTCACAAAACAATATAGAGATGACAGTAAACAAAGAGAAGGAAATTCCTTGTTTGAAAGGTTATTAGTCTGTGAAACAAAAATCAGCAATGCAAAAGAGCCTCTTGGTTTCAATTTAACTACTGCTGGGGCACAACATTTGCCTGCATTGTGTTGTTATTAGTAGATACTGAAATCCGTAGACTTAATTGTTTGGGTAAAATAGAAGTAAATAGACTTACAGACGAAAGAATAAAGACTGAAGTTTATGCCATCAATTGCTTTCTCCCAGGTTCCAGCAAACCGTCACCAATTTACATCAGTTCCTATTCCTCACCAGCAAGAGAACAGAACAGACGACTACAGGTGACTCCCAATGTTCTTTGGCTCAGCGTACGGTGTTCAGCAGAACCTGTTGTGGTCAGGGTGCTTTCTGCAGCGGGTGTCCACAGCAGGCTGTGTTACTGGGCATTAGTGCGCGTGAACTGGCCGTTGCTTCTGTACCTGTTAGCTCTGTTTCCCTCTTCAGTCACATGCTTTAGCATGTTCTTGTGCTGGGATCTGAGACCGCTTTCCTGACTCGAGTGCGGGGATTTTGGGTCGGTGCGGTCAGTGCTGTACTCTACCCTAACGCGCCGTTCTGGAGAGTGGGGAGCAGACGCGCAGACAGGCTCAGCCGTTCGTCCTCCCTTTAGTTTAATTAAAGATGAGGTTCATTTCCTGGAGGATTGAAACCTCTGTTACCATCACCGTCGGCAGAGCCGCACTGAACTTTGTATGGGGAAGTTCTGTATAATGTGTGTACGTTTGAGAAACAAATATTTTCTCTGCTGATTATATTTTGAAAGCTTCTTTTTCTACCATTTTGTCAACAGCATCAGCAATTGTACTACAGCCAAGAAGACGCCAACAGGAAAACGTACGACGCGTACAGGTTGTACCTGCAGTCCCCGCACAGCTACGAGGACCCGTACTACGACGACCGAGTTCACTTCCCCGCTGCGTCGGATTACGCAGCGCAGTACGGACTGAAGTCGGCCACAAACTACGTGGACTTTTACTCCACCAGGCGCTCCTCGTACCGAGCGGAGCAGTACCCGGGCTCTCCCGACTCCTGGGTGTAGCAGCGAGGGGACGAACCGCAGAGGCTTCTCACCTTGCTGGGGAGGAAATGGAACGGCCTCGTGTGCTGGTTTGGGTGTGAATGTGAAAGTGAAAGTGAAGTACAAGAAGGAACAAGGAAGATTGATTTTTTTTCTTTTCTTTTTTTTTTTGTTGTTTGTTTTTTGGTTTTTGAGTGAGGAATTGTCAGGAAGAAAAGCTGGAAGGGAACTGGAAGGGATGGTTTGGGTTCCGCTCTGTTTAGGTGTTAGGTATCATTACTGTAGCTCCTGTAGTCTGGTGAGGGTGTGGGCGATGTGATGAAAGGTTTGAGAACTGAGTCAAATGAATTTGGAAAGCGTGTAGGTCAGAGCAAATTAAAGCTGATTGTTTTTTTTTTAATGTGAATAAAAGTCTTGTTCTGATAGTTTGTACAGAGAAAATAAAATGGATGCCCTTGTTTTATTGCTCCTACTAGATGTCAGATTGTATGCTCTTCCGTCTTGTAAATTTCTTCGTTGGTGTAAATATGGAGATGCCACATTGGTTTCAAGTGCCATCCATTTGTAATGCAGTGTGTCATTTTAAAAGGAATTCGAAACATCATGCACAAAAAAAAATCCAAGAAAATGTTATAAATTTTAAAAGGAGAAAAAAGCAAACTTTTAAAAAAAATGAATAGTGTAATTTTGAAGCACAAGGTCCGGTCTGGTATATCTGCACCTCTCCCATTCCCTGCCTGTTTCATAAGAAACTTCACTGCCATTTTCTATGCACATGGAATAACAATAAATATGGAAGTCTCATCCATGGAAAGCTGTGCCCTGTTCATTCTTTTTCATTTTCCATGATGATATTGGAAACAATTACCGTGAATGTGAATCTGATTGTGTGGCTTTAGCGAGGTGAAATGTGTCAAAACCTTCGGGCCACTTTCCCAGGTGCTTTCTGTGCATATCTCCTGGACTGCCAGGCGGGCAGACCAAAGTGTGAAATATGCACTTTCTCCCCATTGTTCCTTCGACCGCTATTTTGACTTTTGCGATGGGCAATCCAGGATATTTCAGAACTCTACCTCGTTTTCTTCCCGTCACTCCTGTGCTTGCTCTCCCCGAGAAAACTGAGGTGATCTTGATTTCAGAGAAATTATAGTCTCCATTTTTACTACATTCTGCTCGATTTATTTACAATAAAAATCTTTGATTATTTTAAGTAACTAAATCACATACTTTGCCCATGCCTAGATTCTCTTAACTTCCTACTGTCTGAGACTGTAGTTGCCGTTCCGCGTTGTTGCGCTGCTCTTCGGCCGTGTTCCCGCGTGCCCGGGTGGCGCCAGCGCGAGGGGCGCGGGTGAGCAGACCCCCGGGCGTCACAGGGACGCTCCCTGCTCGCGGCGTCCGTGCGGCCGCAGGGGCGGGAGCGGGGCGGCCGGAGGGTGCTGGGTGCCTTCCCTCTCCTCAGATACTTCATTTCTTGTTCTCAGGTCGAAAACTGTTTCCATCTGCCTGAGTGGGAGCTTGTTTCTCGTGACGATAGTTCAGCGCTGACCATCGCTGTTCCGCGGGCAGCGCCCTGTGCGAGCTCGGGTACGCCGGCTCACGCCAGTCCACGCTGATTGTCCGGTACGTCTGTCGCCTGCTGACGGTGGTGAGCTCTCTGAGCCACGTACACTTATTTGGCGTTTTATCGTCCCAGGAAAGTTTGAATTAGCTTCAGGTAACAAAATAATAGACTGAAAGTGTCATTGTCACTATTGGCCTCTTGGAAGCTGTTAATACCTCTCCAAAACAGAGGGAGGGACTCAAAGCAACTGTGCAATGCAATGATTTTTGTTTCTCATCTGAGGCAGTTTCATCGAGGTCAAATCCAGCAAGGTTTGGGACAGCATCCCCACTTTGGATTTGTTATGCTGTAGAGTATTTATGTGTTGTTCATGGTCAGTTTTGTTTCATTGGTCTCATTTACTTGTATATTTTTACACACTATGTCTTGGTGCTATACTGCTTTAAATGATTCGTACAGTATATTTATTGGTTAATACCCCTTTACGTGTAGTTCCAGACTGGATGTGTGGGAGTGGGGCAGAAATAGGGCACGGTTTCGTTTCACTTTTCACTGCCATGGTGCAGTCTGGCTTTGGGGATGTTTCCAAGTGTCAGGACTATGAATCTAAGCTGAATGCATTTAAATCATGTTGTGTTTGCGATTTTGTAATCAGATTGCTAGGCCACTAAGATACAAATTGTTAAGTTTTGGAAAAAGTGGTTGTCCTTAGAAGGTGATGCTGATTTGGAAATAAATAATAATAGTGGCCTGAGAGATTTAACTTTGTTTCCACCTTTCTGACAGTCGCAGATGTGGTGAAGGAAGGGGGGAGTTAACGCTCACACTCGGCGGTCCGGCAGGAGCGGGTCGGAGCGGGCGCGGTGGTGCCGGTGCTGCAGCCCGAGCAGCCTGGCTGGGGAGCAGGGACGCTCGGCGCCTCTGCCGGGGCTGCGGCGGGACAGCCGCTCCACACAGCACCGGGGGAAGCCCCGTCTGCACCGCGAGCTGCTGTGTCCGCTCAGCCGGCGCCCCCGTGGTGCCGGTGGGCTCCTGTATCCAGACTGGTCATTGCTGCATCAGAGGTTCGAAATGTTCTGTTATGCTTAGGTGCATACAACTAACAGGGTATTCATCAGTCTAAAATGCACGTATTTTCAAAGAAGATGGAGGGGTTTTTTCACTCTTATTAAGTTTTTCAGACTATCAAAAAAAATAATGTTTACTTAGCTTTCGTTATGGCATTTTAATTAACAGTAGAGTTGATAATTACATCATAATTAGACATGCTAGTGTAATCATCCTAGATGTGTTATTTTCATAAAACCTAATCAGGTGAGCTTAAAACGTGTAACGGGGACATTCGGGAGCACTTTTAGATTAACCCCAGAAACCAGCTCTGACTGGATTCCGTGAACGTGCCATAGGACGATCAAACCCCTGGTCAGCTGTGCAGCTTCCGCACCAGACATCTGCTCTGAAGCCCGCTGGAGCCCCTCAGGCCGCTGTGGGGCCCGCCTGTGTCCACAAACCCACTGCGAGGGCCAGTACCGGAATAGATTATTTCCCAGAGTAAACTGCCAAAAGCCTGTGTTCTCCATTTTGAGAAGAACATGGAGACTTCTCTGACACTTGTGTGCTGCAAGTTCAACCTGCAGTGAGCACAGCTTCGTTTATGGCGGTGTTTTAAAATGGGCAGCACCGAAACAAAGAGACAAAGCACCCATGGCACTGCATCTCAGAGATTTCTGTCGTCGATTTCAGCAGCTAGAGCATAGGTGGTAGGTGAAAAGCAATGGCATGTGTTTGCCCGATAAAAGAAGCCAGGTCTTTAATTCTCTAGAAAGTGAAGCACCCACAGATGACACGTTGGCTCGTGCCAGCACACAGTTAAGACAACAGCTTCCCCTGCCTGCGGAACCTAACCTGGTGGGTCTGAAAGAACAGCAAAACAATGAAACTGGGGGAATCAGCTGCCCATTCCTTTGTTGAACATGGGCACTCATACACAGTATTAGGGGTTTGGTTCTCTTTACATGTTCAAAGCATTTCTGCCTGCTCAAACTGCATGAAAAGTGGATTCAACTCCTCCACATTATTTGAGGGAACAGGGAGTGGCAGCGCAGCCGGGGCAGGCGGGTCAGCACAGACGGGCAGGCGGGTCAGCACAGACGGGCAGGCGGGTCAGCGCGGACGGGCAGGCGGGTCAGCGGGCAGGCGGGTCAGCGGGCAGGAGGGTCAGCGGGCAGGCGGGTCAGCGGGCAGGAGGGTCAGCGGGCAGGGGGGTCAGTGGGCAGGCGGGTCAGCGGGCAGGCGGGTCAGCGGGCAGGCGGGTCAGCGCGGACGGGCAGGCGGGTTAGCACAGATGGGCAGGCGGGTCAGCGCGGACGGGCAGGCGGGTCAGCGGGCAGGCGGGTCAGCGCGGACGGGCAGGCGGGTCAGCGGGCAGGCGGGTCAGCGCGGACGGGCAGGCAGGTTAGCGGCCGGGTGGCCGGGGCAGGCGGGTCAGCGCGGCCGGGCTGGCGGTGCGCAGCGCAGGGCTCTGGGCAGGGTGCTGTTGAACTGCAGAGGTAGGAAGGTTCTTGCTTATTCTTAAAGGTGTAGGTGGGCTCATTTTTCTTGAGTAGGACGAGTGTGAGATGAATTATCCACCTGTCCATCAGCACAAAGGAATCGTACGCTATGAAAAGATATTGATCTCCATTAGGACTAAATACAAAGGACCTCCAGCCTGTTACAAAAGTCTTATAATCGAGTCACTGCATTCTCACACAGTTCATTTGACTGTGTCCTACAATTATTCAAATAGTTGAGTAAATCCAGAATCTGCCAGTGCACCAGAATGTCTGGTGAGATACAGGAAACTGAGATCGTATCACATGAAATGCTGAATTACTGCTGTTGACAACCTCCCCTCTGCCCAGAAATCAATCCTTGTATATGAGTGCTTAATAAGGGAACAAAATACACATCCCTTCAGTTTGGCTGCACATTCTCCGGCAGCTATTGATCCAGATCCTGTCTAAAGCCATCACTCATCCAGAGAGGTTACTATGCTCGTTTGGATGAAGATACATCTAATTTCAAATACTGCACACAATTATAAACCCATACAATGAAACAGGGATAATGTCACTCATCAGTTGTCCAGAAGGTATTTAGTTTGTATAGCTTGCTGATATTATGAAACATTCAAACATTGGAAACAACAGCAACAGCAGAAATGTTAAATTGTGTAGGTCTGTTACCCCCTGCTCGTGCGTGGCACACTAAGGCCTACAGAGGAAACTGTTATAACCCTGCTCCTTCGTGCCCTGTAACATCCGTCCTGTTTGTCTATGGGTTATACGTTTGACACTGAGGCTTGTCAAAAGACTACGCAAAATGACTCTCAGCTGTTTTTTTTTTATTTTTCCCATCTAACACAAGTAAACTTCCAAGTCCATTTGTTTGAAGGAGGTTGAAAATGACCCATATTTGAAACTAAACCTGCAACTTGCCAAGTTTGGCCGATGCGCAGGAGCAGCTGTGCAGGTAGCGCTGTCCTGTGGGCTGCAGGGACAGGCTGGCTGTGACCTCTAGGGCTGTGGGCACAGACAGTCCCCATAGCGCTAGAGCTGCTGTCCTGCTCCGGGGACAGACCCGCGGTGGAGATGTCCCTTAGAACAGCGGGAAGCGCCCCAGCGACGCACAGGGCTGCGCGGTCTGCAGAGCCGCCGTGTGGAGAGCTGTGGAGCTGGGAGCGCTCCTCTCAGCCTTCCAGCTCCATCCGCCCTGCCGATGCTAAAACCCGCTGCTTCGTGCCGCCATCCAGTGGCACTTACCTTACGCTTGCCTTTGTAAGAATATGAAGAAGTTTTGTTTCCCTGTCAACGCAGCACAGACAGGTGACCCCCTGCGCTTTCCAGGCAGCACACAAACAAGGTCGAGAGGACGATGTGCTTCCCCAAGGCTTCTGCTTCCACGGTCTGTGACACATATTATTAATCTAGCATCATGTGTGTTACTCCCCCATACATGCTGATCCGTTGCGCAGTCCGAGGGGGACAGAGAGGAATCCCCGTGTCCCTGTGTCCTCCTCGCTCTCCCGGCAGGGATCGCCCCTCGGTGCGGCAGGACTGACCCGTCTGCGCCAGCCCCACGGAGACCTGCCGCCTGCGTGTCCTCCGCCCTGACCTGCAGGCGGGGAAAGGCTGTCGTCCAGTTCACAGCACGGATCTTCTCGTAACTATCCTGACAACACAGGCAGAAGAAAAATGGCTGTACCAAAACTCATTCTGAACATTCAGTTTCAGCATCTTTGTATATTTTTTATGACATTCTGCAAAGACTATCAATTATGACATTTTCCTTTCATTAAACTTTCATTTTTAGTCCTCTGTGCACATACAGCAACTACATTTTAGCTCTGTCCTGCTGCAGTGTCATCCCAGCCCTGCTCTGAATGCCAAGCAGGCAACACGAGCAGCGCAGCTCCTGGCTCCTGCTCTCGCCGCCCGTCGATGGGCGTCCGTGACCGGTGCTGTTTCGGAGAGCTGCTGTTCCAATGGCAGTCACTGCAGAACTTGAATCCCTTTCTACCCACCACAAAAAGGCACATTTCTCACTTACAACTGGGTCCAGTAGGAACTTACGTATGGGAAGGAATTAATTACCATTCAATTACTGTCACACGCTCTCTAGTGGCCGCTCACCCTATTACAGACAGTTGCTTTCGTGTATTTGTTCAGAAACCTGGGAACGATAACAAGTAACTCGCAGCCGGCTGGTTGCAAGGAGTTCAGTATCACGTGATGTGTAAACCTCCAGGATACTAATAAATATTTTGCTTTCCTCTGCTTCCACCGTGCAGCTCCTCCCTGTGGTGAAGGTCCAAGGCCACCATGACCAGCAACAAATCCTCATGGTCAGCCTTCGAGGAAACGAGTGTTGCTGTTACAATATCACAGAAATAGTGAAGCTTGTGTAGGGGCTTCCATACAGCTCAATGTGCAGCACTTTAATTCTTTATAAGTGATTCCCTTATTCCACCACCCAGTAATATTTTTTTAACAAGGAACCTCGGGTGGATAAAATGTGATGACAAAGGTGTATCTTTCTAGGCGATCTCTCAAGAAAGTTTGGTTCCATGACCCAGAATGAGCCAGTGAGGTTTACCGTCTCCTTAACGGCGTCCCCCTTCCTCCCAGCGCCGCCGCACCGTGTGCCGCCGCACCGTGCCTGGAGCGGCCGTCCCTCTCGCGGGCTGGACGCAGCCGGATCCAGACCAGAGCCGGGACCGAACTCCGCAGCCTCCCCAGGAGAAACGGGTCGGCCTCTCAGGTACGAAACCAGACCTCCTGCAGGGTTTGTCCGAGGCATAATATACGCACTAGTCAACATCAATGTAAAAATCACTGAACGTGTGGCTGCCTTCACTGATTGATCTTCTCTATGCTTTAGATACTTAGCAATTGTTCTTTACAACATTATTAACTTTATGCTGAACTACTATAAAGAGACAATAAAAACCAAGGACAGATTAAAAAAGTGAAAAAGCATGTACTAATAAATAAAAGTCGTGTACCTGCACCAGAATATTTTTGTCTCCATCATGCTCCTGCAGCATCTAACAACAGCAATATTGACTCAGCTGGAGAACACGTTGCCTATCTGTAACTGAGCTTAAGAAACAGCAATGGTATTTCACCATTCCATTACCGGCTGTGCAAACACTCTCAGTTTATGTCAGTAGCCACAAATGAGTAGTTCAGACATTTGAAAATGAGCAATGCTGGAGATCAGGGGGATAAGGGAAAATACTGCAGAGTCATGAGCAGCAGATTCAACAAGAGTGATGTGAGTTAAACCACGGCACGCTGGGAGGATATCCCACATGCCTGCGTGCTGAAGTGCTTGTTTTAGATGTCGACTGTACCTGGTATGTAATTACGCTAATAGCCATGAGCTGGATTAGATCAAGGAATCAGACAGTGTGCTTGGGAAATGGTGATTCTTGATCCTGCCACGTGACTTTCCAAACTTTGCAATCAGGTCAGAATCACCTGCAGAATGTAGATTCTAGAGGAATTGTCACAAAGGGTGAGAGAGTACCTCTCAAAATTCCTGTGACTGCTGTCTCTTTATCATGGTGACAATTCCGTGTCTGTCCCCAGGTTTTCCCACATCTGCCTCCATTGGGAAAAAGAAAAACCAAACCCATACATTCTAAAAATACTTAGAACTATTACCATATAAACTCCGTTCCTAATTCGGTCATTCCCAGACTCCTACCACCAAAAGCAATCTATCCCCAGCACCAGATGGACATCCCTGACCTCCGGTGTTCCTGCGCCGGGGTCACGGGAGGGTTGTTCTCGCACTCTTTCGTCCCACCCAGACAAACCGGTGTAATGATTTCCAACGAAAAAAATCTAAATAAATTAAAGCATTAAATAAATCAGACCTTAGAATTTCCTTCTTTCAATCATTTTTGTAGAGGTCGCAGAAGATTTTACGGGAAGCGTGGATGAGAACTGCTATGGCTTTTGTGTTTGAGTAGGAATATAGCTTTGTTTTTAACTAAAAAGCCAGGAGGGGCTGGGTTTGGATACTGAAGCAGGCTCGTAGGCAACGGCAGAGGCGGTCACCTCACTGCCAAAGGCAGCGTTCTGAGCAGAACCACGAGGCCAATGCATCTCATGGGTAGTGTCACGGCATCAGAGGAGTCCCAACAGCTCAACTGCCGAACTCCGGGTTTGAGCCGAGGGCACCGAGGAGACGGCGATGGAGACGAGTTGGGCACTGAGGGGACAGCGATGGAGACAAGTTGGGCACCGAGGGGACAGCGATGGAGACAAGTTGGGCACCGAGGGGACGGCGGTGGAGACGAGTTGGGCACCGAGGGGACGGCGGTGGAGACGAGTTGGGCACCGAGGGGACGGCGGTGGAGACGAGTTGGGCACCGAGGGGACGGCGGTGGAGACGAGTTGGGCACCGAGGGGGCAGCGACAGAGAGGAGCTGGGCACTGAGGGGACAGCGATGGAGACAAGTTGGGCACCGAGGGGACGGCGATGGAGACGAGTTGGGCACCGAGGGGACGGCGGTGGAGATGAGTTGGGCACTGAGGGGGCAGCGATAGAGAGGAGCTGGGCACCGAGGGGACGGCGGTGGAGACGAGTTGGGCACAGAGGGAACAGCGATGGAGACGAGTTGGATGCCGAGCGCACAGGAGTTGGAAGCTGCAGCAGGGTAACCAGCTCGCACGGCTTTCCAGGTTCTTCTGCTCTCCCTGCTTTATTTATTCTGATTTTCTCACTCTTGCTTTTCTTCACAGCTATTTCTTCCTTATCCTACCAGCAGATTCAGCAGCATCTCCAAGATAACATCATTTTTCTTCCCAAAAAAGTAAAGTAGGCTGTGTCAGCACATTAAAATAACAGCTGTTTACAAAAAGCATCCACTGGAGAGGGTTATGTCTGATCTGAGCTCTACTAGGGCCTTAAATCTGAGATCAGAGCAGCATGCATGGCAGTCACCACCACAACCTGCCGGAGTATGGCAGTCGTTGCACACTGCAGTTGGCGGCTCTTGGACACGTCTGCCCAGACCTGCCCGCTGCCGGGCGCAGGAACCTCCGGCTGTCACGGGGCCGCTGTCGCGTCCCGCAGCTGTTGGCAATACCTAACAGGGACTTGTGTGCGAGTACAAGAACCCTCTGACACCTGAGCAGTGCAAAGAGACGCTGACTTTGGTTCACTCGTCATTGCTATCGGCAGATGCAGAGAAAGCAAATGCTTTATTAGCTCCTGAATCATTCAGCTCTGATATGAGGAAGGTACCATATGCAAGTTCATTTAAATAAACTGAAAAATCAATGTTTCTCTGCTGAGGCAGAGTAGCATTGATACAAAAAATCCTTACTACTGAACAAATACTTCAGAAATAGTTTCTTTTGTTATCTCTCCTTCAGACTGATTTATCTGAATTTCTTTCCCTGATCAATATTGTCATCATCCATTTCAAGCAAAATCCTTGTTGGCAGAGACATGCAGTACTGTTGACTTTCATATTGGCAAAGTAAGTTGTTTTTCTGGGGAGGAAGTTGCAGCATTTCAAAGCTATTTCCTGCCTCATACGCACAGAACTAAAATATCAAACAGACTTGGCTTGGTTTGAGTGTCCTGTAGCTTCTTCTGCTCTGGAAGTCCAAGCCAACAGTAGCCACCCATGAGGCAGCTGTTGTGCCGTAAGTCCTTACTGGTTGTTATTCCATGTTCTCTTCCCCGTTTTCTGCTTTATTTCTCCCTTCTGATTCTGCCTAATCACATCTTATTTTCACATTCTCTCTCTGCTTTTAGTTGTTGAGATGTAAGAACAGAAGCGATGGCAACATTGCAAAGGCAACGATAAAAACCAACCACACGCACCGCGGCGCCGCCTCGTGTCCGGCTCTGCCAAAAACCGGCTGACAAATCACTGAACACACAGGAAAGAGCCATAAGTGGACCCTTTCTCTTCATGCTGGAAAAAGGGTGAAGTGGGAAAGCATTTCGGAGGCCAGGTTTGATTCCCAAGCACTTTAATTTCTATATTTATTTATTTATCATACCATATTTAAATGAGAGGGAGAAAAAAGCTAAAGTTCTGGTTTTTAGGTGTGTGGAAAGTGACAAAAGGGATGACAAAATCAGGAACTGCAGAATGCAAAACATGATGCGGAATTATTGAAGGGAAGGGATGCATCAAACAGATGAGGCATCGTTCGGTCCAAACTGTATGAACACAGAGCTTTGCTGGGTGGGAAAAGGTGTCCAAAACAGAGAAACATTGCATTCTAGTACAAACCAGATGTGGGACTTGGAGGAGACATGAGCAAATATGGGATAAAGAGAAGTTCATCTTGAAATAAGAAATAGAAAACATATATGAAATGTATAGAAAATCATATGTGTAATGTATGTAATGTGGCACCACCACTTCTCTTGCTTGGCTTTGGGTTGAACCTTCGGTTGAGCGCTGTATCCCGACGCGCACGCGGGCCGCCCGGGCCCGCCGCACAGGGGCGCTGCGCGCGGCCGGGGCGCTCCCGCCGCTCCCGCCGCTCCCGCCGCTCCCGCCGCTTCCCCGCCGCGCTCCCGCCGCTCCCGCCGCTCCCGCCGCTCCGCCCGCCATGGCGCGGGGAACGCGCCGCTCGCCGCTCCCGCCGCGGGGCCGGCGCCGCCCGGCAGGTAGGGAATGGGGCCGGGGCCCGCCCGGGCTCCCTGCGCGGAGGCGGCGGCACAGGCGCTCTCGCTCCGCGGCAGCGGGCAGCCGCTGCAGCCGTGCCCGGGGAGCGCCGTGCGGGCGGCCCCGCGGTGCGTGGCGGGTCTCCGAGGGGCCGCCGCGATTCACCGCCACCGCGGCTGCGGGCAGCGCCTGGCACCCGCCGGACCTGCCGCACCTGCGGGCCCGGGCGCGCCCGGCCGGGCGTGAGGGGGCCCGGCGAGCGGCCCGGGCCGGGCCGGCCCGTCTGCAGGGCAGCACCGGCGGGTCCGTGTAGCCCGAGCGCGGAGCGGCCCGGCCCGCTGCTCCCTTCGCCCAGCACGGCCCGGATCGGACCCGGGTGACACGGGCCGTGGAGCGGGACCGGCGGGCTGCGCTCTCTGCCGCAGGTCCCTACGAGCGGTTATAGCCTGGAGAGCACAAGGCAGAACTTCTCTGTCCCATCGTACTGTAAAACTTGGCTTGGTTGTTAAAGTTTATTTTTTCAAGCATGCTTTTACATGAATTTGTGATGTAAGTAGTTTTGGCTTCCTTCTCCGCTTTACTTGTCTCTGCCCGTCCCTGGCTTCTTGTGTCTGTGGCAGGGACAGTCGAGTTGGCCCTGGAAGGGCCTTTGAACCACCACAGGTTTTAAACCATCCCGCCTGGACACCTTCCTGTGTAACCTCATCTGGGTGTTCCTGCTCCATGGGGGGATTGCACTGGATGAGCTTTCCAGGGCCCTCCAACCCCTCACATCCTGGGATTCAGCCGGCGGCCTGGGCTGGGAGCTGGTTTTTCTGGCTGTGCGTGACAGGAGCCGCGGCCGGTGAGGCTGATCTGTGCCCGCGGGGCGACCGGCGCTGGCACGGGAGAGGCGGTGGGAATAGCGTGTTTCAGTTCTTCACTCACCGAACAAGGCAGGCTGGAGGTGCACACCTTTGTTCTGACCATGGTGTCCATAAGTAACCCCGGGATTCAGCTGAGCTCAGTGCCGTTGTTTTCCATTTGGATTGGTTGCTTTTTGGGGGGTGTGTTTGTGTGTGTGAGGGGTTTGTTCGTTTGTTTTGGTGGGGAAGAAGAAGGATATTCCTCCCTTCTTTCTTTAAAAATAGGTAATGTTTTCAATATAGAAATCAGTAAATATTTTGGCACTTAGCTCTTAGCTATTAACTGTTAGATTACGTGGCTTCCAAGGTGTTTACAATAATCTAAAACCTGAGCTCTGTGTTAAAACTTTGACGATCTCTTAGTTGCTTTGGCAGAAGAAGCGCACACCAGTTTTCTGTTGCATTGCGAGAAGCGTCCGTGTTCCCCTTCCGCGGGGGCCGAGCAGCTCTGGCCGCGCGGGTGGCAGCTGTTCTCAGCGCCGGGAAGAGACTGGAATAACTCCTGCACTACTCCTAATTATTATAAATAACTTTCTTCTCTGGGCTTGTTGGTAGTAGACACGATTCCCAATGGGCCCGTTAGTGTTTAAATATGTCTTCCCATGTTGTATCTCTCTCTCCTTCCACCTCCGACACCTCAGCTCCTGTTTTTTATAACACCTTGTAGGTATAAAATGTCTTTGCCTTGTTCTGGGTCTGGATCTCTGCACCCTGCTAAATTAAAACTGTAAAAAATGCTTCCATTTAGAAATCGACAGTCCTGCGTGTGTGCTTGGTGCAGGTCCCAGCCCCAGAGTCGTGGATCTAGGGTCAGTCAAGGTTTTTTATCCACTTCCAAAACTTTAGGTGTGTTCCTATTTGTGGTTTGAGTCGTTCCTAAAATACTTGGGGTAACTAGTGCTGGTGTTCTGGATGAGCTTGTTCAAAAGAGAACAGAAAGTCAAGAAGACACCAGCCTAAGGACCTTGTAATACTCCAGGATATTTTGTGTCTGTGGTATATGGTGGGTTTTGTTCTGTTGTGGTTTTGGTTGGTTTTAACCCTTTGTCATTGATGTTTAAAGACACCTGCCCTGTTATCTCCCACTTCCAGAGATAAGGAGCGGCGGGTATTTAGAATCTTGTTTCTGTCCACTGGCGGATAATTGGAAACGGTTGATGCTCCCGTTTCAGGGGACACTTTCCCCTTGGCAGTGAGACCCACAGGCAGTTTTGCTCAGCCTGGCTCTCTGGTGCACTCACAGCACAATTGCCGGGGCCGCAGCGCAGCTCCCGCCGCGGTGCCGTGAGCCGCGTGCGTGCGCCTGGAGAGCAGAGCCCGGTGCCGGTGCCGCAGGACTGCAGCGCCCGGAGGCTGCTCCACACACGGCTGAAGGAGAGTTCCTCTTCCTAAAACCAAACCCGCAACCAGGAGCGAAAGGTCAGATTTGATAGCAATGGGTGTTAGTTACGGATGGACACATCTGCTCCCCCTAAAATGCCCAAATACATTTTGCGTGCTATTTAGCTGAGTAATTCTTGAAACTTTTCTCCTGTACCCAAATATCTGAGTTTGAAAACTCCAGTCTTGGTTATTCAGTATAAGACTAGGAGCCTCGCTGTAAGATGAAGCAATTTCTTCAAAATAATTAGGAATGCATACAAAATGTGTTCTAACTTTCAGAGATTTAAAACATAAAACCCCCTTGCGACCAGGAAGGAAGTCTTGCTTTCAACAAGATGGTTTGGAGAACTTTACATGTTCTGTGTTCGGATTTGAATTTTCTGACACGCCTTACAACTTCAATTGTTATTGTTAGGTCACCTGGAGCTTAATTAGTGCTAATTGGTTTTGTGATTGGCAGATATCTTAATAGGATATAATTAAACTTGTTAGAACACAAGTACAAGAAAAGTTTGTAGCTGGTTGTTATCTGCGTTATTAGGTTTATTCTAGAATACGAGAGCAGCTGATGAAACGTTTATGGCTATCAGTGGCATTGTGCAACAACCTGAAAGTGATTAGAGGTTGGTTGGTTGGTTTGCTTTTTAAACTCAAAATGGAGGCTATGACAGCTGAGGTTTGCGGGGGAAGAGCGTGTGTTAACGTACGGTGTCAGGACTGACTGCAGCTGCGTGACCAGAGCCCCCGACCGCCGGCGTGCGCGGCGGCGCTGAGCCCGCGCCGCACAGGGCGGTGCTGCGTGACCTGTGCCTGCGCTCAAAGTGAAGCACAGAGCTACAAATTGAAAGATGATTCCTTGTTAACAATTATCTGTGTCTTTCTTCTCTAAGGATACATAATGTAGTATGTAATTCTGTAGGTATTTTCACATAAATGTGTTTTCTTCTTGCAGTCAGAGCTGGAGGTATGAGAGTGTCTAAAAAGCAAGAAAACGGACCGGTGGAGAAAAACGCTAAAGCTGCAGGAAAAGAAAACGCGAGGTACCGCACTGCAGGGATTGTTCCCTGCGCCTTGTAAAGTTGACGGGGAACCCAGTGATAGAACGGCAGAGTGTAATGCCTCATGACAGGCAGATGCCTGCCTGACAGTTTTCTGACAATACATTACATTTGCTCATAGTTTGGTGCGTTCTTGAGTTTTTGTTGTTGTTTTTTAATAACTTGGAGTTCAGGTTTGTGCTGGTGCGTCGGAAGGTGCTGACCTCACGGGCTGTGCAGGTGCGGTGTCGCTGCTGTCTGGGCAGTCAGCTGCCCGGTGGCACAGACAGGCCTGGGATGACTCGTGTTTGCCAGTGTGGCAAGGTGATCAATTGCCAAAGTGAAATTCCAGTAGGAAATGCGTCTTGCCCGATCCACAGAATCGTTAACTAAAGCAGTGTCTGCTTTGCCAAGAGTCACATTTAAGTTTCCTCATTCTGTGTAAGGATCATAATGATTTTTCTTGGCTCCATTTTAAGCTGTAGAAGTATCAGTGCAAATACTGGTATCATCAGAAGAATGTGCATTCCACAGCTCTTCCTCTTGCTGAACTTGGTTATTTCACATCCACAGATCATTTGTTTGTGCAATACTGGTAACATAGCTGTTCTTCACTGGAATATAAAGAAGTTAATGGGATAGTAGTCTTGCTTGACAATTGGCTGCTGTCAGAGGAAACGCTCTCCAAAAGCAAAGGGCGAATTTCTTTCGTGGGTCTAGACT
Organism: Columba livia; assembly: GCF_036013475.1. Taxonomy (NCBI): domain Eukaryota; kingdom Metazoa; phylum Chordata; class Aves; order Columbiformes; family Columbidae; genus Columba; species Columba livia. The sequence continues at coordinate 322,640 of NC_088608.1, read as the reverse complement.
GGAAGTAAGAAAATTACAAAGCCCGATCTTGCACTTCTGGATATCAGTGCTCAGGTTCTGTGACACTGCTCCACAGTGTACAAAAAATCCCTTTTGAGATATTCAGGGACATTTTAGATATCAAATTTTTGTATAAAACTATATCTGAATAAAGCAGCCTGCAACACACATTTTGCACTGTTCTATTCTGAGACAGCGTATCTTCTTAAATATCATATAGTCTTTAATGTGATTGAAGGATTTAGCTCCAAAACCTAAATTTCCATTACAAAATGTTTTGTGTTAGGTGTGGAAATGAAAGAGAGGAGTGTTTCTGAGCACCTTTCTCGTTTGCTTTGCAGCGCCGTCGCCAGTTTTGCGAGAACTCGGCCCATGGGTGTGCTGCTGGCCGAAGTGCTGAGCAAAGTAAGTACAGCTGGAAGGGCAGGATACGTGGTTAGTGGGACATCTGCATACAGCTCAACTGAACAAAAATATCAAACCCTGAATTGTCCTTAAACCCCTGGTATCTGACATTTCCGTGTTCGTCATCTACCAGTAACTGCTCTTGAGATTCTCTGTTTCTTCAGCAGTTGTGTGGCTAAAACACTACCCTGTTTCCCTGAAAATAAGACCTACCCTGAAGATAAGCCCTAGCATGATTTTTCAGCATTTTTGAGGGTGCTCGAAATATAAGCCCTACTCCAAAAATAAGCCCCAGTTGCAGTTCACAAAAAAGTCAATTTAAATAGTGTCCAGGCAACTATACATGTAAAAAAGTAATACGTTTTGGAGCAAAAATTAATATAAGACCCTGTGTTATTTTTGGGGAAACAGGGTAGATGGTTAGAATGTACCTCACCTTCCCTCCCGGTTCTGTCGCGTTTGGTCCCGTTCCTGTTGAACACTAAGTAGTCCAGGGTGGTCGTGTGGCCCTGTTACAGGCAAGTACAGCAGGGTATCAAGGTGAGATTACAACCCAGAGCAACACCTCGTCCCGAGTTCTGTGTCCCGCGGTGGCAGTAGCTGTAGCTCGTGCGCGGGTCTGACGCAGGAAGCGGGAGCTGCAGCGGCGGGCGGGCACGGGGCAGCGGCACAGCGTGTTCCCTGGGAGCTGCAGCGGCGGGCGGGCACGGGGCAGCGGTGAGGGCAGCGTCAGGCTATGGTGGTCCCGGGGCAGTGGCACAGCGTGTTCCGGGGCAGTGTCAGACTGTGCTGGTCCTGGGGCAGTGTCAGGCTGCGGTGGTCCCGGGGCAGTGTCAGACGGCAGTGATCCCGGGGCAGTGTCAGGCTGCGGTGGTCCCGGGGCAGTGTCAGGCTGCGGTGGTCCCGGGGCAGTGTCAGACGGCGGTGGTCCCGGGGCAGTGTCAGACTGTGCTGATCCTGGGGCAGTGTCAAGCTGCGGTGGTCCCGGGGCAGTGTCAGACTGTGGTGGTCCCGGGGCAGTGGCACAGCGTGTTCCGGGGCAGTGTCAGGCTGTGGTGGTCCCGGGGCAGTGTCAGGCTGCGGTGGTCCCGGGGCAGTGTCAGGCTGCGGTGGTCCCGGGGCAGTGGCACAGCGTGTTCCGGGGCAGTGTCAGACGGCGGTGGTCCTGGGGCAGTGTCAGACTGTTCTGATCCCGGGGCAGTGTCAGAGTGCGGTGGTCCCGGGGCAGTGTCAGGCTGCGGTGGTCCCGGGGCAGTGTCAGGCTGCGGTGGTCCCGGGGCAGTGGCACAGCGTGTTCTGCAGCTGCTGCGCCTCAGGCCTCACAATACAGAGTCAAGCGTCTTCGTCACTTCTCCCTTGGAAATCCTATGAGATCATTTACAATTTTGTGTTGCAAAGCTGTTGATGGACCCTTCTGGTCATCATTCTAACAGGTACCGTGCAGTGTCTCGCCAGGCTGTGGGTGCAGACTCACACACCTCTGCTTTGCAAGAGCTGATGGAATGAGCAGCTTTTTAATTTGTGTGCCTATCTGAAGGTCTGACAGTTACTATCTGTTGTTCATACACACGCAGTCTTTAGATTCTGAAGCACACGGGAGTTCCTCATCCGTAGAGCTTGGTAAAGCATCAGTTGCGTCACTTCAACGTCAACCCTTCATCAGCAGGTCAGATGATAGCTTTAGTGTGCAGGCCCTGAAGTTTTGCTCAGATTGTTTGCTCAGGAGAACAGGCACAGCTCGTCCATTTCTCTTGCACTTGTCCCCTCCCTGCTCTGACCCACCACTCACTTCTGCTGGTTTCCAGGATCTCGTATGTGAAGCTTCCGCAGTACTTTAGAAAGTGATAATTAGATACTGTAATGATGAAGGTTTGAATCTGGGAAAGTAAGAATTTGAAGCAATTTACTGTTAACTCTGACATACTTTTTACTCCGTTTTCCTTCCTTTGACAGCTCGTTCTCTGAACCACTGAAAAAAGGGAGGGAAGAAAAATCAGTAGTTCATTGAATGTAGTGGGGCCAATAGCACTTTGAAAACAGAAGTTATAGTCACATGTACAAGTCACCATGAGTTTTATGTATTGACCATTTGGACTTTTTGTAGTCAGGTTTTACTGCCGTTTTTAAACTGCTTTTGTCTGATGGAATTGCGGAAGAGGACAGCACAAAAGCTGTATTCTGTCCCAACTTTCCCCCTGCTTTAATGTTACAGATGAGCCACAAAATTCATGCAGCAGCGTTACAAGTCGCTCACCAGAAGCCACGGCCTGCCTTGGAGAAGTTCACACTGCCTAGAAGAATTCGCATTATTCAACAGCCACAGAAATGTTAAGATACTTATTAAAATACTCATGTTTACTTAAAATTGAGTTTCTGTTCTGACTAGCACTGAGCACACTGGGGTGAAATGATTAAAAGCTGTGCCTGGTATTGTACTATATTTCTGCTACTGACAATAAAATACTTAAGAAGAAGAGTTACTAAATGTGCTTGGGATTTATTAAAATATTACGGCTTCTGTCTAACCTGGTTGTACAGGTGTACAGTAATTACTCAACACTAAGGAGTCCAACAGCTTCACTTACTGTGTGAATTGTGACTGAAGTACTGGAATCTGTCAGCCCTCTTTATATATTCTTTATATATTTGTTTATTTAAATTTAGTGATAGCAGAGCTGAAGCGAACATGACCCTAAGGAAGCAGGTCACAGCCGACAGGAGTGGTTTGTGCTTTAATTGAGGCCGTGTTCCATGCTGGCTGTACGACAGGCTTGCTGCGTAGTGACAAACCTCAGGAAGCCCTGGGAGAGATTTCCGTGCAGTGGAGAACATATTTTGCCTGGCGTTCTGTAAGGAAATGCAGCAGATCCCTCTGCTGGGCTGCGGACGGCAGGGAGAGCCGGGTGAGCGCAGCCGGTGTGCGCCTGGGGCGGGTGGGGGAGCGGGGGCGCGGCTGCGCGGGACCTGAGCTGCTGGGGGAACGCGGGGTTCCGGGCTGCACAGACACAGCGGGTGGAACGCGGGGTTCCGGGCTGCACAGACACAGCGGGTGGAACGCGGGGTTCCGGGCTGCACAGATGCAGCGGGTGGAACGCGGGGTTCCGGGCTGCACAGACACAGCGGGTGGAACGCGGGGTTCATGGCTGCACAGACACAGCGGGTGGAACGCGGGGTTCCGGGCTGCACAGACACAGCGGGTGGAACGCGGGGTTCCGGGCTGCACAGACACAGCGGGTGGAACGCGGGGTTCCGGGCTGCACAGACACAGCAGGTGGAACACGGGGTTCCGGGCTGCACAGACACAGCGGGTGGAACGCGGGGTTCATGGTTGCACAGACACAGCGGGTGGAACGTGGGGTTCGTGGTTGCACAGACACAGCGGGTGGAACGCGGGGTTCCGGGCTGCACAGACACAGCGGGTGGAACGTGGGGTTCGTGGCTGCACAGACACAGCGGGTGGAACGCGGGGTTCCGGGCTGCACAGACACAGCGGGTGGAACGCGGGGTTCGTGGCTGCACAGACACAGCGGGTGGAACGTGGGGTTCGTGGCTGCACAGACACAGCGGGTGGAACGCGGGGTTCGTGGTTGCACAGACACAGCGGGTGGAACGCGGGGTTCGTGGCTGCACAGACACAGCGGGTGGAACGTGGGGTTCGTGGCTGCACAGACACAGCGGGTGGAACGCGGGGTTCCGGGCTGCACAGACACAGCGGGTGGAACGCGGGGTTCGTGGTTGCACAGACACAGCGGGTGGAACGCGGGGTTCCGGGCTGCACAGACGCAGCAGGTGGAACGCGGGGTTCCGGAGCTGGGCTGGCGCAGCGGGTGGAACGCGGGGTTCATGGTTGCACAGACACAGCGGGTGGAACGCGGGGTTCATGGTTGCACAGACACAGCGGGTGGAACGCGGGGTTCCTGGCTGCACAGACGCAGCGGGTGGAACGCGGGGTTCATGGTTGCACAGACGCAGCGGGTGGAACGCGGGGTTCACGGTTGCACAGACACAGCGGGTGGAACGCGGGGTTCCGGAGCTGGGCTGGCGCAGCGGGCGGTGCTTGGCACAGCTGGCCGGAGCCGGGCAGGCGCAGCTCCGAGCGGCTCTGCAGTGACGTACCGACCGAGGGCCGAACCCAGCGTGCCATTTCTGACTCGTGTCAAACCGCGGCAGGTGAAACGGCAGAGAAATTACTCGTGGCAAATCTGGGAAGATACCGTGAGAGAACAGTAACAAAATACTGTGTTGCTTAAAGCTTCTATCCCTTCCAATCTGTACTTGTTTAGCCTGTTTTTCTCTAAGCAGCATGCACAGGTTTGCAAGTCGTTTCAAGTGCAGTGACCTCTCCCTGGTGTACAAAACCCAGAAGCTCTGGTAACAGGTACACACATAACCCAGGTGTTTACTGAGCGTGTCTTTAGTTTCAGTGGTAGAGTATATTTCTAGAATGTACCAAAAAAAATTCCTTGGTTTAATCAGTGTCATTTGTGCTATTCGTATTGCCATGGCTCCTGTTGTAACTCCCGCGGCAGGTTCGCACTGAAGCCCCTCCTGGCTTTGGAAGCCCTGCTGTCCCTGAGGCCACAGTTTAACGTGCTGCCGTTCCTCCTGGTCCCTCGCGCACCTTCCAGATTATCCTCTCCTGCTTCACACGAGCAGCCGACCAGTTTAGCGGGAGGAATGTGCACTTCGCACTTTGGAGCACTCGTGAGTCAAATCTTTTCCTGGGTGTGTGTTGGGATTCTGTGCAGCGGCCAGAGCTCCGTTCGTGCTGCTCCCAGCCTGTTCCGTGTCCCCCCGGTGCCAGCGTCCTGCGCGACAGCACACTGCTGGACCGGCTGGCACTGCAGCTGTTCTCAGCCCGGCTCAGCTGCTGCCAGCGGTGAAGGCGCCTCGGCTTCCCTGGAGAAACCAGTCACGCTTTGCCCTTTATTCGGCAAAACCATACAGAGAACAATGATTCAACATAATAGCATGTTTATTGTTCTTGCCAAACTTGGCCACAGACTCTACGCCTGGCTATTATTCCACTCTTGATTAATGACAAATTTTAGATCATTTTATTATCAGAAATTTCAGTCTGGCGCTTCATTTATAGCAGGCTGCCACTGTTAGCTCATTCTTCATCGAAGAGGACTTCAGATCCGGGAGTCTGAGAATGGCCGACTCTCTAACTCTCCAGCTGTTTGCTAACACTCAAGATTTTATCGAGCCTTGCGGCTCGTATCAAGAGTAGCTTCAGAAACGTCAGTGGTTCTTTATTACTCCGCTTAGCCACAAGAGGCTGCTGTGTGCCCGCAGCCTGCGCAGGCTCTGCCCGCCCCGCTCTCACAACACACGGCTCTTTGCCTACAGGGACCTGTATTGTAATCTGCTCAAACAGTTTCAAAGGAAAAATAATAACTCCTTTATGAAAGCATCATTTGGTGTTTCACAGAGGACATGACTTCCTAGAAGTTGTAAAGATACAAAGGGCATAACCCGATGGTAAACAAAAAGTGGTTTCTGATTCCGTGTCCTTCCTGCGTCCTCTGCGTTCACAGCTGTAGGCGATGACCCGTGAGAGCAGCGCAAGGAATGGGGTGAAATGTGTACTGTATTGGTACCAGGTGAGTTCAATGAGCTAATTAAGATTGGCTGTTTTTGTAGATGTTTTCTTATTGTGTTTCTAAATGTGGTCTCTTCAGAACAAATTCATTGCTTCATGACCAGGGAACACTGGAAGCTGGATACAGCATTTCCTACCCAACAGTTGGGTGGAAAGGGATGGGATTTCCCCAGCTGCCTTCAGTTACACACACCGCTTTTCCGCTTGGGTTTACAGCTGGTGATTAAGTCAGAAGTTGTTTTTATATAAAGGAATGATTAAGACTTTTCCTAAGCTACTATTAAACATGTTTTATATCATAGCCATCATTTGAGTTGCACAATATGCATTTAGTGTATACTGAAATAGAACAGTCACTAAAATGAAGATTGACTTTAAAATTTAAATCCAACCTTCTCCTTTCATTGTTGATAACTCTCTTAAATTCCTTCCAGTTTAAATTTTCCGTATCTGGTGTGCGTTCTCAGAGTTAAAGAGCTGGAGCAAACCGAGATATCCGTAAGCTACAGAAGCCTGTTTGTTCTCACGTTACTATCGAGAAACATCAAAAAGCAGTGAAATGCAAGATTTCTATTGAAAAAAAACAGCTGAAACTGAAAGCTTTTTACTTGGTTTATTCTGTGGATCTTAGCCTTAAAAAGTCCAAAAGCCCAGTTTAGAATGAGCTGGTTTTGTTGGAGCTGTCCCAGACAGGCAGGCGCACGCTTGCTGTCCGCAGGTGCGCTGCGGTTTCTAAGGACAGCACTTCAGAACGGGTTACGAAGAGCCCTCCAATTACACTGCAAACTCCAGCTGCCAGTCCTCTGGTGGCAGCGTAGAACTGGCCTTGCTGCCTTGAATTGCAAGGAATAAAGAGAGAAACCTGGGTGGGGCGGGAGAGGAGCGGATAGTAGAGTGTGCCGAAGCTCTGTAAGGATTCAGAAATGTGGCTGACAAAACTGCATACACTGCATGCACCTGCTGGTTTATATGCTATTCTAAACTAATAAGCTCACACTTCACAAATTGAAGAACCTTAAGGTTGAAGCTGGTAGGGATGATAAAAGGCTCATACCTTTAAATGTTTCATATCTTTAGTTCTAGCTTCTTAGCATCTACATGTATTTGTGCACAGGCCAGGAGTGGCTGCTCACTCGTTTTCGGTCACTGCCTTTAGAGCCGCCTCAGTTAAGGGGGCGACGTGAGGAACTCTGGATTAACAAGAATTCTCTCAAGTGCCTTCTCACTTGTGCTGTGGTTTCTTGGATTTCAAGCCGGAGGCTACGTAAAGTGCACTCACATTTTCACTCAAATGCGACAGTGCAGTACTGCCATAATCCCAGGTTTGCGGAACGGCCGCTGGGTTTGGCCGCTGGCGCCGCGGCGCGGAGCTGCCGTGCTGCGAGCAGGGCCCGCGCCCGCGGGTCAGCACACCTGCGGGACGGAATAACGAAGCGCACCGCCCGCCTCTTGGTGGTTTTCTGATTCACTGGAGCAACAGAAGAGGCCTGATCTCCCACACAAACCATGCAGAAGATAAATAAGGAATCAATGCTTATCTGCAGATGAAATAGAAAACTCGTTGGGTAACTTGGATCTACTCTTGCAATGCTTTAGTCTTCTGTGTGTGCTGTCAGTCCAGCTCCTGCAGTGAGGCAGCAGGTGTACTAGTTACCTTTTTCTTTCTTCTCTAAGCAACATCTGGTTCAGTGTAGTGAAGCCATGTGGATTTCTCTAAAAAGTAATCCTTAACCAGAAAATTTACACCTTCTTGGACATCTGCAAATCCAACAGTCACAAAGCTATTGAATATAAGGTTGTGTTGATTCTAGTTCTAGAACAAGTTGTTTTCTTAAAATCAGTAAATCAAGGATTTTCTATGAAATTATTATTTTGCATGAGAATGAATCTGACAGGATAAAAGCAGCTGCATTGAAAAGAAGCTCCTAAAATTTACAAAATTATCTTATTTGCAGAAACACTCCAAACCCAAGAATTGAAGTATTCGGCTAAGACAAGAAGTCCAAACTAACATAAACAGCCCTGGAGCTGAGCAGAAGTGAGAGGTCTGGTTTCTTATTCCCCTAGTCCCCAGCATTACAGTGAACATTGCTGCCATGGTCTAGGATTCCTGATTTCCCCCAGAAATAAATAAATAAAAAGAAGCTTTAAAAGTATGAGAAGCTTGCATGAAAAGTGTGAGACTCTGTGAGAGGAGGAAAAGGAATAGCTGAAGAATTTGGGCGTCTGGGAATGGACAAATCATGTGAACAAATGAGTGGAAGGAGCAGAGGGCAGGACAGTTAAAGTAGAAAAGCAGCTGTGGGCTGAATTCTTCCCCAAAGCAAAGCACTGGTGAGAGCACAAATGTTGGCGTTGCTACTATCAAAAGCCTTGCTCTACTGAGACAGATAGGGAAGCAGCAAAATCATGCCCTAGTTAAAAATACTTTTATTCTGAGGTTTCCTGTGGAACAGTAGGACCCAGATCCAACTGGCTGTAAATACTGTTCCAGAACTGTGGGTTCATATCCAGAGGGAGGGAGCACTGGGCCTGATGAGGAATAGGTCACGGAACACTGAAGTCATAGCTCTGGTTTTTGTCTTGGATTTTGGAGACAAAGACAAAATCATAAAATGCTGCCAGAACTAAGACGTTTCCTCCACGAGAGACAGAATTCCATTCTCTGCAGACATCCGCCTCGTCACACGGGCAAAATGGGGGGAAGAGAATGTGAAGAAGAGGATTCTCCCCTGGCAGACAGGAAAGCTGCTGGCTGAGTCGCACACGGCGTCCTGCCCTTGTTTTGGGACACGTCTTCTCCGAAGCCAGAGCCAGGAGGTGAGGTGAGAACTGCTCGGGGCGTACCGGGAGCTCGGGCTGCTCCAGCGCCGTGCGAGGCCGCGGTGGCGGAGGTTCTGGGGCTGCTCTCCGTGTGAGCCTCCCGCTTCTTCCTGAGCACCTAGGTGGATTCTCTGGGCTACCGCTCACAGACACGTCGAGAGACGTGTGGGAAATGCCTGCATAGCGTAGAAAATGTGCTGGAATACTCTGGCACTGTAATCATTATTTTGCACTTAAATTCATTTTTAGTTTTCCATGATGAATTATATACGAAAATAAAGGATGGCTTGCCCAGCAAACTTCAGCAACTATTTATAAATGTATTTTGGATTGTCCCTACATTTTCCTTTTTTGGTGTGAGGAGGATTCATTTTTTTGAAATTAATTATGTGAAACTCTATTGTAGAAGTTACATGTAGGGAAGCCAAGCGCTTTGGCATCTACACAGGGAATAGCTGGAGTGCTGGACATCTGGGGCAAGCATTTTGAGGCTGGAAAGAGAAAAACACATCAGAGGGGTATTTCTGCTACACATTATCAACTGTTGTGCTCATAATGATGGCGTTCAAACCATCACTGCTAAACTTAGTCTTCCTCCTCACCCCCTCACTTTATCACTAAACCCATTAATGTGAGATGGTTATTGACATGTGAAAAGCCAGAGAGGTGCTCCGAGTGGCCGCTTTGGTACAGCTCATCGGGATTACACAGGTGGTGGTGATCTCAAGCGCACCAAAGTGAAAATACAATTTTCTTTCTCATAAGCCCCCTGTTGAGCCATCTTTTTGAGGAAATAAATATTTTAAGACAGTTACTGCGAGGCATCATCTTGAGCCTTCCGATCACTTTTGCAGTTCTCTTCTGTACCTTTTGTAATTTTTCAGTATCTTGGAAAATATGAATAGAGAGGCTGCAAATAGATTTACCAAAGCTCTCCTCAGAGGTAATGCCACCTCTCTGCACCCCCTTGCTCAGCCCTTGTTCACACAAAGAATGCGCTAGCTTTATTCTGCAGCAGCATTCACGTTGCCTGGCTTTACAGGCCTGAATCCTGCCCAAGGTGCTGCTCTTCAGTGCGTCCCTCTGTGCTGCTGGGGACCGTGTCCCTTCTGCACGGAACCGTGTCCTTCCGCACGAAGCCGTGTCCTTCTGCACAGAGCCGTGTCCTTCTGCACGGAGCCGTGTCCTTCTGCACAGAGCCGTGTCCTGCACAGAGCCATGTCCTGCACGGAGCCGTGTCCTTCCGCACGGAGCCGTGTCCTTCTGCACAGAGCCGTGTCCTGCACAGAGCCATGTCCTGCACGGAGCCGTGTCCTTCCGCACGGAGCCGTGTCCTGCACAGAGCCGTGTCCTTCTGCACAGAGCCGTGTCCTTCTGCACAGAGCCGTGTCCTTCCGCACGGAGCCGTGTCCTGCACAGAGCCGTGTCCTGCACAGAGCTGTGTCCTTCTGCACAGAACCATGTCCTGCACGGAGCCGTGTCCTCCTGCACAGAGCTGTGTCCCTCCTGCACAGAGCCGTGTCCTGCACAGAGCCGTGTCCTGCACGGAGCCGTGTCCTTCTGCACAGAGCCGTGTCCTGCACAGAGCCATGTCCTGCACGGAGCCGTGTCCTCCTGCACAGAGCCGTGTCCTGCACAGAGCCGTGTCCTGCACGGAGCCGTGTCCTCCTGCACGGAGCCGTGTCCTCCTGCGCAGAGCCGTGTCCTGCACAGAGCCGTGTCCTCCTGCACAGAGCTGTGTCCTTCTGCACAGAGCCGTGTCCTGCACAGAGCCGTGTCCTCCTGCACAGAGCCGTGTCCTCCTGCACAGAGCCGTGTCCTTCTGCACAGAGCCATGTCCTGCACAGAGCCGTGTTCCTTCTCCCTGAAGGTGCCATTTCCAACCTGCCTCCTAAGCGCCTTACATGGCCCAGTTCAGCAAGTGATGTGGCTGCGCCGAGCGATCTGTTGTTATTTTTATTTATAATTCACCCATCTTTTTGTCCTTTGAAGACCTTACAAGACAGGATGTAGCTAATTTCAGGTTAGCGATAAAGAAGGCTGCACTGCTTGAAGTGGGATCACGGCACCTGTGCTGCGTGTGCAGCCCCGGGACCGCCCGTCCCCGGCGGGGCTCGCAGCCCCCGGCCGGGCTTGGGGCGCTCACAGCCGGGATGGGGTCACGCAGCCCCGCACGCCGCAGCGCAGGCGAGCAGGAGCCGCGGGGACGAGCAGATGCCCAGGTGTTCTCGGCAGCCTCGTGGCCCGGGCGGGCTGGCGGGCGCGGCCCCCGCGGTGTTCCTGAGGTGGCGAAACGTTCCGCTCCGCGAAGGCGGCGTCTGCCGGGCTGTGCCGCCGGGCCGGGGCCGCCCGCTCCTCCGCTCGCCGCGCTGCGGGCCGGGAGCCGCGGGGCCGCGCCGAGGGAGCGGCGGGAGCCGCCCCGCCCCGCCGAGCCGGGCTGTGCAGCGCGGGGCGGGGACTGCAGCCGCTCCTGAGCTCATCCCCGGGCTGCCCGCGGGGGAGCGGAGCGGAACGGAGCGCAGCGCCGCCTGGGCCGCCCTGCCTGGGCCGCGCCGCCGGAGCCGCCGTGCGGGGCCGGGCCGCCGGGCCGAGGTGAGTGCTTTTCCTTCCCCATGCTCCTCTCTCCGCCGGGCCGGGCGCGGCCTCTCCGGGCGCTGCGCGGGGTCGGCGGCAGCGGAGGCGCGAGTGAAACTTTCCGGCCGAGGAGCGTGTGCGGGCATGTCGGGCTGGGGCCGCGGGGCGGGGGCCGAGGGGCGGCGGGGCCGGGGCCGGGGCCGGGGCGGTGCCTGTCCCCGGGCCGGCGGGGCCTGGGCCGGGAACGCGGGGAGGCCGGAGGGCCCGGGGCCGGCGGAGCGGGCGGAGGCTCCCGCAGGCCCGGCCCGGAGCCGCCTGCGCCGCGGGATCGCCGCCCCGGCACATACCGTGCGTGTCTGTGACTGCTGCCGTTTCATGCCTTTATCAGCAGAGGTTGGGGCGAACCCAAACAAACACAAAACTTCCTTTCGGGAAAGCTTGATTTCTTTGTGGTTACTTGATGGTCAAATGCGAGAAGCCCCGCTGGAACGGGCAGCGGCCGCGGCGGTCTCGTTAGCCGCGCCAGCTGGAGTTGATGGCCGTGGCCCGCACCGCGCTGTGCGGCGGGCTGCCCGCGGGTGTTCGGGACCGCAGCGGGGCCGTGGGCCTGCCCGCTGCCATGACCTTGCTCTGGTTCCCAGAACAGGAGGTCCTGCCCTTGTGCTCGTCACTGTTGCCTGCTATGATCTCAATAATACAACGATAATTTGTTTTGTCTTTTAATATGTGAGTTACTAATAATGTATAGTAACTGTGCATTTTGTAACATGCTTCCTAAAGTTTTCTGATTTTGCCAGAGTGTTATTTTAATGATTTGTTTGTTGTAGCCCCGTAATGCATATTTATTGAACAGAGAGTAAACTGAGTCCTGAGTGATTGTTTTCGAAACCAGAATGTGACTGAAGACACCTTTCTGTGAGGATGAGCCTTGGGGGGGAATGGGGGTTCGTACCTGTTTCAGTGTGACACTGAGGGGTCCCCTCAGCCCCGTCCCTGCTCTGCACCCCGCCGTGAGATGGCACTGGCACCGGCGGGGCTGGGCTGGGCGCAGGCGCTGCGCTCGGTGTGGGCCGCGCAGCGTGCGCGTGGGAGGCAGTCTGCAGGAGCTCTGCTGCGTTACCGTGTGGTAAGTGTTGCGCTCATCCAGGCTGCTGCAGAGTTTTGCAGGACTGTTCAGAACATGTTAGTTGTTTGTGAGTCCTGTGTTAGCTCGTGTTTGGTAGCTGTTGCTTAAAAATAACCTGATGCTTATAAAACTAAAAATACCAGGAAATAAGGGAAATGAGTGTGATACCTTGGATCCCACAGAATTTCCTTCCACTGTAGTTTGCTATGCAGCTGCCCAGAATGAACCTTCCCCATTTGTTCTGATCTGACAGTTAAGTGCTGGAAAAATAGCATTATTTCATGAAACAATGCTGGTAAACGAGGTAAGCACAAAGACAATAGCTTTTTGCTATTGCTAGGGCAGTGTATTTACAGCTGGGTGTACATGGATGCTCTCAGAGCTGGTTGTCTCTCTTTCTCAGTGTAGCTAACCATTGGAATGTCCAAACGGTGAGGAATTATGTCTGCTTTAGAGCCAAAACATATTTGGTTCATGGCCAAAGTTGCTCAGCTTCCCATAACAGTCTGTAGGAAAAAGACATTTAGTGTGTGTAACCACAGTCTGAGGTGGATGCCATAGCAACTGGGGGATGTGAGCGGGCACTGCTGCACGCAGCTGAGCGCTCTGAGCAGACCTGGCGTGTCTTCCGTTAGCTGGACTGCTGTCGTCCGCTTTAAGCCTTTCTTTGAGGAGGAAAGTTTAATCAGCAAGCCTTCCAACTCTCGTGTGTGTGAGAACATTAGCCTGATCTGCCGGTTGGTTGTAATGATACCCATAAAAACATCTGTCAGTCAAAGTTTACATTAATGGTTTTAAAATTGAGATTTTTCTGTAGAGATGCTGTTTTGACCACAGGTTGGTATTTCAGGCTCTGTTAGGAGGTAGATATTTGTGTTTTGCAGGGAAACGAAGGAAGGTCAGCTTTGGGTTTTGTGGGTGGCTCAGGTTTGAGAAAACTGGGTTAGTTTATGTCTTTTGGTTGCTTAAGGCTCCTAAGACTTATTGTGGAGATTGGAGAGTTTATTTATCACAAAGCTGTGGCAATGGAAGGGAAAAAGTATATGGCCTAACAAATGTCTGAGGTCCTATTTTTCTGAAATACGTTTGCGTGTAGGAGGCACTGCTGCTAGAAAAGGGACTTCTGGATAAATAGGACAGTGTAACACCAGCCTGAAAAACAAACACACACCAAAAGGCAAGCACCGAAACAGCCTGATCCTCACTGTGTTTGGGTTTGTATTGAACTTCAGTCTCAAAAACTTATTTACATTAAAAAAAAAAAGTTTGTTGGAGCCTTAAACTGTCTGATCTTGTTCTGAAGGGCAGTGAGTAAAAGGATCAGTTGCTCATTAATGCAAAATATCTATTGTGTGGCCTAATATTAATGCATCTACTTCCTATGCAATCTCTTACAACCTCCTTCTTTTAAAATTCGTTGCTTAGCATGGCTGATTAAATCCTTTAGCATTCATTGTATGTAGGAAATGGTGTAAGGATGTTTCAGCATGCTCACCTGGTTAGGTTATCTCCCGCAGTATAAAATACGCTCGAGATGGCGAGCTGCCCTCCGCTCTGTGCTTAGCCTCACCACGGCCCGTAGGACTCCTGCGGTGTGCCCGTCCTGCTCACTGGGGACGGGGACAATTTTAAGTAGTCTGAACCAGAACCTGGTGCTTTGCCATCCAGTTCTGTGCCTCGGCAACGTCCGTGCCTTTGATCTCCTTATCGTAGCTGAAAAATGTCCCCTTGCTTCCCCCCTCCCCTTTCAGCTTCGTAAAGAGAGTAATGCCCAAGTTTGCTTTGTAGTTATTTCAGGTTTCTGTGCTGTATCAGGGACACACCACTGTATAGACTTCTTTTTGTCCACTCCTGTGTCTTGAAATACATGTGTTGTGACTCATGGTAATGCAATGACTTGGACTTTTAAAGTGCTGTTTCTCTTGCCATGTTTTGGCAATTCTGTTTGTATTTCTTCCTCTCACTGGGAGGAGTCTCATTAAACTATAGGCTCGGTCTGTAAAGGCGCTTGGTACTGGAATAGTAAACTTTGTAATATCTTGAGTGTTTGGCTTCCCTGTATAACGTGTGGAGATGCTCCGGTGTGTAAGTAGTTCAAGAGAGTCGGGAAGCAGAAGGCCAGGTAACAGAAAGTCTCTGTCAGAGTTATTTCTCTATTCTGTGACCAGCAGCCGTTGCTGGAATATATGCTTTATTTCCAATCTAGTATGTCATTTATTTTGTTTCCTTTTCTTGATCCGGAGCAATAATTTCTGAGGAGGGTTCCCATTAGGAAGCAGAAGTTCCCCGTGTGTGGGTGCACACCTTGCAGAGCAGCCAGCCCGCCGGGTTTGCCGTGTCCCCCATCAGTGCCATGGGGTGCCAGGCCCCACGTGTTCGCAGAGAACTCTTCTCTGCGCGATGCTTTCAGCACGAGAATCTCGCTGGCTCTTGAACAGGGAACAGTTCTGTGGTATCAGTCAATGAGCTCTTGGTGTAGCCATTAACAGGTTTTAGATGTCTTTGAGGTCAAATCAAGAGCTGCTTTTAGGATCTCGATGTTGCTGAAGTTGGTGGCAAT
The DNA here is from genome assembly GCF_036013475.1 of Columba livia. Lineage (NCBI taxonomy): Eukaryota > Metazoa > Chordata > Aves > Columbiformes > Columbidae > Columba > Columba livia. The sequence continues at coordinate 307,547 of NC_088608.1, read as the reverse complement.
GCTCAGCAAGTTGTTGCACATTTGACCTTTCTGTGTAAATACTGAGAGTCGGCAGGCGCAGGGGCTGCGGGCGCTGCTCTGTGGGTACTGCTCAGGCACTCTGCCCTGCAGATGGCCAAAGGAGTTTTGCAAATAGGGCTGATTTTGAAGTCACCTCCTTCTTCCTCATGTGCCTTGGTGAATTCAGCTATCTCTAGATGTGTATGAAACTGGAAAACTAGATGGAGCATAGAGTTGCAGTGATCTTAAATATCATAACAACGGGAGGTACAAAGCTGCAGATGTGTATTTTGAATCTCTCTGTGCATTTTTCTTATCAGCCGCCTTCAATTTATGGTGTTGCTTTAAAATTAGAACTTGTGAAGTACGAATAAATGCAGATTTCCATGTTTTGGATTTCCAAAATACCGAGTGGTGCTAAAAGAGAAAAAACTCTATAACCTACAGTAGAGTTGTTCGCAGTCTCATTTTAGCCCACTGTAGAATTTCCCCTCTGATTGGTGGTCCAGCTATTACTGAAATTGAACTTCTGTATTTTTTTTGAAGAGGAATCACTTTGCAGCATGGTAAGAACGAACCAGTCAAGGAGACGGGTGCGGCGGCGCCGGCCGTGCCTGCAGGCGGGCGCTCCAGTGCTGAGCCGCCTGCTCTGCTGCCCGCCTGTCCCCGCATCGAACGCTGGCAAATCTACCCTCAAAATATTCCAGAATTAGCATGTTTGTAACAAAGTCTGAGCACTCGGTAAGGACTCGGCTTGGCTTAGTCCCTGCTGCTGTGGTCAGTCCTGCTGTTCAGACAGTAAAGCCGGCCCTGCTGGGAGCCCTGGCTGCTGGCTGACTCCTGCCCTCCCCAGCGGTGTCACCGTTGTGCGCCCATGGCTGACTCCTGCCGTCCCCAGCGGTGTCACCGTTGTGCGCCCATGGCTGAGCTGCCCTCCCCAGCGGTGTCACCGTTGTGCGCCCATGGCTGAGCTGCCCTCCCCAGCGGTGTCACCGTTGTGCGCCCGTGGCTGAGCTGCCGTCCCCAGCGGTGTCACCGTTGTGCGCCCGTGGCTGAGCTGCCCTCCCCAGCGGTGTCACCGTTGTGCGCCCGTGGCTGAGCTGCCCTCCCCAGCGGTGTCACCGTTGTGCGCCCGTGGCTGAGCTGCCCTCCCCAGCGGTGTCACCGTTGTGCGCCCATGGCTGAGCTGCCCTCCCCAGCGGTGTCACCGTTGTGCGCCCGTGGCTGACTCCTGCCCTCCCCAGCGGTGTCACCGTTGTGCGCCCGTGGCTGACTCCTGCCCTCCCCAGCGGTGTCACCGTTGTGCACCCATGGCTGACTCCTGCCCTCCCCAGCGGTGTCACCGTTGTGCGCCCATGGCTGAGCTGCCCTCCCCAGCGGTGTCACCGTTGTGCACCCGTGGCTGAGCTGCCCTCCCCAGCGGTGTCACCGTTGTGCGCCCATGGCTGAGCTGCCCTCCCCAGCGGTGTCACCGTTGTGCGCCTGTGGCTGAGCTGCTGTGCCCAGCGGTGTCACTGTTGTGCGCCCATGGCTGACTCCTGCCCTCCCCAGCGGTGTCACCATTGTGCGCCCGTGGCTGAGCTGCTGTCCCCAGCGGTGTCACCGTTGTGCGCCCGTGGCTGAGCTGCCGTCCCCAGCGGTGTCACCGTTGTGCACCCGTGGCTGAGCTGCCGTCCCCAGCGGTGTCACCGTTGTGCGCCCATGGCTGAGCTGCTGTCCCCAGCGGTGTCACCGTTGTGCGCCCGTGGCTGAGCTGCTGTCCCCAGCGGTGTCACCGTTGTGCGCCCGTGGCTGAGCTGCCCTCCCCAGCGGTGTCACCGTTGTGCGCCCATGGCTGAGCTGCTGTCCCCAGCGGTGTCACCGTTGTGCGCCCGTGGCTGAGCTGCTGTCCCCAGCGGTGTCACCGTTGTGCGCCCGTGGCTGAGCTGCCCTCCCCAGCGGTGTCACCGTTGTGCGCCCATGGCTGAGCTGCCCTCCCCAGCGGTGTCACCGTTGTGCGCCCATGGCTGAGCTGCCCTCCCCAGCGGTGTCACCGTTGTGCGCCCGTGGCTGAGCTGCCGTCCCCAGCGGTGTCACCGTTGTGCGCCCATGGCTGAGCTGCCCTCCCCAGCGGTGTCACCGTTGTGCGCCCGTGGCTGAGCCCTGGCTGGTGTGCGCGGGCTGTGCCGCAGCACATGGTGCACACTGGGGAGCGTGCAGGGCTGAGGGGCTGCTGCTGCTTTGCTGTGTATGTCCTATGTGCCTGTAAAGTGTGTGCTGGGCTGCATTCCAGTTCCATATATGGGGGGGTTGCGTTCTTTAGGGGTTGGGTTTGGGTTTTTTGGTTTGTTGGTGGGGGGTTTTTTGGTTTGTTTTTTTTTGGTTTTCCTTTGTTTTTTGAGACTCAGTCTTGGTTAAATTTAGATCCAGCAGGAGAGAAGCTGGAACTTGTTAGCAGCGCAGGAAACGCCCTGCAAGCGGGTTTTTGATGTGTTTGTGTGCAAACGTGAGCGCGGCAGCTGCCCGCTGGAATTGGGCTGTGCGGAGCTCTGCTCGGTTGGGAGTAGCTTTGCACCTTTAAATGTTGTGTCAGGTTCTGGTGGAACTTTGCTGCTATGCTCTTAATGTAATTAAGTATTAAACATACATGACTTGCCAAAAGCCAGTAGTTTTAAGTCAGATTCAAAGCTATTGTACCTAAAATAGCTGAGGTGTTTATTTGCTGAAAAAGCCAGAGGCCACATTAAACTGCTTTGGTTTCTCTGGAAAAATATTAGTATTTGACTGTGCTTTTCTTATTTCAGTCATTTGTGATGAAACTAGTCCATGTCTTTCTTAACAGATGTCCTTTCCTTAGAGTCTCTGTTTCTGACCGTACTTTAACAAGTTAGGGTTTGAACAATATACAAATAAGAACAAACAGAAGCAAGATATAACCTTTGCTTTTTGAAACTCAAATGGGATGGAAGTTTCTGGAGAGTTCACTGTGTGGGGTTGGGTTTGGTTCGGGCTTGGTGTTTTGCCGTTTTTGTTGTGGTGGGTTTTTTGTTGTTGTTTTGATTTGTTTTTGAACAAAAATGAGAGAACTCCAAGTCCTGTCAATGTGCATTTTGGAGGGGGACGGCTTTGTGGTTTTCGCTAGAAGTGCCTTTGAGTTGCGTTGGTTGTTTAGCTAATGTGGTTCCGGGCCTGCTTTACACAGGGCCCAGTTCCCGCTGATGGCTCAAAGGGATCTTTCTGTGTCGGTAAAGGACTGAGCTCCTGGAGTTTTGTACAATCTTTGCCGCAAACTGGAGGTTTGAAGACAAGAGGGAGGAATATTAGTGTCACAAAGCGTGGACGCGGTTTTGCTATGACAAAGTGAAATTTTCAGCACTGCCCAACCCCTGATACAGAATCCCCGTGTGCACGCAGGAACTGCTCTGAAAAGTTCAAAAGGAACAATGAAGAGATGTCAGGGCAAACTTTGCATTGTGCTCAGATAAGCTGTACTTGGCAAAGGCGAGTGGAGTGCAGGAGCCCTGTGCCGTCCCGTGTGGTGCGCCAGACTGAGGTGCAGTTTGGGAGTTCACTGATGCATGTAAAACTCTGGGAATACAGGGCTGGTGTGCACAGGGGGTTGTTATTCTCTAAGTCATTGTTTGTGCCACTGTTGTATTTTCTGTAAGTCTGCAGTAAGTCAATCGGCGAGCGACGGGCGCGCTCTGTGAAGAATTACACACAGAGGAACTGGGCCTATTTTGAAAGTCTGGGGGAAAAAGATCTAATTAATGGTGGCGGTTTTTGGTGGCCAAAAATTCTAAAGCTTGTCTTTAAAAGCCAGCATGGAAAGGAGGGCAAAAGCGACATGGAGTTACTCTGGAGCTCAGACTTTGTAGAAGTCTGCACCAGAGGCAGGTGGCGGCAGGTTTGTTGGAGAGGGCTTGCTCCCGCCCCCCGTGCCCCGCAGGGGTTGCGGCGTGTGCCCCCAGAGCTGTGTCCTGCGTGGCGCTGGGAACGGGCCTCTGGAGAGCTGGTGCCGCGAGGAAGGCGCTCCGGAGCGCGGCGGCGTCCGCGAAACCCGCCGCTGTCCCTCGGCCTGCTGGAAACAAGGCTGGTTTCTTCCTGTGTTCATCATGTCTGCTAATAGGAAAACCAGGTGCTTCTCTCCTTAGAGTCTTGCTTGAGCCTCCTTTCTTTCTTAGCTTGCTTCGGGAGAAAATCGGAATTTTGTTTCTCTGCAGTTTTTCTTCTCTCTGATGGGTTTTGAGCCAAGTGGATTCTTGTTGGAGTGGTGTCTGTTCTCTTCACAAGTCAGTGAACTTGGCTCGTTTGATTTACATGGGACCTGCAAGCATGCCATTAACAGGTTACGGTGAGACATGCTGTCTTGGCAAACTTGTAAAGATTTACACAGAATTAAGATTTTCATGAATTTTTTTTTGAAGGATACAAGTTTGTGTTCCACTGCAAGTTAAATTCTGGTTGTGAAGATTTAAATTTGGGGGTTTTTGCACATTTGCCTGTGGATGGAATGTTTTCTGGCATCTGAATTAGAGGCTTTAGTGGTGCTTGGCTGTTTAATTACTGAAAGCAATAGGCCAACTGTAAAATTGTAATAAATATAGGCTTGCCAGATATTTCATATTTTTGGTAAGAGCGTGTAGGATCTTGTCTACACCAGGGAGTTAGTGCAGAAGAGGCAGGGTGTGAATGTGAAGCACTTCTCCCCTTGCATAGACAAGCCTTTAGTTTTTCTTCAAGAGCAAACTCCGGGACGTCCTTGTCCCTGGTCCGAGCTCCGTCGGGGACTGGCGCTCACGAGGGCCCGTACCCGCGGTGTGTATCCAGCTCCTGTGAACAGCCTCTTGGGCTCGGTGGCTGCTCGTGTGCAGAGAGCACACGCCGCTGGGCTGCGGCGGGGTGGGGGCGCGTGCTGGCGAGCCTGTTGTGGTGGGCGCTGCTGTCGTAGGTGTTCAGACAGCTCGCTTTAACACCGCCAGAAGGTCTCTTGGTGCTACTGCGTTGTACATTAAAATGAAAAGTGCTTTAAGGGAAAAACAATTGGAAGAATAGGGATGTTACGAGTGTTTACTTGTAGTTTACACTATAGAGGAATGCCCAAGTCTTATCCATAAAATAGCATAATCAAGTAATTAAAAAGGGAAGGTTTACATTCACAAGAGACAGCCAAAGGTGGCACAGCAGCGTGTGAGAAGGGGGGTCGGGAGGGTGGTGTTTCTGCCTGGCCACATTCCTCTGGCTGAGGGAGGTTTTGGGAGACAGCTGGGCCAAACTCACGGTTTGGGGTCAGCCAAGGGAGCGGTTTCGGCCCGCGCACCCGCCAGGAGACGCTGCTTGTTCTCCTGTGTGACCTGTGCAGCTCCGTGTGTGTCACCTGTGCTGGCCGGCACTGCAGCTCCGTGTGTGTCACCTGTGCTGGCCGGCACTGCAGCTCCGTGTGTGTCACCTGTGCTGGCCGGCACTTCAGCTCCGTGTGTGTCACCTGTGCTGGCCGCACTGCAGCTCTGTGTGTGTCACCTGTGCAGCTCCGTGTGTGTCACCTGTGCTGGCCAGCACTTCAGCTCCGTGTGTGTCACCTGTGCTGGCCGCACTGCAGCTCCGTGTGTGTCACCTGTGCTGGCCGGCACTTCAGCTCCGTGTGTGTCACCTGTGCTGGCCGCACTGCAGCTCCGTGTGTGTCACCTGTGCTGGCCGCACTGCAGCTCCGTGTGTGTCACCTGTGCTGGCCGCACTGCAGCTCCGTGTGTGTCACCTGTGCTGGCCAGCACTTCAGCTCCGTGTGTGTCACCTGTGCTGGCCGGCACTTCAGCTCCGTGTGTGTCACCTGTGCTGGCCGGCACTGCAGCTCCGTGTGTGTCACCTGTGCTGGCCGCACTGCAGCTCCGTGTGTGTCACCTGTGCTGGCCGGCACTTCAGCTCCGTGTGTGTCACCTGTGCTGGCCGGCACTTCAGCTCCGTGTGTGTCACCTGTGCTGGCCGGCACTTCAGCTCCGTGTGTGTCACCTGTGCTGGCCGGCACTGCAGCTCCGTGTGTGTCACCTGTGCTGGCCGGCACTGCAGCTCCGTGTGTGTCACCTCTGTGTGTTGGTCATCACTGCAGCTCCGTCTGTGTCACCTGTGCAGCTCCGTGTGTGTCACCTGTGTTGGTCATCACTGCAGCTCCGTGTGTGTCACCTGTGCTGGCCGGCACTGCAGCTCTGTGTGTGTCACCTGTGCTGGCCGCACTGCAGCTCCGTGTGTGTCACCTGTGCTGGCCGCACTGCAGCTCCGTGTGTGTCACCTGTGCTGGCCGCACTGCAGCTCCGTGTGTGTCACCTGTGCTGGCCGCACTGCAGCTCGGCACACATGTGATGTGTCTGAGCTTTGTGTTCCTGCTTGTTTGCACATTTTAGGGTCACTTAGGAGTTGCATCTTGCTCCTGTCTTTCTTTTTTTGGGGGGGCGGGTAGAGGGATGTGTTTGTCAACAGACGCATGTAGGCAGTTGCATTCTCTGAGGGAGATAACTGTCTGCATTGCATTTTCAGTACAGGTTTCCAGCATTTTCTGGTATGACTTGCCCTACTGGGGCAGGGCCTGGACCAGACAACCTCCCGAGGTGCCTCCCAGCCCAGCCGTTCTGTTGCTCTACCCTAATCACGGAAGTCTTAATGAGTGCGGTTACTTTTATGTTAGGCCTGTGGAGCAGGAAGTGTCTGACGTGTCCTTTGTACAGAGTTTGGATGGAGCTCTGCATTCGATTTCTTGCTAAAGTGAGAGATTGTGATTCACAACCATTTCAAGATCAGGTGTTTTATGATTAGGGATTATAGAAAACACACTGTCCTAGAATTTCTAGGGATAGCTGACATGGGAGCGGAGGAAATAGACCAGAAGATGTTTTTCAACAAATGAAAGAAATGCTGGAAGAAGCCTTCACTTATAGGCACTAAGCATATATTTTCATACTGTGTCCAACTGCATTCTCCCTGAGTTGTATGCATCTGCTAAGCAGATACTGCCGTGTTTCCCTGGTACCGGCTTTGGCTTGGCAGCAAGTGATTTCAGTTAGCGTTTGGGGCAACTCTGTTTTCTGAAGGGTCGTCAGTTGGTCTGTTGAAGGCGTTGGGGTTCAGACGGTGGTGCCACAGTCAGACCAGATACAGTAGATGCAGGAGGTGACATGTTGGGCATACAAAAGCATCCGCTCTTTAAAACGGTGACTGCGGACAGCCATGCTCTGTGTTGATCGGTAGTTTCGGGCACAATCATGTCATTTTGAGGTACAGCAAAGATTTTTAAAATCCGGAGGTGCTTAGTGGCTTTTTCCTTTGTTCTTGTTTTGTTTTCTGGTTTGTTATGTGTAGCTTTGTAGACAAAAGAAACAAATATGGACTTCAATGTGTTTGTTGGACACGTGCTATTCCAGTACGTCCAGCAGAGACCCGTGGTGTTGGATCACTTTGAAGTCACTTGGTTTTGATATTGCCTAGAGTTGTGTTTTGAGAGCTGCCTTCGCTTCCCAGTGTGCTCCACTGAGATTCACAAGACGTGACTTGTTTTGGTCAGGTCTAGTTTGGGAAAAGATAGTTTGTAATTTATTTATTTATTTATTTATGTTTAAATATTGAGGCTGCTAAGAGCTTGGTTGTTTGGATTGAAAAAGAACGAAAGTGGCTGCTTTGCAGGAACTAAGTTACAAATACACATCTTAGGTGTGAAAAAAAGACTCAAAGTTCTGCTGCCCCTCTGCTCTGCCCTGGGGAGACCACAGCTGGAATCTTGTGTCCAGTTGTGGCCCCTCAGTTCCAGCAGGACAGGGAACTGCTGGAGAGAGTCCAGCGCAGCCACCAAGATGCTGAAGGGAGTGGAGCATCTCCCGTGTGAGGAAAGGCTGAGGGAGCTGGGGCTCTGGAGCTGGACAAGAGGAGACTGAGGGGTGACCTCATTCATGGTTACAGATATATAAAGGGTGAGTGTCAGGAGGATGGAGCCAGGCTCTTCTGGGTGACAACCAGTGACAGGACAAGGGGCAATGGGTGCAAACTGCAACACAGGAGGTTCCACTTGACTGTGAGAAGCAACTTGTTGGGGGTGAGGGTGGCAGAGCCTGGCCCAGGCTGCCCAGGGGGTTGTGGAGTCTCCTTCTCTGCAGACATTCCAACCCCCTGGACACCTTCCTGTGTAACCTCATCTGGGTGTTCCTGCTCCATGGGGGGATTGCACTGGGTGAGCTTTCCAGGTCCCTCCAACCCCTGACATTCTGTGATTCTATGCAGGCGTATGACTGGATAGGTTTATGTAGGATTTTTTTACATATAGGATTTCTCATCTGCAATATTTGGCAAGTTGAAAGTGAAACTTAATAACTTTATGCTCCTTGCTATTGGTTTAGCCTCATGTTTCCTTCTAATAAAGTCTTTTACGATATTAAATCCCTCTACGTGGGATAACTTCCTTCCCTTGAAATTTTAAGGTGGTTGAAATAAACAGTGATTTATTTGTGAGCTATGTGAGCTGTAGCTGAAAAGCCACAATGAACAGCAGATGGTGGTTCGCCTGTCTCAGCTGCAGTGGCTCATTTGCTAAGCTTGTGGATTTTAGTGATGTTTAGTGAGTCCAGGAAGGTGAAGTCATTGGCGCTCAGCCTCACTGGCAGACCTTGGAGTCCTCTCAGGAGTGCCGTGTGAGGGACATGTGGCACTTGGCTCCTCACCCATCGTGGCACTGGGGAACGTGTCCACCCTCAGAGGGGACTCTGAGTAGCAATGGGGTGACCGAAACAAAACTGAGTTCTGGTTGAGACGATTCTGTCCAGGGTTATGATAGCAGATGAATCTTGTGTATGCTATCTGATGAGGAGGCGCTGATGATCTTCAAAGAATGTTCTGTAATAAAAACTGGTAATAATTCAACTGTCATGATGTCATTTTGCTGCCTGCCAGATGAAACTGGGTCTTGTTCTCCTCCGGAGGAGTGTACAGAGATGGCACGTGCAGCTGGAGGAGACAACCGTGAGCTCTGAAGCGTGATGAATCCCATCTGCCAGGTGGTGCTCTGGCTCAGCTGGCGGGGTGGCATCGCCACGCATGCAGTGAGCTGTCGCTGGGCTCGGGGTCGTCGTGTGGCGAAGGTGCCGCTTCGGTGCTGCAGCACGGAGAAGATCCCTGGTCAGAGGAGGTGGTGTGGCCATTTGAAAATCCTGCCCAAAATGGTTACGGGTCTGGTGTGTGGCCTATCAGTTTGGTATGTGAAGGTTTTAGTCTGTCCTGTAGTAATGTATTTTTGTAAAGTAGGTATTATTTCTGGTTATTGCTTGTCCTTAACACTAAAAATATTTGTTACAGCTTGATGGATTTCTTCCGCTTCTTCCCCCACTTAACTTTCTCGACCAGGGTGGTTCTTCAGAGTAGCCGCCGTCCAACAGGAGCAGCAGCAGCGTGCGTGAATACGGGGAGCGAAGACTGACACAGGCTGCCTGTTGAGCCTTTTTTAGGAGCGGGGGAACCCGCGACTCTTGTGAAGGATGTACTGGAAACTGCGTGGTGCCCGAATCGTGCAGAGATCCCATCCCGCCTGTGAAGTGTCGTGGTCACTTAGAGAGGACGGTGCTATCCTAACCCAACCATACAACTATGCGGTGAAGTAAGAGTTGATTACTATGAATTGGGGTGAGATTTTGGTTAGCAGGATTTGTCTTCATTTTCTGTACACTAGTAAAGCTGAAATGGCAGATTCTGATATAGTTTTCATCTAGTTTTATGCTCTGGATTTTCTGCCAACACTGTGTGCAAGGCATTGCTTCTGCCAGCTGAGAAGTGCTGAGTTTTCTTGTCCAGTGTCTTGACCCTTTCATAATCCATTTTAACGTAGGGGCTTCATCACTTTTTCTATGTTTAACGTGGGAGGATGGAGAGAGATGGGATGAAAACAGCCGTTACAACGAAGGCAAGAAAAAATACACGTACGGTTATATTGCATTGTTCTTTGGTCGCTCCTGCCTCAGTGCAAACGCGTCTGTGACAGCCAGGCTTTCCTGGGGCTTGCTGGCTGGGATGCTCATCAGGGGGTTTCCTCAGGACTTTCTTGTAAACCTCATGGCCTTATTTCATTCTAGAACGCCTCTCTAAATAGGGACCTTCCACTTAGAGGAGGGCCAGCTTCTTTTAACCTTTTATCGAGATGCAGATTGTTGCTGCAGACGATAGCAAGAGTCTTCCTCTCAGCCGCCCTTTGTGTTTCTGCTCCCACCACACCTGCCCACCTCCTGCCCAGGAGCACAAACTGATTTTGTGGCATAATCCAGGTACACTGATCCCTGTCTTGCAGAGCTGGGGGAAAGATAATTCATTCAACTGCGAAATAAGAGGCAGCGGGGTGATGGAGGCTTTGCTGCTTGATACCTAAAGCCAGCGGTTAGGTATACTGGCATACCAGTAAACCAGGGTTGGCTTCTGTGATGCCTCAAGATAAAAACTGAGGGGGAGAAACAGCCCTGTTAGCCAGTCAGCCAGTCAGGCTTGGGGAGATGAGACTAGGAAAGCACGCAGCAGCTTTTGATCCTCTGAGGAACTGGGAAGTACCTTGTAAATGCCGAGAGCTGCCGGGGTGATGTTCAGAAAGAAGCCTAAATAGAAAGGATACATTCAGTAGGGATGAAGAGCAGGGTGTTTTTTCTAGGTGGTGGTTGATTGGTTTTTTGAGGGGTTGTTTGTTTTCAGTTTTTGTAAGTCATAAGTGAAGAAAGGGCAGATTCTGTAGAAAATGGTAGAAGGCTGTGGTCTTGGCATTTTCTCTGGAGGGACTTAGCAGAGTAGGAAGAGAAGATGCAAAATAGTCTTGTCTGCACCTCCTCTGTGGTCAGATGTTTTTCTTACGAGAAGCAGGTGTGAATTTTAAGGTTTATGGCTCCTCTGTTGACAGCTGCTGCTCTTTCCTCAGTGTAGGCAGGCGGATGACTCAGCCGGTGAGTCGTCATCTGCATCACCGCTGAATCGCCAGGTTGGCTCACACGGGTGCTCAGGACCTCTGCCGTTAATACTGTGCCTGGCGAGCGTTCTGCGCAGCGCGGCAGGAGGGGAGTGTGCAGTGCGGCACAGGGGGGTGGTGCAGTGCTGCAGGGGTGTGTGCAGTGCGGTACAGGGGGGTGGTGCAGCGCTGCAGGGGTGTGTGCAGTGCGGGAGAGGTCAGTGCGGCACTGCAGGGGTGTGTGCAGTGCGGGAGAGGTTAGTGCGGCACTGCAGGGGTGTGTGCAGTGCAGCACTGCAGGGATGTGTGCAGTGCGGGAGAGGTTAGTGCGGCACTGCAGGGGTGTGTGCAGTGCAGCACTGCAGGGATGTGTGCAGTGCGGGAGAGGTTAGTGCGGCACTGCAGGGGTGTGTGCAGTGCAGCACTGCAGGGATGTGTGCAGTGCGGGAGAGGTTAGTGCGGCACTGCAGGGGTGTGTGCAGTGCAGGGGAGTTTAGTGCAGTACTGCAGGGGTGTGTGCAGTGCAGGGGAGGTTAGTGCGGTACTGCAGGGGTGTGTGCAGTGCAGGGGTGTGTGCAGCGCTGCAGGGGGGTGTGCAGTGCAGGGGAGGTTAGTGCAGCGCTGCAGGGGTGTGTGCAGTGCAGGGGAGGTTAGTGCAGCGCTGCAGGGGTGTGTGCAGTGCAGGGGAGGTTAGTGCAGTGCTGCAGGGGTGTGCAGTGCAGGAGAGGTTAGTGCAGCGCTGCAGGGGTGTGTGCAGTGCAGGGGAGGTTAGTGCAGCGCTGCAGGGGTGTGTGCAGTGCAGGGGAGGTTAGTGCAGCGCTGCAGGGGTGTGCAGTGCAGGGGAGGTTAGTGCAGCGCTGCAGGGGTGTGTACAGTGCAGGAGAGGTTAGTGCAGCGCTGCAGGGGTGTGTGCAGTGCAGGGGAGGTTAGTGCAGCGCTGCAGGGGTGTGTGCAGTGCAGGGGAGGTTAGTGCAGCGCTGCAGGGGTGTGCAGTGCAGGGGAGGTTAGTGCGGCGCTGCAGGTGTGTGCAGTGCAGGAGAGGTTAGTGCGGCGCTGCAGGTGTGTGCAGTGCAGGAGAGGTTAGTGCGGCGCTGCAGGTGTGTGCAGTGCAGGAGAGGTTAGTGCAGCGCTGCAGGGGTGTGCAGTGCAGGGGAGGTTAGTGCAGTACTGCAGGGGTGTGTGCAGTGCAGGGGAGGTTAGTGCGGTACTGCAGGGGTGTGTGCAGTGCAGGGGAGGTTAGTGCAGCGCTGCAGGGGTGTGTGCAGTGCAGGGGAGGTTAGTGCAGCGCTGCAGGGGTGTGCAGTGCAGGGGAGGTTAGTGCAGCGCTGCAGGGGTGTGCAGTGCAGGGGAGGTTAGTGCAGCGCTGCAGGGGTGTGTGCAGTGCAGGGGAGGTTAGTGCAGCGCTGCAGGGGTGTGTGCAGTGCAGGGGAGGTTAGTGCAGCGCTGCAGGGGTGTGCAGTGCAGGGGAGGTTAGTGCAGCGCTGCAGGGGTGTGTGCAGTGCAGGGGAGGTTAGTGCAGCGCTGCAGGGGTGTGCAGTGCAGGGGAGGTTAGTGCAGTACTGCAGGGGTGTGTGCAGTGCAGGGGAGGTTAGTGCAGCGCTGCAGGGGTGTGTGCAGTGCAGGGGAGGTTAGTGCAGTGCTGCAGGGGTGTGCAGTGCAGGGGAGGTTAGTGCAGTGCTGCAGGGGTGTGCAGTGCAGGGGAGGTTAGTGCAGCGCTGCAGGGGTGTGCAGTGCAGGGGAGGTTAGTGCAGCGCTGCAGGTGTGTGTGCAGTGCAGGGGAGGTTAGTGCAGCGCTGCAGGGGTGTGTGCAGTGCAGGGGAGGTTAGTGCAGCGCTGCAGGGGTGTGTGCAGTGCAGGGGAGGTTAGTGCAGCGCTGCAGGGGTGTGCAGTGCAGGGGAGGTTAGTGCGGCGCTGCAGGGGTGTGTGCAGTGCAGGGGAGGTTAGTGCAGCGCTGCAGGGGTGTGCAGTGCAGGGGAGGTTAGTGCAGCGCTGCAGGGGTGTGTGCAGTGCAGGGGAGGTTAGTGCAGCGCTGCAGGGGTGTGCAGTGCAGGGGAGGTTAGTGCAGCGCTGCAGGGGTGTGCAGTGCAGGGGAGGTTAGTGCAGCGCTGCAGGGCGGTGGGAGCAGTAACCCTGCAACAGATGAGCCCTCGTGTCTGCACTGTCTGGCACCTGAGCGAGAATGGTTGGTCAGTAGGGAGATGAGGAGACCTTCCCTTGCCCCCCGTTAGCTGTCCTTAGAGACACGGGCGGAATGATCAGCGATGGGTGAAGGAGCAGAGCGGAGAACAAGGTGGTTGCAGGATAGAGCCGGGGAGTCAGGCTTGGAACCAGACCGGTGGGAAAAAGCTCCTGCAGAAGCACATTCTAATAACTAACAGACTAATGAGACGTTTCTCACGCTTCCTCATCTTTCACCTCTTTCATTCTATTTTAATAGTGCTTCGGGGCGTAATTCCGCTGTGTGGAAGCGAGCAGTGAATTGGAGACTCGGTGTTGGTTCGTAGTCTCCTGTGGAATCGCTGCGTGGCTTTCGGGGTGCTGGATAAGGGGCTTGGGAGTATCTCATTGGTGAGATTAATAACAATTAGCTTGTTCAATGAGCAACAAATGAAACAAATGCAGTATAGCTTCTCAGTTTAATGTGTTGATCTTCCTGCATAAGAAATACCTACAAAGGGTAAAGGCCACAATTGTTTAGGGTGTTGTAGAAAAATATTTCAATAATAGCTGTTTAACTTCAGTGAATTTGTTTAGGTTTGGTTAAATACAGCCCATTGGAAACATACATGCCATTTACTTTTTGTTGTATGAAGTCAGAGACAGGCCTCGTCAGTGTGTCTGGTCTACCAGTTTTGTTCATGCGTTTTGAACAATCACATAAACATATCTCATAAGAAGTTGAACCTTAAAAAAAACAAGCAAACAAACACCATTCTCTTAGTTTCAAATGTTTTTGTTCATTGTTGAATTAGGGGTCTCTTAGAATTAGGAATATTCCCTCTTTATTATAAAATGTTAGATATAGGTGACTCAGTGGAGTAATTGTAAAGGATTTTCACTTACTGTCTTGCCTTGATTTCTGTTACATCAGTAGCCTTGCTGCTTGAAGTGTTTTTGTTGTTTCCCTCTTGTTTGGAAAATACACTTAAGCTTAAGGGATTCAAATTTGTCAGAAAAGGGAAATGTTGAAACTTTTCTATGTGTAAAGAACAAGATTCTTAATGCATTTAAAGGCAATGAAAGCAGGTGTGACTAAACCAAGTTTTCTGCAAACCTCAGGACGGAATATTGGGGTATTAACAAAATACACTTTTCAAAATGCTACTTTTGTGAAGTATGTGCTTAATAAATCCTACACTCAAAGGCAGTAAGTCCTTAAGTACTTGTGTGTGCATGGCAGAATGACTAAGGTGTCCCACCCTTTGTTTGTTTTCAAGCAGATGAGGTGTTGTTCAGGCTTTGTACAGCACGGCACGGGCGGACATGGAGCTCGCGGGCACGAGCTCCGTGGTTACAGCACGTGGGGGGTTTGTCTGAGCTGCTGTGGGGGTCTCTGAGTGACCCACTGCTGGGTAAGAGGTGTGCAACAGGGGGTCTCTGAGTGACCCACGGCTGGGTAAGGGGTGTGCAACAGGGGGTCTCTGAGTGACCCACGGCTGGGTAAGGGGTGTGGAACAGGGGGTCTCTGAGTGACCCACTGCTGGGTAAGGGGTGTGCAACAGGCATTCTGCAAACTCTCCGGAATGTGGGACAGAAGTTGGGGATGGGAACAAACGCCGTGAGCCATCTCGTTGCTGGTGCCCGTGTCTGTTGACAGTGGCTGTACACGGAAGGTGTTCTCTTACCAAGCGGGTGCTCAGTTCTAAGGGAGATGCACAGGCAGAGGGAAGATGTGGGGAGATTTTTGGTTTTGTCTCTTTGGAGGGGATTCCCTACATGGTGAAGTACTTAGCTTGTGAAAGATGAGGAGTGAAGTAAACTGGTGTGTGTGTCTGCCCTCCCAACTCTTTACGTAACCTTGCATTTTTGTTTTATGAACCCGATTTTGGAGTTGCTCATTTATAAGAAAGCTGATTGTACACATTCTTAAACCAAGGGACTTTCTGCCCCCTCCCTCCATGCCGTGGGGGTGCGATGGCGCCGTGGGGGTGCGATGGCGCCGTGGGGGTGCGATGGCGCCGTGCGGTGCAGAAGGGCAGCACCGCAGGAACAGGCTTTGGTGTGAGCCGGGCTGCGGATCCTGAGCTCCGAGGGCATCAGCAAAGGGTTAGTGAGGGACTTTATTGGCCCTTGGACAACAGGTCCATATCTGGTATCTGTGGTAAAAGTGGAAGCAATAGTTAAATGTTTTAGAAGACCTTAAAATCTTAACAAAAAACCCAGAAAACAACAACAAAAATAAAGCCACCAAAAAACACCACAAAAAACCCTCACCGACCAGAAACATGCGTTTTCAGGGCAGACTTTAAAAATTGGAACCAGGAAAATCTAAAGCTGAGTTGTTCATCAAAACGAAGCCATTTCAGTGGCTGGGAGTGCTTCTGAAATCTTAGTCAATGAATCATTGTATTTAAACTTGGTGGTGGGGAAGGAGGAAATGCAACGGGCTCAGGAAAGACAAGGCACCAGCATTACTGGAAATATCCTATTAATCGAAATGCTCTCAAAACAAAGCAAGGTCCAATATATCTTGTCTGTTTCAAGGGATGAGGAAATATAAATGCACAGTATTGCTGTTCAGTTTGATCAGTCTTCTTGAAGTGGGAAGGATGGGTATGATACCTTTTATCTGAAGCTGGAATGCTTTTGGCTAGCTGTCAGCTTTACAGTACGTGTAGGCAAGTTTGGGGTTTTTCTAAATAACACGTAGTTTATTTGTAATCAGTATTTCCAAGCAGTAGCATTAGGTTCATTTCCTAAGCAGTTCCAATACCCACCTTTGTGGAGTTTGAATGAGGATGGGAAGTGACCGAAGTGTTGGCTGTAGGATTAAGAAAACTGTATTTTTTGTACCTCTCAGCTTGTGAATGAATATTGGATTTCACTGTGTGCTTTCCTGCTGGGAGCTTTACTGGTTGGGTCTCTCCTCGAGTGTAATTTGGGTGGCTGAAAGGTGTGTTTCTTTGGAAGCGATTGTCTTTCGTTTGTGCGTATCGTTTATGGGGAGACAGAAGGAGATGGGTTTTGCTTCCAGGTAACAGCAGCTTTTGTATCCACACTGGATGTGTGAACAAGCGACCGCCTCGCGTGCCGTCTGTGTCTGTGTTGGAATAGATCTGGGAGGACCGAATGCACAGTAGGGAAGTTGCCCTCAGCTCCGAAAAGAGAAAACCTGGGATGGAATTGTCCTTGATTCCCAGTGTTTGCTCTCTTGTTGCCCCCTACCCGTATCCTAAAATAGGAATGAAATATACTGTGGAATTTCAGTTCTGTGTCAAGCTTCTCTGTTCTCATTAATTGAAAATTTATGCTTGTCATGTTTGCAAAATAAGAAGAAAGTTAAATATAATATGCAGGTTTTCAGGTGTTTTTTCTTGCCACTCTTTTCTAGCTGTGCATGTGCATCATCCTCAGCTTCTGAAGTTCTTTAACAGTTCCAGATCTTACCATTGCATAATGCAGACTTTCTAACATCGTACGTGCTTCTTGTGTGGAAAAGAAAAACAATATTTTTATTTAAAAAGCAGATCGTAATAATACGTTGGGACTTTTATTTTCTTTGATGTCTTATCTTGGGAGGCGATGTAGGGAGAGGGCGTTTGACTGTATTTAGAAAAAGTGCTTGGACTTGTTTTTCTTTCCTTTTGGAATCTGAGAATTTCCAGGTCTTGTGGCGCTGGGAGGCGTGTGCCACGTGCAGCGAGGCTGAGCCAGTGGGGATGCGCTCTCTGGTACCGCACAGCCGCTGCCGTCCCGCCGTGTGCTGGTCCGTGCCTGGGGCTCCGCAGGGCGG
The DNA here is from genome assembly GCF_036013475.1 of Columba livia. Taxonomy (NCBI): domain Eukaryota; kingdom Metazoa; phylum Chordata; class Aves; order Columbiformes; family Columbidae; genus Columba; species Columba livia. Next base: position 290,667 of record NC_088608.1, on the reverse strand, counting down.
CAGCTGTCCTGGCTGCAGCCCCTGGCGCTGGGTGTTTAACGTGCTCTGTTTAATGCACAGCCGCTGCCGTCCCGCTGTGTCCCGGTGCCAGGCTGGGGCTCTGCAGGGCGGCAGCTGTCCTGGCTGCAGCCCCTGGCGCTGGGTGTTTGCTGTCTGTGCCAAGAGTGTGAGCCCAGCGGAGGTTTGGTGGAGAAGGGGAACGTCAACATCTTCATCAGTCACAGGGTGACTGAGGTCGGAAGGGACACGGGAGGTCCCTGTGTCCAGCCTCCCTGCTCAGGAAGGTTGTCCAGGCCTGCTTGCCCAGACCGTGTCCAGACGGCTTTTGGAAACTTCCAAGGAGGGACAACCACAAGCTGCCTGGGCACCAGTGCCGCTGCTTGGGTGTCCTCACAGTGCAAAAGCACTGCTGATTTCAGAGGGAACCGCTGGCGTTCCAGCCTGCGCTGCCGCCTCTTGTCCCTGGGGAGCGGCTCGCTGCCGGTGCGCGGCAGTTCGTGGGCAGCGTGCGGTGCGTTACCTGCTGTCAAGTCTTCACGCAGCTGTGGGTGCAGCACTTCAGGTTTTGCAGTGTACAGGGAATGCTTGTGCTAATGTTAGTGCCATAGTGTCTTGCCAAACTCTGCAGGCAAACTGTATTCTATGTAATATTTCAGAAGCCATGAGTTTGCCCATGTTGGATAAGAATTTTTGTATGTACACACACAAATATACCAAATTCTTCGGGTTTATACCTAATGAATTTTTCAGATATTATTGAATATTTTTGGTTTGTTTTTGTCTTGTAAGAGGGTACTCGTGTTGTGTATTCGCATCCACTGTAACTGATCTTCAGCACTGACGTTTCAGATCCCCGCTGCAGACAGGAGTGTGTGGCGGATCAGCTGCAGCGTTTGGTCACGCGTTAGCTGTGCAGGGAACCGCGGCTGTCTGGAGAACAGCGACACGGACCTGCACAGACTGGGGATCCCCGGCCGCCGCCGGCAGAGCGAGGAGCCTCTCGTCAGAGGGCTCTGTGCTCCTTTCTCTGGGGAGGAGTTCGGCGCTTTCACGCCGTTTGTCCTTTGCATTCCTCTTTGCACCCAGCGTTTTTCTGCTTTCTTTTAAGCTCACGTTTCTTCTGTCTTTGAGCTGCTGTGGAGGATGTCTTGTAGCGCTGCACCTATTCAGGACCCTGTAAATGTTGTGGTTTATTATTACCATATTGTTCTTAAGAAGGATCCAGTTCTGTTGCAACAGTGCCGCTGCCTTCACTTGCAGTAGGCTGCCCCACCATCAGCTCTGTGAAACCAAACTCTTCCACTATTACCCTGTGTACTTTTGGTTCTGATTGCATTACACCACTGAACTGTGTTGCTTTTGGAAAAAGGAACAAAGGTGCGGTGGTCTGTGTGGAGCAGAGCTGGATTAGACACGCTCTGGGGGCCTCGGCAAGGCTTCAGGTGTGCAGTTTCTTCCTTGTTCCTGTGATAATACCAGCTGAATTTTAATAAAGTCACTGCTGCTCTTCAAGACTTAGGAGGCTTTTAAATGCTGGCAAGTAAAATTTATCATAGAATATACCAACAATATGCAACACTGCATAATTTTGGAGGTAATATTTACGTTCCAAAGCCAGGCAGAAGTTAGGGAATACCAAATTAGGAATGTGTCTGCAGCTCTAATTAGACTTGTCATTCCTCTACATATGCATTATGTTTCAGCCTTAAATTACATGACTGAACACTGTTTTCTTCAGCAAATGCTCTACTGAACCTGTGAATGCCTGCTGGTAACATTAAAAGCTGCAGTTCCCTTGAGTACATTTACCTCAATAGCAATGTGCTGAAATGAGCTGAGAAATGTTTCATTTTGAGGAACTGTAAACATATAAACATATAAAAATAGGTTCCGAAGAGCAGAAGACCTTCAAATTGTACTATTAAGGTGAAATGTACGTATCTAGGTTTCTGGAACAAATGACCAGTGTCTGAATACGAAGCACCACGTCTCTGTGAGTTCCAAGCTCACGTGTGGACCAGTGTCCTCCAGTGTGGAGTGGCTGGGAGGAGTTGAGATGAGTCACAACAGCTGTTTTCAGACTTTTGCTTCTCCCTGAGGGTTTTGTACGGCATCCCAGCAGTGCGGTGCAGGACTGCGCCTCCGGAGACCCCGCGCAGCCTGGTCCTGCAGCAGACACCCCTCACTGCAGCACTGCGATGGCCCGTGTGGCCCTGCGGTGCAGGACTGCGCCTCCGGAGACCCCGCGCAGCCTGGTCCTGCAGCAGACACCCCTCACTGCAACACCGTGATGGCCCGTGTGGCCCTGCGGTGCAGGACTGCGCCTCCGGAGACCCCGCGCAGCCTGGTCCTGCAGCAGACGCCCCTCACTGCAGCACCGCGATGGCCCGTGTGGCCCTGTGGTGCAGGACTGCGCCTCTGGAGACCCTGCGCAGCCTGGTCCTGCAGCAGACACCCCTCACTGCAGCACCGCGATGGCCCGTGTGGCCCTGCGGTGCATGCCGCACGTGTGGGCGTTTGCTGCCGCTGCAGCCTATGTGGCATGCACAAGGAGGAAGCTGCTCTGCGAGAATACTTAATGAACTTGGGAAGTGAGTCATTCAGATGTTAGGAAAAGCACGTGCAGGGCGTTGGAGCAGTCCTGCCTCGGCATTGCGACCCGTCTTCCCGGGCCGCGCTCGGTGCGCTGGGCGGCCGCGGCTGGGTTTCTCGCAGCCGTCCTCGCCCGCGCCGGCGCACAGGGCTTGCTGAGGTCGCTAAAGGCTCTAGCACCGTTTGTGCACAAATTTGGATTGCACGGTCCAGCCTTTACATTTCTGATTTCCTAGCTTTTTGCTGCTTGTCCTCAACAATTTGGCATCATTTATATTTGTTTAAGCCTTCTTGTTTTATCTGCAAATTTTAATCTTTTGGTGTAATAAGTAATATTTTAAAACACTTTTTTCCATACTAGTAAGACAAATATTTTATAGGGCTTTTGTAGAGGAAAGTTAGCTGCCTGTAACATTAGGGAATATGTGTAATGACTCAAATAATGCTTTTATACAGAATTTTCAATGTGAAGTTACTCTCACTTGGTGTCTATTTCAAGCTATGGAAGATGTTCTTAGTCTCTTGATTTGTTAGTGCTATTGGAAGATGAATTGGATTTCCAAAAATATAAAGTGGTCACATGACTCTTCCTAAAAAAACCCCAGACTCTATTTAATCAAAAAATGGTATTATTTCACATGGCCTACATTTCTGTAGGAGATACCGGTTGTTAAAAAAAGCAAAACCGCTTACATCTTCATGGTTGGAACCCTTTTCTCTTCAGTGTTTTTCCTTTCTCCCTGCGTCTCGTAGCTGGCCGGTGCAGCCGCAGCGCTCGGGCGGGCGCTGCTGACGGTGTGCTGCGGGGGCTGAGCCCGGGCCCGCCGGGCCCCGCTCTGTGCCGCCGGGCCGAGCCCTCCCCACGATCGCGCCGTTAAACAGACTGTGATAGAGCTGGAAAAAAATAAGCTTTAAAGTTTACAAACTTCTTTTCATGCCTGAAGAAGGAGCTGGTGAGGTTTATGGTTTGTCTGTGGGTTTTGTGTTGTTCTTGTCCCCGTCACAGACTCCTGTGTCACACGCGTGGAACCTGTTCGCTCCGACACATCTCGCTCCAGCCGCGACCGCTGGTGTTCTGCTCTTGCAGATGGCTGTTCGGAGAGGAATATTCCACTCCTGTATGGGCCAGCAGTTCTCCTGTCGTTCATGTCCATACTATAGTACTAGGAAGCTTTTTCTCAGTGTCTAAGCTAAATTTTGGCTGCTGCAAAGCAGGCCCGTGTTCCTTGGTCTGTCGAGAGCTGATCTATAGGATAGATTGTTCCCTTCTGTGTAACAGTCTTAAAATACACACCGGGCTAACGTAGTTAGGCCTCTCCTCAAGCCTGCTTTTAAAAATCAGCCCCGTTTCCAGTCTCTCGGGTTGCAGTGTCTGGCCTGCCGGCCGCTGGCCGTGTCTTCTCCGTCCCCTCCGCCCGCTCCCGCCCTGGATTCTGGTGTCCCCAAAGGCACGAGGGCTCCTCCGGGGCCTCCTTAGTGGCAGATAGACTGGATTTATGACTTTCTTTGTTTTAAAGGCAGCGTTGGGCTTCATATGACTTAATGATGTAGTTGGTTGTATCAGTGTGTGGGCTGTTTGCAGCTGAGCGTGTCCGAGTCTCTCAGAAAAGCTTTTTTCCCTTTTTGTGGCAGTGTGCTGAGGACAGGACTTGTCCTTTCTCCTGGTCACTGCTCTTGTGGAAGCTGTTGTCTGAGGGCGAGCTGCCGCTTTCTCCCTTTCAAAGCCAGCAGGCGTGAACGCTGGGAGGGGGGAAGCTTGGGGAACACACGCGATGCAGTGGAGATCCAGGACTTCTCTCTGATCCCGCGGGAATCAGCCCTGGGGGAACATGCAGTAAGTGGGATTTCAAAGGAAGTAACCAGGGCTGCCGCTAAATTCTGGCTCAGGTGTTTCCTTCTAAACTTCTTTTTCTACTTGTCAGAGCCGTTTGTGAATCTCAGAACATTCTTTGCTGGATTGTCTCTATCCAGGTCATCCAGACAAGTGAGGAAGGGGAAGTGTCTCCTCATGTGGCGTTTAGTTTTTCCTTCTCATGTTCATGTGATTGAATTTTAGGAGATATTTTCTTATTTTCAAAAGATAGCTTGTTCATGGGGGTGTTGTTAACCGTGTTCTTTCAGTCCAGCGTTTTATGCATTGCTGGTCAGATGTGCTGAGAACTGGCCCATTCCCTTTGCCTACAGAACACGATTGGTCTTGAGCCACTGATTTCACAAGCACATAGAGCTTACGCTTAAAAAAAACAACACTTTCCTCTTCCCAGTTGCCATTCGGCATTGTATTGCAGTACAGTGATGCTTATTTTCAGAAATCTATGTGTATTCCGTAAATGATCATAATTTGCTTCCTTGTCGTTTGTTTGATTTTCCACGTAGGTGGCCCAATTTAGGGGGTGTATTTTGTGGTCTTTTTCAGTCTTTTTTCAATGCTGAGCTGGAAGGGGCTGCTTAATGTCCATTCTGTGTGAAACACCTGAAGATACCACGGAACTTGTGCTCCCGCAGCTGGCAGAGGGGCAGGGTTTGCTGAGTGTGCTTTTCCTCTGGTGACGCTCAGTGGATTCCTCCCCGAGCTGCGGAGCCCGGAGAGGGTGCAGTGCTGCCGGCTTACCCCGTGCTGCGGGGAGCTCGGGGTGTAACCGTCAGTACAGCGTGCTGGACACGTGCGGGGAGCTCGGGGTGTAACCGTCAGTACAGCGTGCTGGACACGTGCGGGGTGCTCGGGGTGTAACTGGTCAGTACAACACATTAGGGGTGTGTGGGATGCTCAGGTTGTAACTGGTCAGTACAATACGTTGGGGATGCGTGTTGCAGTGTTTCAGGGCATTATCTGTCTCTGGGTGCGGGTGTTGTGGTGGTTTGGGGCATTGTCCGGCTCTGGGTGCGGGTGTTGTGGTAGTTCGGGGCATTGTCTGGCTCTGGGTGTTGCAGCGGTTCAGTGGTTCGGGGCATTGTCCAGCTCTGGGTGCGGGTGTTGTGGTGGTTTGGGGCATTGTCTGGCTCTGGGTGTGGGTGTTGTGGTGGTTCAGTGCATTGTCTGGCTCTGGGTGCGGGTGTTGTGGTGGTTCGGGGCATTGTCTGGCTCCGGGTGTTGCGGCAGTTCAGTGGTTTGGGGCATTGTCCGGCTCTGGGTGCAGGTGTTGTGGTAGTTCGGGGCATTGTCTGGCTCTGGGTGCGGGTGTTGTGGTGGTTTGGGGCATTGTCTGGCTCTGGGTGCGGGTGTTGTGGTGGTTCGGGGCATTGTCTGGCTCTGGGTGCGGGTGTTGTGGTGGTTTGGGGCATTGTCTGGCTCTGGGTGTGGGTGTTGTGGTGGTTCAGTGCATTGTCTGGCTCTGGGTGCGGGTGTTGTGGTGGTTTGGGGCATTGTCTGGCTCTGGGTGTGGGTGTTGTGGTGGTTCAGTGCATTGTCTGGCTCTGGGTGCGGGTGTTGTGGTGGTTCGGGGCATTGTCTGGCTCCGGGTGTTGCGGCGGTTCGGTGGTTCGGGGCATTGTCCGGCTCCGTGTGGGTCAGCGCAGGTTGTGCGCGGGAGCAGCGGCCGTGCTGGCTCCGTGTCCCTTGTCAGCGCGGGGCCGATGGACTGCAGGCAGCAGTTAGACCTTTACTGGGTTTGATTTTCACCAGAGTGTCTCAGTGACTTACTCGGGTTTAGCCTTATAACCTTAATTATATGTGGAATGTGGAGAATGCTGCATTATTTTTCTGTATAAGAAGACAGTGAACTCTAATTGCTTATCAAGTATTAAAACATTCCTTGTGCATCAGGACTTTGCTTAACCGAGCTATGTTGTAAAAAATGGATGTCACTACCCAAAGGTTTCTTCTGATTACCTCACTGTTTTATTTGTGTTGATCTTGTCTTTATCTTGTTCAGTTTTGTGAGAACGGACATTATTAATGCTATTTTTGCTTCTCTGTTATCCTTTAGGAGCGACACTTAAAATGTTAAAGGCAGTTTTAAAAAAGAGCCGAGAGGGTGGAAAAGGGAACAAGAAAGACTCAGGTAAGACTGCTAATGAAATGTTGTATAACGTGGGTGGGTTGTGCGTTATAAATGGGGCAGTTAAGTACGTTCTGTTGCAGCAGCGATAAAAATTGTTCAACATAAACATAGTGAGCAGTTTTTAAGTTGGTTATCAAACTTCTGTCAGAGATTCCTGTGGCGAGGCTTTTGTTGGGACATTTTTCTTTAAAATACTAGACAGAAATTGGTTTGAGCCCAAACGGAAAATCAGGCTGTTTGGAGTGGAGCGTTGACCAGGCTTTGATTAAAATCTGACGCTTGAAAAGCCTCTTCCTGTAGGTTGGAAGACACGTTTTTTTATGTTAGGATCTCATTACATCAGCTACTCATTCTTAACTGGTTAAAAATGCTTCGGAGGTAGATTTGTGTTAGTATTTCCTGTTGGGTTTCTATGCTGCCAGCTGCTTTGCAGTGTATAATTATGTTTGTTTCTTTAAGTGCCCCAAAGCCCATGACTTGCTGCATCCTGGGAATCTGCCTTTTGTGTTTTACTTACTAAGTGAAAGACCATTCAGTATAAAATACTTGTGTTTCAACTGAAAGAGAAAATGAAGTCCCGTGTATGCAGCTTGCGGAACACGCTGGCTCGTCGGGGTGCGGTTTGGCGCCGGAGCACACTGGTGCTCCCGAGCCGGTGCCGGCCGGGCTCAGCAGTCGCGGCATCGTTGTGCTGCCCCAGCCCCAACCTCAATGTCACCTTTCTTGTGTTGTATGTCATTAAACATTTCTGTCTGAGGAATGTGCTTGTAAGCAAGCTGAGAGCATCGAGAGCTTCAGGTACCTGTCTGGCAAAGTCAGAGGCTAGAAATCATTAAACAAAGTGATTTTGCCTTTTAAAACTAAATATGCAAATTTAGTTCGCTTTTTCTGGCCAAAATCTCAAAGATCTGATGATATAATTTGAAGTGTGAAGGGGCTTTCTGGTGCATGAAGTGCACACCCACTGGCTGGATCACTGGACTTCTACCGGAGGACTCCAGCATCGACTTTTTGTTGTTACTCTAAAAATATCTCGCAACAGCAGCAGCATTGTTTCATGCTTAAAATATGGAGCTGGTTTTGATTATTCTGTGTTGCTTTGCCCAGTTTCTGCGGCTGTTGACAGTTACTTAAGAGTTTAAACTCCTCTTTTTGCTGAGCAGCAAGTATTTAATGTGGTGAGTGTGTTTTCCCAGGAGCTAATTCCAGTGAGACATCCCGTGCACACATAAACAGAAAAAGAAAAAAGATCCTGCCCTTGAAACACATAAATAGAAGTTACTTCAGTGCTCCTAATAAACCCTATTTATCACTGTTTTCTTTAAAAAGTGGTTGTTTTCTTAAGTAAGCACTGCAAGAGAACATTAGTATTTTGTGTACTGAAAAAGCATCCAGAGCTCAGAACTAAATGCCAGAAAGTGAGAAAGCAATGTCAAGTACAGGCGTAGCTGGCAGAGATTGTCCGTCTGGACCCTTCGTCCTGATTTTCCGTGCTTGCTCCTCGCCCGGTGCCTCCGTGCTCCCTCGCTCAGGCTCTCAGGAGCTTTCTCCCCGGGCCAGGCGACTTTCTCCCTTTTTCTGGTCTCCGCAGAGTCTCAAGGAGCGAGAGGGTTGAACGCTGGTGCTCCCGATGAGCCCGTTTGCGGCGGAATGCCCACCCTCCCTGCGGGGCTGAAGGTTCCCTGACGGACGGGGCTCGCCGGTCCTGTCCCCTGTCACGCGCGGGGCCGTGTGCAGGGACACGCACACTCGGCGTTCCCGCTCGGAAACACACGCAGCTTTCGAAGGACGGTCATCAACTAAAACAAAGGACCTTGTGCGCAGTCTCTGAGCTGTGCTGCCGAGTCCCGCCTGGCGATTCTGTGGAAAAGTAGGACGGGAATGGAATGCAGAAGAAAACGGGGTTTTAAAGTATCACCCCCCTGGTTTTGGTAATCCTGAAAGAGTTTCTTATGACTTAGATACAGTGATGCCTCCTTCTGGGAACCGCAGTCCAGCTGCATGGCTTTCCTCAGGCCACACAACTCACTGCCTTTTGCCCATTCACAATTTCCTTCTGAACTCGTTTGTAGTATCTCATCCCTTCTTACCGTTTGTTAAGATGAAACACATTCAGCAATAGCATCCTGCAGTGGTAACACCACTTCTTTGGATTTTGGTTTTTGTTTTTTTTTCCTTAAATCATCTTATGCAGAAGCACAGAATTTAAGATTTCTTCTGCTATAGCGCAGTTCTACATCAGTTCTATTTTTCAAGTGGTTTGAGGATCTCAGCAGTGCACGTTGAGAGCCAGGGAATGCCGTTCCGGGGTCGCGGCCGTTGCGCGGTCGCAGTCTGCGTCATCGCGGCCGTTGCGCGGTCATGGTCTGCGTCGGGGCCGTTGCGTTGTTGCAGCCGTTGCATGGTCACGGTCTGCGTCGTGGCCGTTCCGGGGTCGGGGCCGTTGCGCGGTCGCGGTCTGCGTCGTCGCGGCCGTTGCGTGGTCGCCGGTCTGCGTCGTGGCCGTTCCGGGGTCGCAGCCGTTGCGCGGTCGCGGTCTGTGCCGGGGCTGTTCAGCTTCCGCTGAAGGAACAGGGCTGCAACCTCCAAAGCAGTCTGAATTCCAGCATCTGCACCAAACTCCACTTGGTGCATTTTGGTAGTTAGTATTCTTCTGTTTTTTAAGCGACTTGTATTGAGTGAAGTGTTAGATGTGGTTTATTGTGTTTAATACTGAAATATACGCTGTAAAGGTTTTCATTTTAGTTATCCTTGCTAAACAGAAGGATTAGTTTAATCTTAACGTTCAAGTTCTCTTTTAGGATATCTGGCTCCACAAAATCATTACTTTAGGCAGCCATCCTTGTATCTTTTTGTATTTAAAGGGAACAAAAAAAGTAGTTTGTTAATCGGATGATGCCTTTCAGTTTCATCCCTAGGTGCAACTAAACTGGGATTTGATTTCCGTTCTCAAAGCTTTTTGTGTGTGGTTTTTAAAGCTATTAAGTTGCTTCCATGGTTACTTTGACCGCTGAATAAGAACTCTGGTGCTGACTGCTGCTTATGAAACTTTGCTGCCCAGAGGGTGCTTGGCACTGGAAAACACAGCGCGGAGGTTTTAAAACTAAGAAGGTGATTTCACAGGACCTTTCCTTGTGTTTTAGTTTGACTGTATTAAAAAAGCTTGTGAGATGTCACCTTCCTCCTACTCCAAAACTGATGTTTGTCTGTTTTACATTGGGATAGGGACCAAGAAATGTCATGCAAGTTTAAATAATTGTTCTGGTAGCTACAATATTTGAAAGTACTAACCTTTAAGTTAGAAACAGTTTTGTTTTTTGTGTGCATCAGTGTGTGGCATCCGATGGCACGTGGGCATTGTAACCAGTCGTGTTTTGGCAGCTGTTACCCAGGCGTTCTTCAAGGATTGCTTCCCTAACGGCAGGTGTGTGGAAGCACCATGTATTGCTCTGTGGATCCCACAAGCTGCTGAGGTTGGGTCTGTCTTGTCATGTATGTAGATCCAAATATCTTACGGGAATTTTGCTGTAAGGTGGATGAAATGTGTACGTTTGGTCAACAGCCCGGTTAATACAAAATAGCAAATGCAGGATTAGGTTAAATTAAATATACAGGCTGGGTTCAGAGACCCAGGACAGCGTGCTATGGGCGTGTGAAATGGAGCTTACCACCCCACACTGTGCCCGTGGCTGGGACAGTGTCGGGAGGGCTGCGGGGTGTGTTCTGGTGGGTCCCCCTGTTCCTGGGGTGTTGTTGGGGTGTCACCTTTATCTAACAGTCTTGTAGCGAGGTCCCGGAGGAGGAACTGTGCGGTTTCTGCTTTCTTGCAATGACCCGTGTCTATGGGCTGGCCTGCTGTTCCATTGTGTGCTAACCATTTTTCCTTTCTAAGATGCTTTTTCCTGCTTCACTAGAATAGTTGGCTGTTTAACGTGTTCCGACATGACCGAGGACCTGGTGTCCTCGTAGGTGATGCCAGCACGGTTGGGCCTCCTCAGGGTGTGATGTGTTTGCCCTAAAGAGCTCTTGTGTCTGAACACCATGCGTACGTGAGTAACAATAGGCAAAAGCTTGTTGTAAGATGAGCAAAACAGGCGATTGAAAAGAAATCGGAGCACTAGTGTAAGAGAAATTCTAAGATACAGTGGCATGTATGTATAGATTCTAAAATACCTTTCAAGTTACTCTCATGATGAAATAATGTGAATTTACTGATTAGAGTCGTGCCAGTGGTGTGTTCAGCTCTGTTCCCTGGTGGAACATTGCATGTACAAAGTACAAGAATAAGTTAGAATTAAGTCAGTGATCAGAAGTCTGCTAAGAAGACCGTGAATTAGATGGTGATTGCTCGTGTCGCAGTGTCATCTGACGAGGACACCCTGGCAGCTGTTTCTGCCGTCTTCGAGTCTTTACTGGGAGCAATGCATTTTTTGGTTGTTTTGAAAAGATATTTGTGATTTAGCTGAAGGTGCTTTTCCTTCAGCAGCAGGAGACATCTCCATTTTGAGTGCATTTCCCCGTTTTTATACGCCACTTAGTATGTTGTGAACCAATAGCTTGTTTTTCCCTTAGACAAAACCACTGCTGCTGTCAAACAGCACATAACTGGACGGACTCCAAACAGAAAACGGGAGCTCAGACTGTCCATCTATGGGTGTGCTTTTCAGTGACACGCCTTGTAATTGAGTGGAAGGGGTAACCCAACTAGATTTCTCCTTTAACTAGTTCAGCAAACAACATTTGCTGATGATTTTGATTTTCAGGACATCACAGTGATTGTAAAATACCTTTTCAGCTGTAAAAATACTTTTATCTTCATAGGAAACTTTATTTGCAGCTCTAAGGGTGACATCTGAAAAGTACTTTGTTGAAAGTGAGGCTTTTCTTCCCCCTTGCTGTCTCTATTACAGTAAAATCCAATCTCGCTTTCTCGTCTGTTTAGGTTTTCCTGGTGGTTGTCTGTGTTCTGCCCCGCAGGCTGCGCGGTGGCACCGGTCATGCTGAATGGTTGCTGGCAAATAGGTTTTCCTCTGTTAAACACCTGTATTTCAGTGCGGGTCTATGATCTCATTTCGGTGTCTGACGGATGACCGCGCTTTGTTTCCTGCAGGGGAGTGCTGCCCGGAGAGCGCCACGCAGGTCGCTGCGCCGTCGGTGCCCAGCGCGGAGGTCCCGGGGGGCACGCGGCCGGGCCCCGAGGACGCGCGCAGGGCGGCCCTGGCCAGGGGGGTGTCCATGTCCCTGCCGTCCTCGCCGCTGCTGCCGCGCCAGCCCGGGCTGCTGCACGCCAGGGCCTGCGCCAAGTCGCCAGGTGAGTCCCGCCGGGGCAACGCGCGTCTTCGCAGCACTGAACAGCTCCGGGTGCGCTTCACGTGGAGGTAACACGGTTAAACCCTATTAATCCTTTGCAATAAGAAAAAGAGCAGTGAATGCTTTTTGCATGTTCCCAGGGGAAGAGGCAGTTGGTAAATAGATTAATCCATATGGCAAATAATTATTGTAAATAGTATCACAATTGAAGATTGTGATTGTAGATTGAAGTGTCTGAATACATTTAAAACTGGTTCTTTATGATTAGTGTATCAGTTAAGTAGAAGGCAGCCGCAGAGACCCCTGTTTGCACATATCTTAGTGACTGTAAGAGTGGATGTTGTTTGTGGCTTTTATGCTTCATTTATTTTACTCATATCTACATACCTAAATGTATTAATAGATAAGTTGTTGCTGAAGTTGTGACAAGAAGCTCATTCGTTTTCAACAGTTGTGCCCTTACTAATGACCGCTCACTTACGAGCGAGCCTTGCTAAATAAGGTGCTGCGTCTGGTTCCCTCTTTATCAGCATTCTGGACATATAGATCATTCCAACACGCCAGCGTCACTTGGGTTCGTTCAGGTCAGAGCGTGTGTGTCCAGTGAAATTGTCCACGTTCCTGGTACTTGAGATACTCGACGGTTTTGAGGTTCTTTGTTGTAAAGTTTATAAGGTCCAGGAAGAAAGTGTCAAAAGTCAGGTTTTGTCAGCACCGGGAAATGTCTTGGTTAATGACCCATTTTACAGAAAACTAAAGAAAGAACATTGCTCAAAGAATTGCCACAGCACAGTACATAGAATTTGTAAAAAGCATGGTTGGTTTAAGTTGCCCAGCAATATCTACTTTCTCCTTTTGAAATTTAAAAATAGTAGTCTCGGTTCATGTTTAAATAATTTGGGGTTGGTTTTGACAGTTCACATAAAGATTTTGAGCCACAGAATGTTATTTTGTTGTTTTATCTCTTACTGTGAGTGGCTTGTGTGCCAAACAGCTCTAGAAGATAGAGAAGTCCTTGTAGGGAAGAAGGAAATGGGATTTTTGCCGAAGAGCGGAGTGAAGGACGGCTCTGACTCTGGTGACAGCAGCGGTACAGATCTACGGTAGCGCGGGAAGAGCAGAGCAGGGCTGGCGGTGAGCGACCGGGTGGAAGGGCTCTCAGAGGAACTGTTTCAATGGATTGCGCTGGCGTTCTTCTGCCTGGGAGAAACACAACTGGTGGGAAAAGGAGACAGTACAATTAGTATTTCATGCAACGTTGGGTTGACTTGCAGATAGTGCAGGCACTGACAGAAAGGCCAGGGCAAGTTCTTGGAAGGAAAACGCATCCAGAACTGTGGAACAGAAGGTGAGCAGCCGGGAGACGAGACCCACCGAGCACAGGTCAGAGCAGGGGGCCAGGGAAGAGCGGCTTCCCTAACGGCGATTCTGCTCCACTGTTTGCTCCTGGTAAGATACTGTTCCGGATGAACCTTTTTCAGACCCAGTTCAGCCGTCTTATGCTTTTGGAGAAGAGCTGCTGTTGTGCAGATACAGGTCACGTTTCAGTGGGTCCCTTTTCATCCACGTGTCCTACTCCACATTAGTGCGTGAAAATAAACTCACCATGACTTTTCCTAGTTACTGCAATGTCATGTATTGCAGTTGCAAGAACTCTAAGTCACTTTCCCATTATTTTGTGAGGAAGAAAATTCAATAGAGGATCTCCTCCACAGTGTTAAAAATACATGCTGAAGATATTTCCATTCTGATCTGTTTTACAGGGCTGCTACGTGTTGTTCTGGTTCTTTCAGAATGGTTGTGTTTTGTCGTTCAGCTTTGGTACATCTAATTGTACCTCTGCTTACAAATGACACATTTGGCTTATTGTCTCCTTAAAGAATGTGACTTTGTTTCAAAGGAAGGTATTTTTAGCTGCTTTCACCAAGGCCAATGCCCCTTGTTTTTGTTCCGGAACAGCACTGAAAGAGCACCCTCTGGTGATACTTGGGAACTAAGCTTTGAGTTTAGAAAATGGGATGAGCTCGTAGTTTCCAGACAGGGAGGTGAACAAACGTTCATATATGACGTCCATTAGCTGAGCAGCGGGGTTCGTGGCTGTCTCGCCAGATGCTGGTGTGCTGCTGCCATTGCCGTGGGGGAGCCGCGGAGTTTAGAACGCCCGTGAACCTCGGGTGCTGAGCAGCACTGCGTGCTCCGTGCTGCACCTTTTGCCGGGCTGGTCAGAGGTGAAAACGTGCACTTTTAGGAGTTCCCAAAATGGAATATTGTTGCCATTTTGTGGTTGCACTTTCTTCTTTCCCTTCTCTTCCCATCTAGCACTTGAGAGAGCCAGTAGAACACAGTGTGAGCTGAGTCCCAGCATTTTGGCTTGTGCCATTTGAATTGGACAGATTTCAGCCTTGAGGTTTTGTTTGTTTGTTTGAAGAATGGAGTGACAGTGTAACCCGAAGTTTAGGATTCTGTGGAGCAGCACAAGAAATGCTCTTCACGAAAGGTGCTGAGTTCTGCATGCTTGCTTTTGAGGCTCTGATCTTGTTATTGTTAATAAAATCGTAACAGTAATACACAAACGTGCAAGGTGCAGAAGTGGAATGCTGCCAGTAGCGTGGTTTCCTCTAGTACTTTGTCGCTGTACGTGCTTAAAAGTCATTTGACTGAAGCACATTGGGCATACTTTGAAGTGAGGAAACTTTCTTCCTGCTCTTAGGATGATGAGAGAGGGAACCCGAGACTGCAGCTCGGTAACATGGCAAGAGGTGGTACTGAAACAGGAAAGGAAGATCCCTGTGGATTGTCAAAGCTGGGGAATCCGCAGAAATAACTCTGGGTTTGTATTTTGTTAGCCCAGCCATTGACTCTGTTTCTGGGGAGTTCCAGGCAATATTTAGGTTGTTCTGCATGAAACATTGGAATCACCCACCACACCTCAAGCTCACTAAAACTTTGCAAGTTTCAAGTGGTTTGTTGCGCTCATTACAAGGAATTGGGTTTGTCTTAATGGAAATTTAGGACAAGAGTTTATTTTCAGTACCACTGCTGATGATGTTTGCATTCCCCATGCCATTTGAATATCTTAGCTTTAGAGGCTATAACTTTGCGAGCTGCCCTCTTCATGCTTCTCCACAGCTGCTTGTGTTGCAAGTGCCTTTGTTTTGCTGGCTGTCTCTCAGGATGTGGCTGGTACCCGGTGCAGCTCCAGCCGCGTGGCCGCGCTCTGCGTGCACCGTGTACGTACCTTTTCTGGTAGTTAACGTTTCCTCTGGTTGCCACTAAAACGTGTTTAGCAAAGAACAGGATCATAAAAAGCCTGAAACCAAAGCATGAATATAAAAGCGAAAGAGTGAATTGGTTGAATTTTAGAAAAGTATGCGTGTGCATGTGTGAACATACAATTCTTCTTAATACTGAAGTCGATATGTTTGAACCTCGTATGTACGTGAACTGGGAATGCTGCTGTTTAATGAAACCAGAAACCATTAGTAGCTACTAATGCTTCAGTTTGTTGAGCTCATCTTCACCATCCCGTGTGATCAGGCCCGTGTCGTGTTTGGAAAAGTGCGCTGTAATGTGAAGCGTCACGGGTGTGAATTATTCAGCGTGTTGATGCTGCGGGCTGTCTGCCCGTAGTCTCTTTCTCCTGGCTTCAGAGATCCGGTAACAACATTGTCTTCCCGTTATGATGGAAGATAAAAGCTCTGAACCAAGGAGGCCCAGGAAGGTTGTCTGAGTTGAGCACGGAACACGTCACTCGCTGCATGTATCGGGAGCCCTTTCGGGTTCGTCACAGCAAGCAGATGGGTTTGTTTTCCAGCAGGCTCTGCGTTCCGAGGAGCCCAGGGAGAGTACTTGTTTCTCACAAGAGGGAAGTGCAGCAGCTTGCTGGTCTTTCCAGTAGCAGCTGTGTATGTAAGAAATAGTTCCTCTGCTTGCTTTGTGTCGCAGAGGATAGACACTGTAAATGTGAAACCTGCGGTGCATCTGGAAAGAATTAGATACACTCGGCTCGTTGCCGTTGCAGGTCCGGCCAGGAAGCCCAAGTATGTGGAGAGCCCCCGGGTGCCAGGGGAGGCAGCGCTGCCGCCCAGAAAAGGAGCGGAGCACGGAGAGCCCGGCCAGAGCGGTAAGAACCTGCGCCGGGACGCGCTGTGTGTGCAGCAGCGGGTCATTGCGGACACTGGTACAGAGGAGCCTGCACAGTAAGACAGTAACTCTTTATTTGTGAGAATGTTCGCAGATTTAAGGTGCCCGTGGTGAGGAGACGCGTCCCTTCACCTGTGGGCGATCTGTCCGTTCTGGGGCTGCAGCAGGGCGGTGGCCACGTGTACCAATGTCCATGTGCACCAACGGCCTGCTGGACTTCCTCTGGACTTGTTTTTGGTGTAAATGGGTTCCGAGTTGGTAGCTCTGCACTGGGTGCAGGGCTTCGTTTCAGAAACATAAGACTTGCTAAATAAGAAGGCAGTAACTCCTGTGTTGGCGAAGCTGGGAAAAGCTGCTTTTCTGTGGTTAACTGGTATTCTTGGAAAATACAGCATTTGTTAAATTTGACTAGTGTGTGACAGTGTGGCTTTGACAGTGAATGTCACGACCAAAGTAAAATGACCCTTACGTTGCTGTGTGCCTCCGTGCGCTGTAACATGGATTTCATGTGCCTTCTGTTTTTAGATGAATTTTCAGTTTACCCGACCTCATTGAAGTAACTGCACGTAACTGATGAGGTTCTACCTGAACAACTTTTTGTTTCCTTTTGCTTAAATTTTAAAGGAAACTACAGTTTTAAAAGCAAATATCTTCTTTTTTTAAGAAGTGGGGTTTTTATACTTAGTGGAAACAGAGGTCATTGTAATGGTTTTCAGGGTTGTGTTCTGTGTGCCCTGTTCAGTGTGTCGTGGTTCCCCGGTCCCTCTCGTTTCTCTGTCTGCTGAAGGTCAAATTCAAACCGCGGTGTCGAGGGGCTGAGCGGCAGCTGCTGGGCTGAACGCCTTCGCTCTGGGCTCTGTCTCTGCTGCCCGGCTGAGTGCGGGACTGTGCCCAGCGTTTGCTCACTCATGTTGAACACGAGCATTTAAACATAATAATAATCGGGTTTTGTGACTTGGATAGAATGAAGATGTTGATTTCACAAACTCTGTCATTTCCGGGATTGTAACTTGAAAGACTAATTTAATCCTCAAAATGATGATTTTACAAAGAAAATACATTTTCTAGACCAGTATTCTGAACCCTGTCAGCTTGCAAAATATTCTCAGATGCAAAAGTTTTTACTATCTGCTTTTAAAAAGACACCGTTTCATAGGCTTCCTCCTTTTGGGATTAAGTGAGAATCAGGTAATTCGATCTTCCAGCATAAAACCCAAATCTGTCCACAAAACTAAGAAATATGTGTGTGTTCAAGTAGGTATTGAGCTTGAGTGGAAAGAAGGATTGTTGACCAGTGAATTACTGATGCTCGCAAACCGCGGGGTTTATGCCACTCATAAAACAAAACATCGCTGAAGTAGTGCTTGTGGTCCAGATATTCAGTTAAAATCATTGGCAGATGTTTTTCTGTCAGTCTTGGGGAAAATGTGCTATTTATTGCAAATCACAGGGCATGTCAGCTGTGTGTGTGGTTAGAGACCGCGGGTTCTGGGGAAGAATGGATATAAATACCTATAAATACATGTAAATACTGTCCTGCGCTCTCTGGCTTGGCGGAGCCCTGAAGGAAAGACCAGAGCAGAGGCTGCCCCGTTCTGCACAGCGGGCTCTTCCTCAGAGCCCTTGGGTGATGCTCCTGAATGAGTGACCATTATACCCGGGGACGGGACAGCCCGACATGCTGTTCCTTTTTGAGTGGACAAAAGAACCCATACCGTATAAGCGCTGGTGCCGGCGGGTGATGCGCAGCTGTTGGCACGGAGGCGGGCCGCGGGCCGCCGGTGCTGCGCGGTGGGACGGTGCCGGCGGCAGGGGCTGGCCCTGCGCAGGTCCGCGGGCGGCTGGCTGAGTCGAGGGCTGCCTCCTTTGGGGCCTGGGCACCAGGAGACATTTGAAAATGCTCTGCTGATAAAATCACATGTTTTTGCAACCAGAAAAGATGGGACATTTAGAACTGGTGTCACATCCTTTGCATACGAAGCACAACAAAAACGTATGGTGTTACTTGTGGTGTTGAATGTGAGATTACAAAACATCTGTATTATTAACCTCTACCTTCCACGTTTTTAGCACTATAGAAAACGTTACAGAAATTACTGGAACAGAATGCCATTGAACTCTGATAGCGTTGAGTTTGATGCTGCTGTTGGACAAGAATCCTGTCGATCGCCAGTCTGGCGGTGGACTTGTTCCACTGCCCCATTGCTGCTTTGACGGGCAGGGTGGCCTTTCTCTCCCCCGGGTTTGTGCCGATATGCAGAGAATCCAGGACCCACCAACAACTTAAAGTCTGGGGGACAGAAAGTTTAAATGGCTTTAGCTTCTCTATTTAGATATATTGCTGACAGAAGAACCAGCATTTACGTTTCATTGTCTCTTTTTCTATGTCTTGTCGCAGTTTCCAGATATAAGACTCTAACCTTCACCAACTTTTTTCCCCCTCTCCAAAGCAAAAACTGACAAAGACTCGAGCTGTTCTCCTGCGGCACAAGAACTGATGACAAGATTGGGCTTTTTGCTGGGAGAAGGGATCCCGGCTTCTGCTCACATGGAAGAGAAAAGCGAAGTCATGGTAGGATAATGGAAAATAATCTATTTAATGTTCATCCTGTTTCTGAGAGGAGTAATGTTATTTCCTCTATTTGCTAGTTGCAGTCACTTGATATTGACCAAAATACAATCTATTTTAATAGAGATATGGTAATAGAATTGTACATTAATTATAGCAAGCATGTATTTGTTTTGAAATTGAGAGTTGATCTTGCATTCTTAAGGAAGAATGGACTCATCATTTCTGGAAGTTTAATCTCCTGTGAATGTGTGCAGCTTCTAGGGCTCTCTGCCTTTTTTGAACATTTATGAGGAGCGTTGTTTTTTCCTTGTGTTTTCAGCAATTTCTGAGATGGAAAATGCCATGGTTTGTTACAATAAGAGCCTGCTTTTGGGGCATGTTGTTAATTTTTTCCGGAGAAGTTGGCTTCCGTTTGACATCTTTCTCTGTCGTTCCGGGGTTGGGGAGCAGCGAGCAGCTCCTGTGCATATGGAACTCATCTGCACCGTAGCCACCAGTCTCTTTCCTCCCCTTCCCCTCGCCACATTTAGTCCCAGGCCTCGTAAATCTCAGTGCGTCGGTGCAAGTTTCATTGATAGTGAGACTGCAGTTCTGGTGGTTCTAACCCAAAGAATGAATGCTGGGAGCGGGGGGGGGGTGTCCACTGAAATGTTTAATGGAGGAGCAATCTGCCACTCTGCCACCAAACTGTGAAACTCCCTTTGTTCTTCACAGGTCACTTGTTAAGAGCAATCTGAAATCATGTCGCTAAGCTTCTGCTTCTCGAAGGTTTTGCTTGCAAATGGGCTGTTTGCTGTGTTGTTGCTGCGCTCCCCGGGTGCGTGTCGCAGCGGTGCGCCGTCCGTGCAGTAACCGCGCTGTTCTTGCCCCGCAGTGCGCGGTCGCCAGCCGGGGCGTGAGCCCGTGTTCCACGCTGACCAGCAGCACCACGTCCCCCAGCACCGACAGCCCCTGCTCCACGCTGCCCGGCCTGGGCAGGGCCGCGGGCGGCCAGGGCAGCCCCTGCGGGACCCTGGGCAGCCCCTGCGGGACCCTGGGCAGCCCCTGCGGGACCCTCAGCAGCCCCAGCTCCACCCTGGAGAGCCGGGACAGCGGCATCATAGGTGAGTGTCTGCAGAACAGACTGACCTTCTCTTGACAGCACGGCTCTGAATGGCTCTGTTTCACTCCATTTCTTGTTGCCTTCTACCTTTGTCCTTTTCCGTTACATACGTCTCTGCAGTATATTTCAAAATGGTGAAGATCAGCGTACCGTGAAGCTGGTTTAATTGCCAGCTGAGGAAAAAATAATTGATGCTACTTCTTCTGAGAATAACTTAAATAAATCTGTTTAAAAACAGCGCAAACTTCTGAGTAATTGACATGAAAATCAAGCTAAAATGGGGCATCATGTAAGAGGTGAAATTGTGTGATCATCCACCAAATAGATGTCTGAACCGGAGTCAGTTATCCTGAGAGAGGCAGCTACCGTTACGTAGCTCCTTTTACCAACTACCTAAATATTTCAGTAAGTCTGATCAATTCTAAAGAAAAGCTCCGAGTTCTTGGCTGCCCTGTTTGTGCCATCTTCCCTCTCTCTGCTCCCTGCCCTAAGGGGTCTCCTGTGAGTATCTCCCTGTTCTAAATGAGGTCAGAACTGGCCTCGTGTTTGTGTAAAGTACTATAGATGGCATGACACTGCATCGTCCACTGCATAACCTTGTAAATACTAATATTTTTAAACCCACTGATAGAAGTTGCTTCTGGAATCAGCGAAAAGGAAGAAGCTTCCAAAATAGGAGAAACATTATTATACAGGGAGAAGAGCAAATGGTGGAGTTGTGAAGTGTAAGAGTCTGAGAGCAGGGGGAAAACCCTAGAGAAGACATGAGGGTGGGTGGGGAACTTCTGCATAGCTCCTTCGGTCGGGTTATGTGGTTCAGGGTCATGGGACCATCAAAACTCACCTGCCGGTTCTGAGCTGTCATTTGTCTCGAATTCGGGGAGAACTTGAACACCCCTTGGCAACCCACGTTGCACCCCTTCCACTAGAAAGGCCTGGAACCAGGGAGGGAAATCAGAGGCACCTCTGAAAAATGATCCCTGGTTTTGTTTTTTAAATACAAACATGTCTGTGCATTCAAATTTGTTAGTAGTAGCAAATAAGTGTTTTAAGTTATGTTAAGCAAGTATGTGTTTCCAAACATCTTTGACAGAGTTCATCCAACCATTACAATACCATAGCTTGCTCTTCCAAGCTACTTACACAGGCTTCCAGTGTATTCTGCTCCCACTATGTTTTCTGGGCCACAGACTCTGATGGGAAATCTATCTTTTCTTCTTTCCTGCTTTTTTACTTATGGTGCGGGTTTCTTCGGGTTTTTTAATACTGTACTGCTGTCGTTGAGTTCTTCTTTGCTTTTGCTGAGTGTGACAGAGTAGCAGTAGAGCCAGGTTTTAACCTTGCACAGTGAGCTAAGTAGGAGAAAAGGCTGAGCTGCTGGCCAAAGTGTGGGCTGTTCTGGATTCCTACCACTGCTTCAGTACGGAAATCTGGAGCAGCCAGGTTTCCTGATGCTGCATTTCACTCCAGAACGAATCATAGTTTAAAATATTTCATACTTCAGGAGGAGGCAGATCCTTTCGGCACTACCATAAAAATGAAATAGATTTGTCATCTGGAAGTACGATCTGAGCTGTGTGCAAAGGCCAATGGAATGCCCGAAGAGCTTTTTCTTCTGCTGCCTCTAAAATGTGTGCCGCTATTGGTGTTTCTCAGAACGCGAGCTCTGGCTCTTGGGCCGGGGGGCAGGAGCAGCTGCTCCCGCCAGGCCGCGGCGCTGCGGGGGCGGGCGGAGCGGCCGGTGCCGCGGGGGGCCGCGCCAGCCCCGGCGCCGTCTGCGCTCGCAGCGCCGTGCAGGCCCGGGGGCAGGGACGGCTCGCCTGATGGCTTGGGCAGCCAGGTGTAGACTCACCACACGTATAGCCTTAACATTTAAAACGTTAGCCTGCAGAGGACCCACAGTTCACATAGACATCATTAGTTAAACTGGCATTGATATGTGTTGGTTCTGTTGTGGTTGGTTGGTTTGTTTGGGTTGGTTGGTTGAGTTTTTTTAATCCTGATACCCTCTTGTCCTTCTTTGTATTTTCCTCTGTTGCATTCAAGTGGTCAAAGTGCATTGAGTGTTGGCTTAACATTTAATAAAAACTAGTTGTTGTTCAGTGATTTCATGAGAGTTTATTGAAAACATTTTGAATGAGACAAAGTAATTTCACTAGTAAACATAGCAAAACCAGCATATATTTGCTAAATGTTCTTATGTGGGCACACTAGTATAGTTTTATCCCACGTTACTAAAGCAGGACTTCAGGAGCACAAGTTCTTCACACCTGCAGGTATTGCAGGAGGCCTCGGTCAAGTACAGCCCCGAGGAGCTGCAGCTGCAGCACATGGGCCCCTGCAGCACCCTGAGAATGCAGCACTGTGTTTGTACCAGGTCAGGTACAGCCCCAAGGAGCTGCAGCTGCAGCCCGTGACCCTGGGACACCCGTGGGCCCCTGCAGCACCCTGAGAATGCAGCACTGTGTTTGTACCAGGTCAGGTACAGCCCCAAGGAGCTGCAGCTGCACCCCGTGACCCTGGGACACCCGTGGGCCCCTGCAGCACCCTGAGAATGCAGCACTGTGTTTGTACCAGGTCAGGTACAGTCCCGAGGAGCTGCAGCTGCACCCCGTGACTCTGGGACACCCGTGGGCCCCTGCAGCACCTGACAATGCATGTGATGCTGTTCAGCTTTCGGTTGGGCAAATCACTGCAGCTGGGAAAACTGCTGCTCTGTAGGGCAGCATCCAAAACACCTTGTGGTCTTTAGTTGCCTTTTAGCTGAGGATCTCTTTAGCTCCATGCTGCTTATTTTTCAGCTTCTGAAATGTTGGCAGTAGGATGTGCTTTTTTGCTATGGAAAAGTTTCACATAGTATTAAGAAATTATCTGTAAATGTCTCATGGTTGGTTTTTAATGACATCAGAAACAAGCAAAGAGAAAAGCCTTTGTTTGAGTCTCTGATTGACTCTATACTGCAGTACACTGAAATACTTCAAAAACCTAAATGAGTGTGTTTAGCGTAATCTGCAGCGCCGCTCATGTGCTGCAGCGGGTCTGGTCAGGCACACCTGGCCGTGCACGCTGTTCTGGGGGCGCAGGGTAGCGCTCGCGGCAGGGAGAGCGGGACCCAGCTCGGGGCGGGCGCTCTCCGCAGGACCAGTTCCCGCGTGCCGGCGGTGCTGGGTGAGCGGGTCTGGGCGGCACCCGCGGTCACGATGCTGCACGACACACGCGGTGCTGGGCACGCGAGCCTGTGCAAAGCATCCCAGCTTTGGGAGAACTGTGCAAGGTTTTTCAAATAATGGAATTTTGAGTTATTCTTGTAAAATATTAGTCTTCAAAAATTATCAAGAAGATGCATTTAAATCTTTTTCTTGCTCTAGATGCTGTTTTTACTTCTTGATGAGATGATGTTGTCTCCATGTTTACCGAATGATTTGAAAATTTGCAGAGCATGTTATAGAATTTTAATTTTTAAAAAGTTGAGATGTTTTGGTGAAGTAGGTGATTTTTTCCTATGAAGTCACACGTGTCCTGGTGGTTTGTCCATTCCGCCAGCCCGCAGCACAGATTACACAGATGTAAAGATAAAACTGGGTTCTTCAGAACACTTTCTTGCCTCCTTTCTCAGGTGTTTTTCCCAGTCTAAGAAGCTGCGTTGTTTGGCTCATTTAGATAAATAAAACTCCTGAAGTTCAACAAAACATCCAGTGAAGAAATAACTTGAATATCTGGTGGCCCAAAATGCCATTTCAGTATGGAAATTGTAACACATGTTAACACTAGCGCACCGTTTTCCTCTCGTGTGTACTTCAGTTGTTTTTTTCCTCTCTTTTTCAGCAACTATAACAAGTTCATCAGAAAACGATGATCGTAGTGGATCCAGTTTGGAATGGAGCAAGGATGGGAGTGTGAGAGCTGGAAGGCAGCAGGGGCTGAGCCACGACCGCAGGACAGACGGCTGCTCACCGGTGGCGGAGGAGGACGCCCGTGGCTCTGCGGAGAGCCTGCCCAGGGCGGCAGAGGGGCCCGCCCCCTACGCGCAGGGCTCCGGCTCTCTCGTGATGCCGCGGCCAAACTCCGTTGCAGGTAGAGTCCTGAGGCAGAAGAAAGGATGTTCTTAATGATGGGGTGTTTCTGTTCAATATCTCTGTAGATTTGGTTTTAGTATGAAAGTATTTTTATATGACGAAAAAAGCATAGGTTCCAAATGGAGTAGATGAGCATTACCTAAGTTATTTTAGACGTCAAAGAGGGTGTTTTATCGTGGTTTTTAGTAGGTATTGGCTAGGCCAGGACTTGTGGAACATCAGTCATTCTAGGACTGTATCTGGCATCAGCTAATCCTTGAGGCCGTTGCTTCTGTGCGCGCTCATATTTCCTAGATCTGTAAATTCGACTGACACCAAGACCAGGATCGTACTTGGAGCTCTGATGAACAAGTGACATGTATAATTTTTTGAAATCTGTGTGAAATTCTGCCTTATAGTTGAACCATTCTTCCAGAAAACGTGAGTCTGTCAGTTGTGATAGATACAAATGGGACGTCAGCATGACTTTTTCCAAGCTGTGGGATACAGCAAGTCTCTGAAAAAGCACTTCTGACTTTAAATCTATTCATAGAGCCCATCAAATCCTGATAGTCATGCAAATTGACTTACATACGTAAAACCCTGCAAGAAGGTGTTCTGGCAGTGCTGAGCAGCGTGGCTGCTATAGGTTTAGCTAACTGAACATTCAAAGTTAAAAACTTGGTAAATGTGGAGTGAAGAAAACTTCAGTAATGAGGTTCGGGCTTAGGAGCTGGTGGTTCTAGGGGGGAGGATATTACACTTCCTCCCAGCTTGAAAACACCGTCACTGAAAGGGAGTATTTCCAGTATAAAATCACAGAATCACAGAGTGTCAGGGGTTGGAAGGGACCTCGAAAGATCCTCCAGTCCAGCCCCTGCGGAGCAGGAACAAAGGTTAAAGAAAAATGGATACATGGAATTTCTTAGCATGGTAAGGTGTGTAGGGGAAGTATTGCTAGGAAACCAGCTTTGGAAATTCCCAACGGCGAAGGTTTGGCAAAGGTCGCGCCAGCAATTTTGGTGAGAATCTCCAACTCTGGCAATACCACGTTACCAGTTCTGTGCTTCTGTTGTGAAGATACAAACATGTTGGTTCAGCTGAGGGGAAAACAATGATACGTTCTCCAGTTCATTTCCAAAGGAACTATATAACGTGTTTATCCCAGAAAAGTCCAACGAATTGTCATATATTGGAATTTCAACAAAAAGGATACTAATATAAAGCGTGTATCAATAAGCTTCTCTCCTTTAATACTGCAGCAACAAGTTCAACCAAACTGGAAGATCTGAGCTATTTGGACGGACAGAGAAACACTCCTTTGCGCACTTCGATCCGCTTGCCTTGGCACAACACGGCTGGCGGGCGGGCGCAGCCGGACAGCAAAGGTACCGCTCTGGGCATCTGCCGTGGGGCACAGTGTGTGCCCAGTCCCGTGACACCGTGTGCCGAGGTGTTTGTAACACCCCGTCCCACCGCCACAGTTATCGTGCTCCTGATAGATCCCTCACCAAGTCTGAAACCAAGATGTTGCTGGCACTTTTTACTGCATAATGCTGTGGGTTAGCAGTTGAATGTATGGCTTTGAGTAAGAAATCAGTGTATTGTTCATCTCAGAGGGCATGGGCAGCGCAGGTTGCATCCCGTGGCGTTCAGATAAGAGCGTGCGGCACCTGGAGTGCTGCGCCGAACGCACAGCTTTGGAGAGCCCGTCGTTAGAGTTCTGGCTTAGGAAGAAAACCCATCTAGTACCATTAGACTTACTTATGACTCTGAACCGAAAAATGTTTGCCACTTCCTCATTTATAGAATTCTTAATGCATTTTCAAGAGAACTTGTGAATTCTGTGAAAAATTAACTCAAATTCAATTATAAAAAGCCCTCCAATTATACTTGTAGCCTCTCCCCTCTAGTATTTAATTCATTGTAGGAATTATGGAGAAGACCTGAACTGAGCAAATCAGTTTTATTGTTTCCATGATGAAAGCTCTGAGGAGTCTGATGATGAACACTATTAACAGAGTCACTGAATGAAATTCTCTTCTGAAACAATGGTGGTTTATTGCACGTCGAGTTTCTTGTAATAAACTTTTCTCCCTGCCATCTCTTCTCAGCTCATTTCGTCCCCTATAAGCCTCAAGACATTTTGCTGAAGCCGCTATTGTTTGAAGTTCCGAGCATAACAACGGACTCAGTGTTTGTTGGAAGAGAATGGCTGTTCCAGGCGATTGAAGAAAAATTGCAGAGCACTGATGTAGCAGAGAACAGGGGCGCAGTCATTACGGGGAATGTGGGCTTTGGGAAGACCGCAATTATTTCACGGCTGGTGGCGTTTAGCTGCCATGGAAGTCGCATGAGACAAATAGCTTCAAACAGCCCTAATTCCTCCCCCAAAAGTATGTATATTGTTTGGATTATTGTACTGATAACAATAGTCGGGATGTTGTTTGCTTTGCTGGTTTAGGTCAGTTGGGCCTCGTCAACTCAGCAAATGCTTGTTTCCTGCAGAAGGAAGCTGTTAAATGGTGTGCTTTGATAAACGTAACAGCGCACAGGCCCAGCCGGCAAAGGGCGGCATGGCGGCACCGTGCAGGATCTCGTCCTTCTGCCGGGCAGGGGTCCCTGCGCTCCGCCGGTGCCGCGGCACTAGAGCTGCTGCTCCCGCTAGTTTGGAAGGAGAGAAGCGATGGGGTTCCCCTACCCTGTACCACACGTGTTCCGCAGGATTGCGGTAGGGGCAAGAGGGAAGCTGTGGAGAAACCCCTTCTGTCTTCTGCTGGGTTCCACAGGCTTCTGTCACCCTGGCAATCCAGTCCCTTCGGTGACCAGAAGGACGTGTGACTGTCCTCACTGCTGCTTCCCCTCCTGACGCTTCGAACAGTAGTCATAATAATCATGAATTGTTTGCGTTCCTCAAGATTTCAGTCACGCAGGAACTATTAGTTGAAATGAGTCATCACACGTATAATTTTCATATGGAAACTCTTCATATCAGCATACTTTGATTTCAGTAATTGTACAGTTTTGATCTCAAAGTCAGTCAAATTGTGTAAAATTGTAACATGCCTGTATTTCTCAGACTAGTTGCAGGCTTCTTGTAATGCAGTTTCAGATTTTACTCCAGCAGCAAAGAGGTTCCGTGACGTTTTCCTGTAGAACGATCTTCTGTCAGCAAATCCAGTCTCTGGTATCTGTTGTCGTTGCAGCGGGCGGTGACCCCAGCCCGGAGGTCATTCCCTTCAGCCAGCTCCCGGCCGGCGGCGTGGGGAGGACTCTGCCCGGCCCGGCCGGCCCCGCGTGCCCGCAGCGCTGGGGGGACGCCGCCAGGCGCCTGGCTGCGAAGGTGAGCCGCGGCCTCCGGCCGCAGGGTGGCTGTGCCCGCGGGCCCTGGGCCGGGCACACGCGCTCCTGGGTGTCCCGTGGCCGGGGGCGGCGCGGTGCTGTGCGGCCTCGCAGTGAGCTGGGAGAACGGCACGCGGGCGGTGCCGGGGGGTCGGGATCCTTTCCTTGCAAAAGGGGCTGTGTGCTCTGCGTACCTTCCAAAAGATGACATGCTTGGCCTGTGTATAATCTGTATTCTGTGATACAGGTTGAGTCTGAATGTAGTCTATTTTCAATACTCTGAGAGTCTGAAATAAGCAATTGAAAGTTATTTTTGCATTAGATTATTATAAGTGTGGGGTTTTTTTCCTAATTAGTAAAAATAATTAACATCTGAATTGCTTAGTTCATGAAATAGTCGTGAGCAAAACATGAGGTTATTGTTTCAGTCGTTAAGGTGATGTGTGTTACTTGGAAACAATGTTTTGAAACCCACTGAAAACCAAACCTTTTATGTACTATGAACACGGTGTTTTCCGTGTGGTTTGATATAACTCAGAAGTATTACACACCTTTGCAGTAATCAGAACAGAGCCCGTTGTCTGCTTTCTCTGTTTGCTACGTGAGGGTGTCTTTAATAGCTGTTGTTTTACTTTTGCCTGATGTCAATCAAATTAGTCCTTGGGTCCTGACAGTGTGTGACACCGTGTTGTTAAATTAGAGCTAATAAGTTGCTCATTCAGAGCTTCAAGTTATTTTTCTCCTGCTCCTTAGTTACCTGGCTGTACCCCTCTATCCAAATGAACTCAAAACAGTTTTCCTGCCAGAATCTGACACTTTTATTTCTTTTCCGTTTTTCATGTCGTCCTTTCAGTGTCTCTGACACGACCAGTTGTGGAGTTGGACAATTACTGTAACACTGAAAAATACTCTGTAGGGGAAATATAGATGTCGTAACGCTTAATCATAAGTGCACTAGCTAATAACCAACTTAGATGTTGAAGGAGTGACGCCTTTATTTTTTGAATTGTCCAGGTCGTTGCTTACCACTACTGCCAGGCTGACAACACGTACACGTGCCTGGTGCCGGAATTCGTGCACAGCGTGGCGGCCCTGCTGTGCCGCGCGGCTCAGCTGGCGGCCTACAGAGACGTGCTGCTGCGGGAGCCGCAGCTGCAGAGCGTGCTGAGCCTGCGCTCCTGCGTGCAGGACCCGGCCGCGGCGCTCGCGCGGGGCGTGCTGGAGCCGCTCGCCCTCCTCAGGAGAGGTACGTGGGGCGGGAGCTGACCCGGAACTGGCCTGAGCCGCACACGGGGTGAAAAGATCTGGGAATGTGAGTCCTAGTGCTCTGAGAGAAAGACAAAAATCAGAACGGTCCTGGAGAAAGGGATTCCTTCATTGTGCTGCGTGTTTGTAACAGTTTTGGAACAGGTTTGGAACAGTTTTTCCATATTTTAAAATAAAATTCTATGAAACTTATTAAGGATCATGGAAACGTTACATTTTTTTGTTTTGCTAGAAAACTCAAGGATGATGTTGCATCTTGAAGCTAAGGCTGGCACACCTACATTAAAGGATTTAGGTTTGGGTGCTTTTGAGTTGTTTCCGTTGTTTTCTAATCTGTGCCTAAGCCCCTGCAAGGCGGATGTGCTTTTTGCTGGCTTTTAAGATCGGCACGGCGGTTTTCCAAGGAAGTGTGTAACAACAAGGGTTTCCTGTTAAAAGCCCAGACCCGGCAAGCCGCTCTTGCCAGCGGCGGCTCCCTGCGCGTGGCCCGGCCGCGGCGCCGCGCGGCGGGGAAGCAGCTCGTGTGCCAGCGGAGCCTGTGTCCTCCCCGCCAAGGCGGTGTGCAGGTCTTCGGTTGCCGTCATGGCTTTTGCAAATTGTAAACGCTTTTTGTTCAGTATGTACAATAAAGGATAAGCTTTAAGTAAACAGCTAATAATTAAAACCCTGGCTAACTAATGTCTTAAGCAACCTATACATGCCCTCTTCTCATATCCATACATCTCTTATCTCTTAATGTTAATGGCCTTGTTTACTCTTTTAACTCTTTTTAAGTCAGTTGAGAAGTAGATCCGTAAGAGCACAGTAAAAGCCACTGTTTTAAGAGCTTGCTTCCACTTCTTAGCATTTCATGGCATTGTTGTTTCGTATCTCCTAATATTGTTTTTAATCTCCTAAATAATGCTTAACCACCATAGAAATGTATTGTGGTGCATAAAGATATGTTTGTATTTCTTGATGTTCAAAATTCGGGGATATGTCACTGAATAGGGGAATTTGTATTCACCCTTTGCTTTTTTATCTTCATCTTTCAGAGAGGAAGATTCCTGAGGAAGACTACATAATTTTGATAGATGGCTTAAATGATGCTGAATTTCATAAACCCGATTATGGTGACACACTCTCTTCATTTATCACAAACATAATCTCTAAGTTTCCTCCATGGCTGAAGCTCATTGTGACTGTAAGAACCAGCTTACAGGTAAAAACACCTTGCACCGTTTTTCTTATCTCAAGCACTAAGTGATCTTTTATGTTGGTGCAGCTGCATTATTATGAAAAGTAGTAGTTTTAGAGGAATTCCAAGTAAAGCGTCTCGGGTTTTTTTTTCCTCCCTTCCTTGCGTGTTTCTCCACAGTGCACAGGTGTGATATTGGAGGCCTTTTTTGTTCCAAATCACCTTCTTGGGTGTGCTAGAATTCATGATACAGGTGGTGGAATCAGGGTATGTTTCCTTGTCCTTCTAGAGAGAAATGGGCAAATGAATGATTGAAAGCTTCAAAAAAATGGCAGTAATTAGAAGGCCATAGTGATTGTTCCCTTCAGTGTTTACTTGTTGGAGTATTAAACTCTGGATTTTCCCTTTTTAAGAAGAGATAAGCCACAATATTACTGTCTATGTTGATGAAATTGCTATAGATCTCTTTGCATCTCTTCATCTGTTTGCTGCCCCTGGAAGAAAACAGCCCCAGGACTCGTGGTTAACGCGTTCTACCAGAATAGAGCAGCTGAGAGAGACTGACAGACATTCCCATGCAGAATTCCCATTTTCTGAACCGGACAGCAGAGTTCTGAACTAAGTTCTGGCTTTCTTTCCAGCACTAGTCAGGCTGTCTTAAGATAGTCGCCTTCTGGTTTAAAGCAGGTGTGTCTGCTTTAGTCTTCCGCGCCGAGACAGCCCCTCAGTGTTCTGGCAGAGGGGACGTGCTGCTGTGGCAGCGCTTGGTGTCCCCGCTCCACCGGGGCGTGCAGGCAGCTGTTCTGAGCACAGCTGGGCACTGCTGGCAGCCGGCTCCAGCGCTGCTGCAGATGTGCTGACAGCTGTGAGCACAGCTGTGCACTGCTGGCAGCTGGCTTCAGCGCTACTGCAGATGTGCTGACAGCTGTGAGCACAGCTGTGCACTGCTGGCAGCTGGCTTCAGCGCTACTGCAGACATGCTCACAGCTGTGAACACAGCTGGGCACCGCTGGCAGCTGGCTCCAGCGCTGCTGCAGATGTGCTGACAGCTGTGAACACAGCTGGGCACTGCTGGCAGCTGGCTCCAGCGCTGCTGCAGATGTGCTGACAGCTGTGAACACAGCTGGGCTCTGCTGGCAGCTGGCTCCAGCGCTACTGCAGACATGCTCACAGCTGTGAACACAGCTGGGCACTGCTGGCAGCTCTCTCCAGTTCCGCTGCAGAAGCTTCTGCTGCCCGGGAGACGTCAGTTCTCAGGTCCGTTGTTACGTGTGAAAGGGTTTCCGAGGCAGGGCTCCCTCCCTTCGGCAGGCTGCCGCTGTCACGGGAACCCGCGCCAGCCTGACACTTCAGCTTGCCAAAATCCAGAGTAGAATAGAAAGGTCTTTTTTGTGTGTTGTGGGATTGTTGCGAAGTTTGTTAAACCCTTCTGATGTATGACTCTATCTAAGAGGTTCTTTTGGATCTTTATTCACATAAACATAAATGTGTTCCGTGTAACATGAACTGGTGTTCAGGTGAAGCTGTTGAAGTGTCTGTGCCATGGTTGGTACTTACCTGAAACAAAAGGGGCTGTAGATGTGTGGCTGGTGCCTTTCTGGTATGTGGTTACTGGAAGATGTAACAATGAGGTTATTTTCTCTCCTGTCAATTGCAATATTTCTTAATAAATCATGACTCCTTCTACCTCCCCTCTTTCCCGGGCCTGTTTCATGGTCCAGTTCTGGCAACTCTTTTCTGTTCCCTTAGCTGTGAAGTTTTCACGTCTACAGCTCGTTCCCTTCGGTTGCCTTGCTGAGCTTGCTCATTAAAATATTTGAGACCTTCCAATGAAAAATGATGAGATGTAGAAATATTGTTGTATCCGTTAGCAGTGGACAATGTCTGTAAAGCTGTTCCATAGGTACTGGATTTCTTTTCAATCTGTCTGGTACTCACTACAGAAGAGAAATCCGGCAAAGATGCGTTGTTTTCAGTGCTGGAATGCTGTAATGCCTGTGGTGGTGTTTTCTCTCTCATTTTTTCCCTCACAGGAGGTAGTAAGTTCACTGCCCTTTATCGCAGTATCTCTGGACAACTTTCCAGACAACAAAGAAATTCACGATGACTTGAGTGCTTATATTCAGTACAGAATAAATAACAGCCAGGAAATTGTGAACAACATATCTTTAAATGGAAAAGCTGATGCAGCTGTTATTGGGAAAGTGAGTAACCACTTGATCACGAGAAGCCTGGGATCTTATCTCTATTTGAAACTCACTCTGGATCTTTTCCAAAAAGGTCACTTAGTAATCAAAAGCGCAAGCTACAAGGTTGTGCCGGTGTCTCTGTCAGAGCTGTACTTACTGCAGTGCAACATGAAGTTCATGACAAACTCTGCTTTTGAGCGAGCCCTGCCAATACTAAACGTGGCGCTGGCGTCCCTGCACCCCTTGACAGATGAGCAGATTTTCCAGGCTATTAACGCAGGGCAGATCCGTGGCGAGCAGCAATGGGAGGACTTCAGCCAGAGGATGGAAACCCTCTCGTGTTTCCTGGTCAAAAGACGTGACAAGACACGCATGTTCTGCCATCCGTCCTTCAGGGAATGGCTCGTTTGGAGAGCTGATGGTGAAAACACTGACTTCTTGTGTGAGCCAAGGTAGGTGAAACCTGCAGTAAATCATGTCCAGATAAGTGCAATTACATTCTATATAATTGGTTGCAACAATTAGCGAGAGGAGAGAGTAGTGTTAAAACACAAGCGCACCTAATTTTCCAAAATGAAAACTTCTATATATGTAGAGGTTGACTTGACCGGAAGTATCAGAGGTTACAGTGCATAATTAACTTTGTAGAATTTGCAAATTTGCATTTGACTTTGTTGCCTTCATGGGGAAGTGAGAGTATTATGTTGTTATTAATATAACAAGATTGTTAAGCATTATGTGCAGCCACACCTTGTCTGTTTAGAGTGCAGGGACAGAAAACACAGATCGTTTGGGGTCTTCTAAACATAAATGTAGTAAGACGTTGTCTTCTGTCATGATATCCATGTAGCCTTGTTTCAGTTTGATCCGTCTCACCACCTTTGATTGAGAGCCCACGAATTAGTTAAATTGGAGACAATAAACTGTTATTGTTCATGCACATTCTCGCATTCTGCATCTTCCATTTTTTTCACATTCTTCAGGGTCTTATTTTCCCTGACGGGCAGAAATATTAGCAGTGTGCTTCAGCTTTGAAGTTTGCCTTTGCCTTATTTGTTATGGAAAGAATTTTGTTTGTAACGGTGTGTTTCGGTAGTCTGACGGGCGCGGTGTTGGGGGTCGGGGCGTTCCCTCTACCATAGTGTTAACAGCAGATCCCTCTTCGTCCTTTGCTAGGAGCGGGCATGCTCTCTTGGCTTTCATGTTTTCTCGACAAGAAGGAAAGTTAAACCGCCAACAAACTATGGAACTTGGCCATCATATACTTAAAGCTCACATTTTTAAGGTAAAGCTTACAGCTTAATAGGTTTGATGATCTGTTCATATTAATGTGTCCTAAAGATTCTCCTTTGAGTTGCTTTGATAATTTGTTAGAAGCTTACGTGAAATACTTGGTAGTGCTAACAAACACAATCGTTACTTCTCTTTATACTGATGAGATATGGATACAAATAGCATTTCTAATCCTATAGAGAGATTTCCTGTTGTGTCATTCCTGTAGGGCCTCAGTAAAAGGACTGGAATTTCTTCCAGCCACCTGCAGGCGCTGTGGGTCGGTTACAGCACCGAGGGGCTGTCCGCCGCCCTCGCTTCTCTGAGGAACATCTACACGCCCAACGTGAAGGTAGGAGAACACGCGGTCGTGTGCAGCCGCTGCTTGTGACCGCTGGCGAATGATGGAACTCCTGCAACCCTTTAGAAGCAGAAAGCCACCGCTGTCATCCGTAACGAACCCCTTTAGAACAAGTCTTCCTGTGCTTTTTTAAGTGTTGTGGAAAGTCCAGGGCGGTTTCCCTCGCTGGTTCTGACGGAAGGTTTCACCCTGCGCCTGGTGCAGCGCGCTCGGTGGCACAGACAGGTGTGCGGCTGCGTTTCCGGGGGCTCAGATGCACCTCCCGACTGCTGGACAGACTTGTTTTCAGCCGTGTTTTCTACTATGGGGAAGTATCAAGGGAACTGTAAAAGGGGAAATACTATGGGAGCGAAGGATGTCAGAACTTGGCACTATTATTTGAATCCCTGGGTTGTGGATAAGGAAATGGAAGCTGGCAAGTTGCAGTTTTAGCCAACTGCTAAGCCTTTGATTGGAGATTGGTGTGTGCGTGCAACTCTGCTAGTTACTGACGTCGTTCTGCATGCAGTCTGGTTCTTTATTAATGGAGTCAGCTACAGGAACCTGCAGAGCAGTAGCAAGCGACACAGATGAAACTGTGGTGAGAGAGAAGCGAAACTGAATTTCAGGGAAGCAGTGAGTCTTCTGTTAGGTGTTCGTAGTTCAGTAATTCAGTAAACTGTTTGCTAACTGATTATTTTAAACTTTCATATTACTATATATGTGACAAAGTCAATGTCTGCCAATAAAATCTACATCAAAATTAGAGAGTAATCTATGAGTACCTGAGTCAAGATGTTAAAGTCTCTTCATGAATTCAGAAATATCTGAATTTAAAATGGGGTTTTTTACATTAAATTTTAGGTGAGTCGGCTGCTGATCTTGGCAGGAGCAAATGTGAACTACAGGACTGAAGTACTGAATAACGCTCCGGTGCTGTGTGTTCAGTCGCACCTGGGACATGAAGAAGTGGTCACTCTCTTACTAGAATTTGGAGCTGCTATAGATGGAGCTTCGGAGAACGGGATGACAGCCCTGAGTTACGCAGCCGCTGCGGGTCACTTGAGCATCGTGTCACTGTTGTGCAAGAAAGGTGCAAAGGTGAGCTGGTGCACAGACTACAGGATTTGCAACCAAAAAGTCATGCAAAGGCATAAGAAAACTGTCATTGATTACATGATTATATAGTTAACATACGTAGACTCGGTCCACTGATCACAGCCTCTGGCCCATCCGCTCAGCCCGTTTTGGGTGCACCTCGCTGCACTTACGTAACCTTGCATAACGTGGTGTGTCGTGGGGGACAGTGCTGGAGGCCTCGCCTAGCTGGGGCAGACACCGCGGCCCTGCCCCATCGCCATGGCACCGCCTCACCGGAGGCTGCCGCGTCGGTTAAGCGTGATTCCCCGTGAACCTGTACTGACTGCTCCGAGCACCTTCGTGTCCTTCGTGTGTTCGGAATTAGCCCAGGACTAATTTCTCCACCGCCTTCCCAGGGACAAGGGGCGGCTCTTTGGCCCGCCGTCCCCAGCCCTCCTTGCCCCTGCAGACAGCCGGCCCGATGCTCTCAGGAGCTGCTCTCAGGGCCGTTCCCCGCACCGCCCGTTAACTGCGCATTTCTCCCCGCTGCAGGCTGACTGCGTGGACAAGAAGGGGCAGTGTGCGCTGGTGCACAGCGCGCTGCGAGGGCACCGCGACGTCCTGCAGTTCCTGCTGGCTCTCTGGGGCGCCGCGGCCCCCCCGGCCCCGCGCAGGAGGCAGGTGCTGCAGCAGGCGCTGACGGCGGCCGCCAGCATGGGACACGGCCAGGTGCGCTCCGCTCCACGTCCCCGGGGACCCACCCGAATTGTGCAACAGTGCTTGCAGCTATTGCTAAAAGAAGTTCTGCTTATAAAAGCAGAGCTGTTGAAACTTCTGACATTTGAAGTCGTTTACACATTTGTAGCTGCTGTTTTAAATGCTGTACTTCATTATCCAATAACATTATTTGCTTCAGGATTTGTATTATCTGTAACTTTCTGTCTGCCTTTTCCTGTCTGTTCTTGGAAGTTGTCCCAGGTCTCTGTGGCAATGATGCTGTTCTGTGTCAGCGATCCACCCCAGTATGTGTCTGCGTTAGGGTGAACTGGTTTTTCATAGTATAACAAATTGCATATTGCACGTGCTGGCACTTTTCAACCTGATGCACATGTCAGGTTACAGACGTAGCTTAAGGTCACAGCAGAAATGTGGATTGTCTGCATGTTCATGACAAAGTGTTTGCCAGCATTACAAGATGACTCAGTAAAAGGAACACTGGAAGTAAACATATACTCACAATGCCTTAGAGATTTAGGTAATACAAAAGTATGTCTTGTGTTCATTGGGAAAATAAATCTTAACCTTGATATAAAGTGATCAGTAAGTAAAGATACTTGAGTAGCGATCACACTGCTCAGGCTGGTGGAGTTTCCTGTGTGTGTTATAAGTGATGTACCACAAGGGAAACTTAAAATCTATTCCATAAAGCCAATTAATAGTTACTGACTCTAATTCTATTTTTTAATTGCTGTAAGATCAAGAGTCTGATCTTTGAAGTTGTTTACATTATTCAAACACAGAAGTGTCTGTGTGCAGTTAATGTATGGTATGATACATAAGCTGTTACTGTCTCACAATGTAAATTTGAGGATTCTGAACTATTAACTTGAATTTACAGATAATTCCTTCACTCTCAGCAAAGCCCTTCTGTGATATCCACTGAGTCAATGAAAGCAGTCAGCTCCTGAGTATCAGCAAAATAGGTTAAATTAATCGCAAATACTTACCTGAAAATGTCCGTCTTTTTCTATTGTAGGACACTAAGAAGCCTAATTTTTCTTAGTTGGAAAAAAAGACCTGTCTGTTTAATGAATTTCAAATAAATTATAGCAATTTAACTTTAGAATCTCCATACGTTGTATACAACGCTTCTCAGACAGGCAGAGGGTGCCTGTGGACTGTGTCCTTTCCTGCCTGTGCTTTTGCCCGTGGCACCACGGGGTTCGTTGGCGCGACCGCCCTCCCCTGCTTCGCAGCCCCGGGCACCGTGTCCCCCACCGGAAAGCCCGTTCCAGACAGCCACTAGGACATACTTGAATTCAAACATCTCTCACTAGCAGGTGGTTACAAAGCAGAGGTTTCCTGAACGAAATAGGAGCACAGCAAAGCTTCATTTTTAACTTGTCTGAAGTTTAAACCTTAGCAGATAACAATGCATGCTTGAACCATTTGGAAAAAGGCTAAGATATAAACCATGTAAAATGAGAAACATAGCAATGGCCATTTTACAAGATGTATGCGGACAGTGACTCCTTTTCCCTTTGTTTTAGACAATCTGGAGTGTTCTGAACTGGGCTGCCTCGGCGTTCAGTTTGGGCTCTGTTTGTCTGGCTGATTCTGGTGTATGTAGGTCACATAGGAGCTCATTAAATCACCGTCATGAAAATACCCTGAACCAATTAACAGAAGGGCACTGGGCTTGTTTTTAAACTATTAATAGTTGCAATAACATTTTATCAAGTTGTACTAAAATCCTGCCGAACTTGCTTTGCTGGAATATGAGCAATGTGAATTTTAACTGATTCACATGCATTAAGAGAGAAACAATCTCCCGTGTTGTACAGCTTTTCCTGTGGCTGTGCTGGCAACGGATGGTTTTGTGACCCTGCATCTCTGTTTTTGACAGGTGGTTTGTTACCTCTTGACAGCTCAGAAGGACCACGGAATAGACATCAATGACACCGATGCCTTGTGGGGAGAAACAGGTATGTATGTTCTCCTGTTTTCTAATTGAGTTGCTCATTTAAGAAGTAAGAGTATTACATTTTGATTTTTAACGTTTTTCTGTCATAATAGTCACGGGAAAATATCAGTTTTAATAATGAAATGCAGTTTGTAAGTACAGAGGTTTTTAACTTATTAAATCTACTCATCTCATATTGAAGAGTTATTGTGTATTAAAATTACTGTACATTACTGACTTCCTAATTAAATAGAAACTTGTCTGTGGACATACAGTGCTCCAGGCTTCAGTGCAGAGCCTCATAGGCTTACCTGTTGAGGATTTTGTAAATGTCGCTGGTTTCCAGGAGAAGCCGGGCAGGCGGCGGCCTCGTGGGCTCTGGCGGGGCGGTGCCCGCAAGGCGTGCCTTTGGACGGGTGGGAAGTGCCAAGTATTTTTTACAGACAGGCTGTAAACGGTGCAGCCTGCAGCTTTTTTACCATCTAGCATCTCAGTTTCATTGAACAGCTGAGATTGCACAAGCAGGAGCGAAAATGGTCTCTTGTAATGATTGTCAGTAGCCCCTTCACATACTGGAGAAGCAGAACTGCCTCCAGCTGGTGGGCTTATCCAAAATATTCATAAAGATTCCTTTGAACCTACAAACCGTGCACATGATGCAGTCGTTATCTTTGCGACTCATGTTTTTATTAGCCAGAGAATGCCTGTGGCATATTGATCCAACTTAATTCCGACCGATGTGAGTCCCAGAGCAGTTAGGAAAACCTGATGAGCAGCGCAGCTGAAACCGCGGGGTTTCAGGAGCGCTGGGCTACCGCGTGTGCCGGGCGCTCGGTGACGCTGTGTGTGTTCAGCCCTGACAGCCGCGGCGGGCCGGGGGAAGCTGGACGTGTGCGAGCTGCTGCTGGAGCGCG
Source organism: Columba livia (assembly GCF_036013475.1). NCBI lineage: Eukaryota > Metazoa > Chordata > Aves > Columbiformes > Columbidae > Columba > Columba livia. The sequence continues at coordinate 252,629 of NC_088608.1, read as the reverse complement.
GGGCGGGCGCGGGCAGGAGCAACCGGCGCGGCGTCCCCCCGCTGTGCTGCGCCGTGCGCCACGGACACCGCCAGGTCAGCACCCGCGCGCTTCGCGAAACGGCCCGCGTTCCCGCTCTCGGCCTCTCGCAAGTCCCTGTGCGGTTTCTTACACGCCTTTGCACCAACCTCTAAGGATCGTGTTCAGAAGCTCACTTTGTATCACTTTAAGTAAGTTAAAAAGGCTTCGAACGTGCATGGGCCACATGACAACCTTAGTTATAGTGCACCTGAAAAATAATACGTGGGAGTTCAAATATTTTATTTCCAAGAGTGAGAACAGAGGCAATTTCAGATCCCCTGCACTGCTGCTGTGTTAGTGGAGAAGCCCGGGGTCTGGAGCGCTGCTCGCGCCGCCTCCTGCCAGGACAGCCCCGGGCTGCGTGCAGTTTAGACCTGAGTTGCATGGCATTTCTCAGGGGTTGCTCTAAATAACACCTTAGTCTTCCTCCTTAAAAGATCTTGCTACTGTGACTGAAATTCAGATCTGCCGGTTTATTTTTCAATGGCCATTTTCCGTTCCAGATTGCCCAGCTTCTAGTGGAACATGGGTCTGACGTGAATCTGAGCGACAGGCAAGGCCGAACTCCACTTATGGTGGCTTCCTGTGAAGGACATCTGAGCACTGTGGAATTTCTGCTTTCTGAAGGTAGAAAATAAATAGTGGTTCAAGGCAGCACAGCTGTGCTAGAGACTGCACGAGCTGGGTAATTTTGCCTATTAAACAGGACATCTTCATAACAAAAGATGTTTTAATTTTGCAGGTGCAGCTATTTCATCTGTGGACAAAGAAGGACTGACAGCGTTGAGCTGGGCCTGTCTGAAAGGGCACAGGGACGTGGTTCAGTATTTGGTTGAGAAAGGAGCAACAACTGATCAGACAGACAAAAACGGACGAACACCCCTAGACCTGGCAGCGTTTTATGGAGATGCCGATATCGTAAGTAGAACGAACAGCAGAAAAACTAAGCATGTACGGAATACAAAACAAAGCTTAGAAAAAATATTGCCATCAAAAAAGAAAGGAAATTGGAAGGAGTAGCCAGCACTGTGAGCATCGGGAGTGCAGTGCAGCATTTACTCAGGAAAGTATTTTCTAGATCCGGTTTTAGTACCGAGGTAGTTGTGGTAAAGTCCAGCATTATGCTGTTATGTTTTACAGTGTGCTGTTGCACTTCATCACAGTATCACAGTATGTTTGGGATTGGAAGGGATCTCAAAAGCTCATCCAGTGCAGTCCCCCATGGAGCAGGAACACCCAGATGAGGTTACACAGGAAGGTGTCCAGGCGGGTTGGAATGTCTGCACAGAAGGAGACTCCACAACCCCCTGGGCAGCCTGGGCCAGGCTCTGCCACCCTCACCAGGAACAAGTTTCTTCTCAAATTTAAGTGGAACCTCTTGTGTTCCAGCTTTATCCCATTACCCCTTGTCCTATCGTTGTTTGCCACCGAGAAGAGCCTGGCTCCATCCTCATGGCACTCACCCGTTATATATTTATAAACATTAATGAGGTCACCCCTCAGTCTCCTCTTCTCCAAACTAAAGAGCCCCAGCTCCCTCAGCCTTTCCTCACACGGGAGATGCTCCACTCCCTCCAGCATCTTGGTGGCTGCGCTGGACTCTCTCCAGCAGTTCCCTGTCCTGCTGGAACTGAGGGGCCACAGCTGGACACAATATTCCAGGTGTGGTCTCCCCAGGGCAGAGCAGAGGGGCAGGAGAACCTCTCTGACCTACTGACCCCCCCCTTCTAACCCACCCCAGGTACCATTGGCTTCCTGGCCACAAGGGCCCAGTGCTGGCTCATGGTCACCCTGCTGTCCCCAGGACCCCCAGGTCCCTTTCCCCTACGCTGCTCTCTAATATGTAATTTCCCAACCTATACTGGAACCTGGGGTTGTTCCTGCCCAGGTGCAGGACTCTACACTTGCCCTTGTCAAATTTCATCAGGTTATTCCCCGCCCAACTCTCCAGCCTGTCCAGGTCTCTGATGGCAGCACAGCCTTCTGGCGTGTCAGCCACCCCTCCCAGCTTGGTGTCATCAGCAAACTTGCTGATAGTGCACTCTATTCCCTCGTCCAAATCGTTAATGAATACATTGAATAACATTGGCCCCAGTGCTGACCCCTGCACTAGATACTGGCCTCCAACTAGACTCCGCACCATTGACTACCACTCTCTGGTAGTTTTAAATCTCAATAAAAAGTAGCATTTACAATTCCTGTGTTGGACCAAACTGGAATGAAAACACAGCCTGTGGGACATGAAAGGCAAATAAACGTCTTGTTCGGGCTCTGTAGAGCTGCCCAGGTAACTGAGCTGACAGGGCCCGTCGTGCGGGTGCGCACTGGAACACGGGCCCTGCGGGAGAGACGGAGCAAGAAGAACAATGCCAGAGGAGACGAAATGCACAAAGATTTTGCTTCCCCGTCCCAAGGCAGCATTACTTGTCTTTAATAGGTATCTTGCATGCTTTGCATGATGGGGAGAGAACTGTTAGAAATCCTGACGCTTTTCGTCCTGCAGAGATGGCACTGGGCACATCCCGGTGTTACTGTCCACTCTATATATGTGCAAATACAAGACACGAGGTGTCGATTCACTTTTTCTCAGTTTGTTCCACAGGCCATTTCAGAAATGGGACAACAACTGAAGTTCCTTTTTCAGTCCTGTACCTTTCTCACATACGAGCTTCTTCCTCTGTAATAAATGTTACAAGAATTTAAGGCATTTTAGGTGAAATGTTTCTGAATCTGAAATGGACCATGCATGCAACTGACATCAAAAGTATACAATAAGTTTAAAGCCTGTGATTTAGAATCCTCTGTATCTTTAAAGTCACAGATATTTTAAGTGATTGTGTGTTTTTGTTCTCCTGCTTCAAAACTCTGCTGTTAAGCACAGTTCGGAAGCCTGAGCAGACAGGGATGCGGGTTCCACAAGGCGCCTGGAAGGGCACGCTCAGGTGTGCAGGCGCTGTTGCCGACGGGGAGCTCCCCGCCTGTGGGAAGAACAGCAGGCGCAGGCTCTCCAGCGCTTTGTTTATGGAGCTCACACACACAGCGCCCTGCTGGAAACAGCAGCTCTTGAACAGACATGCTGCTGTACAGTGCAACGTGCTGTAGCGCGTCAAGTCCCATTCTCCCTTAGTCAGAATTAACTTGAAGCTGTAAATAAGCCCTTAGATTTGGTGCTGCCTGTAACTGACTTTTGCCAGAAGTCGCATCCCGGGGCTGTTCCTGCGGCCGGGGGTGTTTCTGGGTGACACCGGGTGTCCAAGCAGGAATGTCTGTCCTGCTGGGGAGCGACGGACGTCCCGACTCCCGGACACCCGTGTCTGCAGTGGTTTTAAAGTGGTGTTAGCACACCGAGCCCATGGTACGCTTCGAGGAAGATGAGGTTGTAGCTTCAGTGTTTCACTGTTCTGCCTCCCCTACCAAAACCAATGTCTCAAGGCTGTCCTGTTTCTTCTCGCAGGTGCAGTATTTGGTAGAGAAAGGAGCAACGATCGAGCACGTCGACCACAGCGGGATGCGGCCGCTGGACAGAGCCATCGGCTGTCGCAACACGGCGGTGGTGGTCACGCTGCTGAGGAAAGGAGCCAAACTGGGTGAGTAAAGCTGCCCGTGCTCGGAGAAACCACGGAGCGTGTGCGCTGCCAGAGCTGCTGCCGCGTCTGCAAGGGAGGTTAGATGTGTCCGCAAACACACACCGGGTGTTTGCAGGGTGCGTGGTTTGCAGGTGCCATCCAGAGCAGCCCATCTCTTTCAAAGGCGGGCACTCAGGACTTGCTTCAGAAAGGAGGAAATGCAAGTAGTTGTATCCTGTTCCTTTCTCTGCTGTGTCAGTGAGGAGGTCTGGAGGAGTCAGTCTTATGTGGTTACTCTGCCATGATATAGTTAAAATGATGATTATGCTGTTAGTCATATTTAATTCTGACACTATTAACAATTTAGATTAAGAAGATTTACACTTAAATAAAGTATAAAATTGTACATTTTTGCAAACGGTCCAAGACCTGTATATATGTCCAAATCATGTGTTATCAGTAGGCAAGTAGATGGTGCAGCTGTGTACATGATAATTATTGAAACTGTAGTACCTTTAAATCATCCCTATTTGGGTGCTACATATGATCAAATATGGGTCCTGTACTTAGGCCTGAACTTTCCCAGGGCAGTGCTGGAGTCACTGTCCCTGGAGGGCTGGACAGACGGACATGGGGTTCTCAGGACGTGGGGCAGGGACAGGGCTGGGTTATGGGTGGACTCGATGATCTTAAAGGTCTTCAACCACAACAGTTCTGTGATTCTGTTCTAGTCTATACTGGCTTTAGAGCAGGGGGGAATGAACTGGACCACGTAACATCCGGCTGCTGTCTGTGTGGGGCAGGAGGGGGCAGGTATGGATATATATGTATTTTAAATACATGCGCACACACTCATCATAGTTCCATGCAGGTGGAGTATCTACAGCAGTAGGGTTAGGCTTTCTAGCGCAAACAGATATAAGAAACACGCTTGCTTTCCTTTTGTCAGAGATCCTTAAAATTTCATTTGCAGGAAATGCAGCATGGGCAATGGCCACCTCAAAACCCGACATTCTCCTTATTCTGCTGCAGAAGCTGATGGAAGAAGGAAATATACTGTACAAAGTAGGTAGATTTTTATTTTTTCTAATATCAGAACATTATAATTGGACTTTTGTCTGCAAGTAGATTTAAGTTCTTTATAGCTCCTGTTCAAACAAGATGTGTCCCCTGTGCATATCCTCTCTTGTTGGGGATGAGCCCAAGAAATCTTGAGAACCCGAGGAAAGAGTCATTGAAAACTTCTGTGTAAAACCAATAAGTAAATATCAATTTAAAGCTGGATAAGAACATTTTCTTTCTGTTGCGCAAGTCGCTCTGTGAACGTTTGTAGCAGTCAGTTGCATCTTTAGAGCAGCTCAGTACATAAGGTGCTCGTGGACGTGCCTTGTTGAACTACGTGACCTTTGGGCATTTCCTTTTCTTCAGAATCGTGGCTTTTTGTGTCCACACAACAGTCCACCAGAGGACACGTTCACCAGAGGCCCAGAAACATCTGGGCCTTAGAGTTTGAATCAACTACACCAGCAGATATTTGACTGTTCTGTTTAAAAAGTAAAGACAGATACAAATAATTAATTGTATCACGCAGGAATTGTACATACGTGAATATCTCTGGTGGAAGTACGGTGTATTAATGCAAATATTATCCTGGTGAAAGGTCCGAGTTTAGAAACAAACACAGCTCTAGTTAACACGCAGGTTCTCTCGTTTGTGTGTATGGGCGATCCACACTGTAAGAAGTCTGGCTCCATCTGTTCCGTTTGCAGAGCACCTGTTGGTAGATGTCAAATCTAAACGTGCTTTTTCGCAACAGTATGGCAGTGTTAAGAGTTTGTGAAAGCCTCTCTTTCCCTGCGTGTGTAGAAAGGCAAGATGAAGGAGGCGGCGCAGCGCTATCAGTACGCCCTGAGGAAGTTTCCGAGGGAAGGATTTGGAGAAGAAATGAAAGCGTTCAATGAGCTCAGAGTTTCATTATACCTGAATTTATCACGGTGTCGCCGAAAAACAAATGTAAGCTCATGCTGTTCACCTGTTGCCCCTCTGGTCTTTGGTTTAACCAACAATTCACTAAACTCGTATTCTGAGTTCTTGTTAAATGAAGAGCAGGTGCATTACACCTAGTGCAGTTCTTCTCTGGAAGCCTCGCATACCGTATCAAAGCAAGCTCTGGACTAGTCCGGCCCATTCCCGATTTTCTTGTTTTTCTCTGGATTCCTGGGGCTTTAACTGCTCTTGCTGGCTGGTAGAGGTGACTTTTGATGCTGCAGAAGCTATCAGTGCCTTTGAAGCAGTGCCGTGACTAAAGAGCGTGCAGCTTGCTTTTACCGGCACCGTGTACTGAGTACCTCTGTTTAAATTATCAGGACTTTGGTATGGCTGAAGAGTTTGCTACCAAGGCATTGGATCTGAAACCCAAGTCTTACGAAGCCTATTACGCCAGAGCGAGAGCCAAGAGGAACAGCAGGTACTGTTTGATTCTGTGCATCTGCCTGCGCAGATTTTTTATTTAACTTCAAACACTTTGAATAACTGTTTTTCTTTTCTGCTAGTTGTATTTGGAATTTGCAACAGAAGTTATTTTCCACGTGCACTTTCCATTTGCATTAGGTCTCTGTATCAGTTAAAGCCAACCAATCCCAAAAAGCAGTACTGAATACTCATTTGGATGATTATTAGGCAGTCCAGAAAGTAACTCATTGCAATGCTGAGAACCAGATTTGCCCTGGGTTTTTAGGAAGTTTATTTTTTTGTTTTCCTAACCAGAAAGCTCCTTGCTGCTCTTGCTGATCTACGAGAAGCCACACAGCTGTGTCCCAGCAATCAAGAGATAAAACGCCTCCTGGCTCGAGTGGAAGAGGAATGCAAACAGTTCCAGAGAGCACAGCAACAGAAGCATCAGTCCCCACAGCTACTGCAGCAAATGAACAGCTCCGATAACGAGGAGGAGAGCACCGCACAAGGTGTGAATGACACCTGTAATCTCCAGGACAGGGAGGAAGAACTGCCCCACTCTGAGGACTCCGTTTCCTCGCCACAGCGGCTGCCGCGTTCCGCAGCGGCTGCGTCGTACAGCAGGACCCTTCAGGAAGGTGCTCAGCAGAAAGCTGGAACTGCGTCCCCTCAAAGCAGAGCCGGCAAGAAATACCTGAGAGAGCCAGGGTTGATCGTGCAGCCGACCAAGCAGGCACAGATCGTTAAAACGAACCAGCACCTGAGCTCCGGCCAGCCCGCAGCAAGAATGGGAAGCAGTCCATGTCATACAAAGACACAGTCGTCCTTCCAGCATCTTCCCCAAAGTCCTTTGCCGGTCCGACATGCTAAAATTCAGCATGTGGATGGGACAAGCACTCTGTCATCTGCAAGTGTTCCCACAGGGGCTAATGCTGAACTGTACAACGAGTTTATCTCCAGCCAATGTTCCTGTTCGCAGCACGATGAGAGTCTCTCCTCTCACTCTTCTAGAACTGCGGACAGGTTAACAGCCCCTACTCAAAAGAATTTCAGTGAAGGGAGGCAGCAAGGTCCTGGAACCAGTGCAGTCTCTGCTGCTTCTCCGTCCAGCAGTGTGATTCTTGCCAGCTCAACCAGCAGCTTAACCTCGGCCGGTAGCTTTTCAGATAGTGTTAAGGGCCCAGACGTTCGACTCAAGGAGAACATTAACCAAGTTCAGGGTTCCATTGCTGAACACAGACCTCGCAACACCCCGTTCATGGGGATCATGGATAAGACTGCACGGTTTCAGCAGCAGAACGCTCAGGCCAGCCGCACGTGGCACTCTCAGGCAGCGGATGGACCATCAGCAACTTCTGGGGGCACTCAGTCCTCAAACTTTGAGCAGCTCTCAGTCAGACAGCACCAAACTAAAACCTCCTCTGCCGGTGCTGCCCCAGGAGATGGCAACCAGAATGGTGTGCAGGCTAAAGACCACGACGAGCTGAAGTGCCAGATCTCTGCCCACCCCCCAGACAACACAGCTCCTAAAGCAGCTGCACACTTACACCCCGATGCTCTGAGTGGTAAGGAAGCCCATCTAAGCCATGTCACGGCTGCAAAACCAAAGCGATCATTCATTGAATCAAATGTATAAGTTTATTTTTTGTATATTTACAGGATCGTACAAAACTTAGCTCATAGCATCATGGCCTGTTATTATACTTCTATACAAATTCCACCTGGCTGGTCTCCGGTTTGGGCAGCAGCCCAGGCCAGCCAGTACGTATAGGGAACAACCACTTGAAACTGTCCCTGCCATCGCGGGCCAGTTCAGTAACTGGAATGGCAGATCCATGCAGGGGGGTCAGTCGGGATCATCAGGCCACCAAACTGGGACCTCAAGCAGAAAAATGTTTCCTTTTACCATTAGGTAAGACTTTCCTTTTCCATAGGGCTTTCATCTTGGCTTTTGGCTCTCGTCCATCTCACCACTTAGATAATCATCGTGCCTCTATAATGCTTGAGTGTTTACTGCTCAAAACAGTGTTCAGGAAGATCTCTGCTGCTTAATGCTCAGATCTGTATATGTATGGGCTTTTTTAAAATCAGATAAGAGTATTTTATCACTTTTCTAGTGGGCTCTAATTTGGGTTGCATGATGTACATTTAGGAAGCATAAATAATTTGTGTATGAGTAAATATAAGCAGCCATGTTTTGACATGTAAATATAACTATTTTTCGTAACTAGGAGAAATCAAGTAAAATAAACAGTGACATTTGCATGTGTATTGAAAGGCTTTGACCATATTGGTTATCGCACTGAAGAACACAATATTATGGCATATTAACAATAATCGCACTTTATATAGTTTATCTAATCACCGTTGGGTGCTATCTTAAAGCAAAATGATTTATTGTTTATTTGTGAAAGAGGTACAGCAGTGAAACGTTTAGCGAGTGTTCCCATGAGAAACCCAAGGGAGGGAGGGAGTGAAGATGAAAGTTTGAGGAAAACGTGTATGTGCGGTTGCACGACAGGATGAGGTTGTGAAGCTGTGTGGGAGGAAGCTGTTTTGTATCAGCAAGACCGTTCTGAAAATGGGGGCCGTGACATTCCCGAGTGCACCGAGTCGCAGCGGTCGCGCTGCAGGAGTCACGTCTGGTTTGTATACAGTGTTTTCTGTACATTGTAAACAATTCTGAGTTTGCATCACTATGCTTTAGCTTATTTATTGGTTACTGTTTCTTTGATATTTTGTACAAGTCCTATATTAGTCTTGCCCTCTAGTTCTATTTTTGCACAGCTACTGTATTTTTCCCATACAAAATAAAGATTATTAATATACCTGTGGTGTGAGGTGCAGTCACTGGTGGTTACAAATCTCTCCCGGTTGTCCCAGCTACATGTTCGGTCATGGGGACCAGAGAAAGACACATTTTTGTTTTTTAAATTAGAAAAAGAAATACAGATTAGATACTTGGCTTATCTTCTGAAAGACTAACTTGGCAAAATCAAGACTCAAAACTCATAGTGAAAATTTTAAGGAAACTTTACTGGAAAAAGTATGAAGCTGAATACTTCATTTCTTAAACAGAAATAGCACAAAGAAAAATCAGCACTAACGTTAAAAGCTTTTCAGTAATTTTCTAGGAACGTCCACAGGTGGAGGTTTTCTTTCCACCAGACATTTCAGTGACAGCCACAGATCAGAAACACAATTTTTCCTTTCCAGTTGTTTCTGATAGCATTATTTCCTTTAGCTACACGTGATTTCATTTCAGCTGATTTTACCACACACCTTCAGTCGTGTTTCGGCCGGGCCTCCAGCCAGCGCCCGATGGCCATTTTCAGCGTCCTGTTGGGTGTGAGCAGCAGGGAGGGCAGCGGCAGGTTCGTCATGGGGCTGGAGCGCCTGTTGGTGCTGATCCAGCTTTCCATTGCCTCCTTTTCGTAGGAGTAGCCATCTGCAAAGAACCACCGCAAAAGCTTTGAGCTCAGAGGCTGCGGCGCTGCTCCGCTGTGCAGCGTTGAGCTGTTTCAGTTGCAAAGGTGAGGGAATCGGTATTTCCAAACAGGAAGGCTGAGATACAGAAACAGCAGGCAGCCCTGACCCCAGGGTTGGTCACTGATTAACCGCGCTTGTGCGTGACCAAGGTACACAAGTGCTGAACAGCACCACATTTGTCGTTAAGGAATTCTACACCGTAGAGTTCATTATGAGGCTGTAAAAAGGCATCATCGTGTTGAAGACACGTAGAACAAATTATTCTGAAGACACAGTAATAGCCATTGTCAAGCATCACCAAACACTGGCAAGTAATATACCCGCTTCCCTGCCTCACAATGTCTAGATCTGCTAGTTAAGGACAACGGGAGAGGAAAGATACAGGGTACTGAACCCTTACTGGACATAAAACACAGCTGGTAGTAAAATACCAGTTGTTAGTTTAAAAAAAACCAAATGAACCCCTGTGCTTTACCAAAAATGCATAAAGGGCATATTCGGGTTAGAGTTGCTGCACACTGTAGGTTAATACAATGATTAGCACTTCATCACAATTTCAACACTTCCATGTAGGTGGATCTAAAGTTGTTGAGCAACGTCTTAAAAATTTCACTTCAGGAACGCTTTACAGTGAAAAAACGGACACGGAAAGCTGGCGGTGAATACGAACAGCTCAGGCTGCTTTCCCGCCTCTGACACACTCTACACACACAGAGTGAACGTGAAAGATCTTTCTCACTTGGCTGACAGAAATCAGCACTTGGCATTCTACGTGGGCAACACTTACTAGATCCTAAAAATACTCCAGGTGGTCACACACACACTGTGAACATCTTGTTTTAAAAGGTTAACAGTTTCTCTTAAGAAGGCCTATTTGATCGTGTAATCTGCATGTGAATAGCGACCGGCAGTCATTTTCAGATTTTTCAACAAGATTAATCTGCTCTAAAACTATATATCCTTATTTCAAAATTATAAAAAGAGAAAAATATATGCAAAACTGTCCTCCTGCTATTGTTTAGAAGCTCGAGCCCCGTTAAGTGCGATGCTTACCACTCTGACAGTCATCAAATGTTCTCGCGTTTTGAGTGGTTTTTAATTCTCAACAGCCTGGCCTGGTATGAAGTGGTTAGTCACCGTCTGCAGAGCACCAAGAACACACACTGGTCCTGTGATGATCACACATGCTCACTCCCTGCCCCGAGATCAGAACTATAAAACACTAGCTCTGCATAACGTTTCACTACACAGCACCTTCTGCTCCTTGCGTATCTCAGTTCCAAGGTCTTGCTGAATTTAAATGCATTTAATTCTTACAAACCTTTAAGTGCCACATCCATGGTGTGCTAAGAGCAGCAATGGGCTTGTTCTTTTGTTCCCATCCCCCCGGGTGCACAATTTCACTTTGCACATGCGAAGACAAGTCTGTAATTACACTTGTAATTACATGTGCAAAGGTACATAAACGAAGGAACATTTAAAACAAACAACACCACAACCCAGAAAACACTATACAGCCTCAGCAGCAGAGCTGACACTCAGCAAATCGCCTGATACAGTATTTTTCTCCATATCAGAGCTGCAATTTGACAAATTAAACATTTACCACAGTTCTATTTTGTTTCAACAGCTAATTAGAACAATTTATTTATCTTTCAACAGCTAATAAGATACGCCTATTTTTGTGTTCCTCCACCTGTCTTTAAATTACGTTGACTAAAATGAATGACTTAAGTGAAGACATACCTGCTGCAATGACAGGATCCTTCATAAGCTCCCTTGTTATGGGACATAAGAACTCCTCAGGGACAGCAGCAGAAGCAGAGGCCATCTTCATCCTCAGGTCTTCAATCTTCTGCAGGACTTTACTGCGCAGGCCCAGAGACTCTGAGAAGTTATTTGTACATGGGGAACACAGACACATAAGGCACAGAGATTAGTTCTTGCATTAATCAGCAGTTGTGTTACAAGAGACATAGCTCCGTCTCGCCAACCCACCTCATACAGAACAATCTGCAGACACCCGGCCACCGCTACCAACAGCTCAATACAGCAGCTCAGGAACAACGGAAACAGACAGTAACCAGAACACCGCCGACCCCCAAAGTGCCCACGTGAGGAGACTCAGAATCACAGCATGTCCTGAGTTGGAGGGGACTAACAAGGATCAAGTCCAACTCCTGCTGCCGTGTAGGACAACCCCAAAATTCACTCATCACCCTTGGCCCAGGTTTGCCCTGCAGTCTGGCACAGGGTCCTATTTATGCCACCCTTACGGCCATGAAGTGCTACATTTGTCACACATCAGCAGGGAGGCATTCAGATGCTGCTTCATCTCGCAGAGTCTAGCTCCAGTCAGGCTGAGCACACGGAGCACAAGGACCCTGCTGTCGGTGCAGCGTCACACAGCACGCGCGAGCTGTGACACCTGGCCCTTGAGCCCCCAGAACAGCTCCCAGGGGCTGCGCTCCAGCCGCAGCACCACGGCCACGCGGCACCACGGCCACGCGGCACCACGGCCTCACAGCACCACGGCCACCCGGCACCACGGCCACCCGGCACCACGGCCTCACAGCACCACGGCCTCACAGCACCACGGCCTCACAGCACCACGGCCACCCGGCACCACGGCCTCACAGCACCATGGCCACCCGGCACCACGGCCTCACAGCACCACGGCCACCCGGCACCACGGCCTCACAGCACCACGGCCACCCGGCACCACGGCCTCACAGCACCACGGCCACCCGGCACCACGGCCTCACAGCACCACGGCCACCCGGCACCACGGCCTCACAGCACCACGGCCTCACAGCACCACGGCCTCACAGCACCACGGCCACCCGGCACCACGGCCTCACAGCACCATGGCCACCCGGCACCACGGCCTCACAGCACCACGGCCACCCAGCACCACGGCCTCACAGCACCACGGCCACCCGGCACCACGGCCACCCGGCACCACGGCCACCCGGCACCACGGCCACGCGGCACCACGGCCACCCGGCACCACGGCCACCCGGCACCACGGCCACCCGGCACCACGGCCTCACAGCACCACGGCCACCCGGCACCACGGCCACCCGGCACCACGGCCACGCGGCACCACGGCCACGCGGCACCACGGCCTCACAGCACCACGGCCTCACAGCACCACGGCCACCCGGCACCACGGCCACGCGGCACCACGGCCACCCGGCACCACGGCCACGCGGCACCACGGCCTCACAGCACCACGGCCTCACGGCACCACGGCCTCACAGCACCACGGCCTCACAGCACCACGGCCACCCGGCACCACGGCCACGCGGCACCACGGCCACGCGGCACCACGGCCACGCGGCACCACGGCCACCCTCCTCACAGCCAAGTCTGTGCACCAGCCACACTTGCAGTAGGACACGACACCAAGCAGGACAGGAAGGTGGCCCCCATGAAGGACCACAGGTTTATTTAAGTATCACCAAACTGATCAGAGTAGTTACTCTTACTTGTTTATTGAGAATAGGCAATAGCTGTGAATCTCAAAAAAGAGGTATCTGTGCTTGAGCCAGCAGCCATTCTTCCCAACTTAATTGTGAGCAGAAGAGGAAAAAAGAAATCTGATAATGGGAAAAGTAATTTTACAGTTCTATAAGCTGTCACACTACAATTTTAACCTGTCAAGATTGGAAGTGCATCCCAGATATCAGTAATCATCTTGCAGCAGCACAAAGCATTCCTCCTTTTAAAAACTGCTCTGTGTCAAAAAAACTGCAGTGCCACGTGTCACGATTCTTTCTTCTCCTCGAGCAGTGGTACATACCACTGCGGCTCATCTCCCATGTTCAGCACTACAATAAAAAGCTGGTACCACAGCGTTCCCAGCACCGCCCGGCTCCGCTGCCGACGGACGCGCAGCCCGGCCCGAACGCCAGCGCCCGCCCCCCGCCCCCCGACAGCCACTCTGGTGCACAAACCAGCAAAGACATCAACCTGCACTTCCTTAATCGGGGCTATGAAATAACATACGTAAAGATAAAGGCAAGGTAGAATTGAAATACAAGTTCATGCTTATTCTTAGGAAGGGCTTGCATGGAAATTTTGTAAAAATCTACAAGACCAGTTTGGAATCAAGAAAAATGAAAAATATAACCAAATGGAAGGACGGTAAAAAAGAAACCAAATAATTCTGTAGAGGTAACTGAATTTTGAATTTTTAATCTTCATCACATGGGCAATTTTTCCTAAATTCCCCTCATGCAAACAGATTAAAAATATTGCATCCAGTTTGCACTTCAATTAACTACCTCCTGATTAAATCCCTAGTCAGGGATTAAAGAATTATCCGTGACACATCATCTTTGAAAACTAGTTATAGAGAACACTGAAACTAAGATTTTGCTGATATAGGCAAAGCACGTGCCATTTTCTGTTAATCCATACTGAGCAATCCCCCAAAGCTTACTCCTACCTCGGTATACATGTAAGGCATGGTGAATCACAAGTGATTCAAATTCTGCCCCAAAATGTTGTTTTGAAGCTCATTCTCAGACCCAGCGGTTCCTGATGAAGGTGTGAAACAGGAAAGAACTTACACTTTCTGTACGTACCTAGAGCAAAACCTGAGAAGCAAAGGAAGACAAAAAACCCCACACCTGAGAGAGCGCATCACTGACGAGGACAAACTCAGCCTGATGGGAGACTGCGAAACTCAGCGTATTCACCCCTGGTTTCCGTTACGTTCCAAGGACACCCTGCAGCGAGGAAAGGCCTGAATCTGCTCTCTTGACTCACCCAACCTAAGCTGGAGCCGCAGGGAAAGACGCCTCTCAATGTGCTGCAGAAGGGAAAGCGTTTGCAATGCCTCCAACCTCTTCACAACTTGTGACCTCACGGTACAAATCACTTTGTTGGGCATTAACCCCTAAACTACGGGGTGGTTTTCCAAGAATTACACCTGGCCTTTCCTCCTGCAAACAAACCGCAGCCAAGACTGACCTTGCGCTGACACATCCGGCCCGGCCCGAACAGCGAGGGTGCGGGCGCAGAGCCACGTACCCCCTGCTACCCACAACGGAACAGGACGTGCGCCGCTCTTGGTTCTGACTCAACTGCATTGCAGAATCGAACGAACGTGAGAAACCCTCAACTTTGCTGAACGTACACAAGCTTTTCAGCCAGAATGTACATAATGGTCACTTCACTTTTGCTCAACATCTCACAGAGTTTAATACAGTGTTATTTATATTGTATGACAATTGGGCTGGAAAGAGGCAAGTTCCATTTGCATGGTGATGAAGCATTCTTTCAAAAAGCTGTCAGAAACAATCAAGGAAGCTAATGAAATGTTACGTGAACCACTTCTTGTCGCTTTCCCTTAGATTAAATGCCTTCAAAGGCAAGAAGATACCCTTTTTATTAAATGCAAATCGGAGCTGAACCAAAGACTAACAGGACAAGAAATAAGCAGCTAATAAAAATAACAGAAGAAAAAGCTCCTATCCTATCGATCATCAAGTAAAATAGTCTAAAAAAAACCTCCCTTTGCAAAGACTGTAGAAAAACTGAAGAGTTTTTTGGAATGATCTTATGGAACTGTGAAATATTGGGTTTTTAGAGCAAAGAAAACAGATTACCAAGGAGAGAAAAGACGTGCTCATTCTAGTATTTTGTCGTGATAGATTCCTAAAATTTAGTTAAACTGGAATTTGAGTAACACCAAAAAGCAGTCAAGTTTTAGGCAGACAGTATTTTCCTGTTTTGTAAATGCTCGAGCCATGGCAGATAGAGAGAAACTCCTCAAGCCAAACAGATCAGGCTGTAGTTTCTATCCTGTACCAATTAGAGCTGTGGAGTGACACAGGAGCAGAATCACAGCATTTACCACTTCAGAGCTGATCGATTTGAATGATTTTATTTGGCAACTTTGAGTAGCATATTTCATTATTTTCTTTTTAAAACATCTTTCATGTGACCAGTAAAGTGGAACTCATTGCTTCACATCGTATATATGCTGGCTCGTATTTGTGGAACAGCTTATGTTCATTAAGACAGTAAGTGATTTGAGCTAGAGCTTTTGACAAAGTTTCTTACAGCTGCCCGACACCAGTGAAAATCTTCCTCCTTATCCCACAATCTTATGATGGGCGTTAAAGTACCCGCTGAAGAAAAAGCCTGGCAAAAGACCGAAGTGTGGAGAACACAGACTGAGCAATGAGCATTTTATCTGATAACGGGAAGAACAAACCGAAGGTACTTCAGCTCATCCGCACAATCCATCCTCACCGCACGCCGTCACAGCTCACCAAGAGGCGGAAAGCAGCAGGTCCCCGTAACCAGCCTGTGTTCTACACGTGCTCTGGCTATGGCCACATCCACTCTGCACCTGACAGCCTGCCTTACAATGCACAACTCCGATTTACTTTCTTATGTGACTTGGAAATGGTTCTTGATGGCGTCATTACAGATCTATCAGGCAGCACATGCTTTTGTCGCTTTTCTTCTCCGAAGAGAAAGCTCTAGTCAGCAGGTCAGTTCTCACCATGGCGTTAACCCTCACGTCACATCTAGTCAGCACTACCTGATTAGCCTCAGCTGGTGCTTGCTGCAGCAGAGCTTCAGGCTACGCCAATGAGAAAGAAAGCGTGTGCAGCAACAGACGAGGCCGAATGTCCTTCATGGATGACAATTCCTGAGAGGCTCCCAGCATCGCTGTGGCTCTCGAGAGTTCACCAAAGCTAGCTGTAGCACTGAGATGCTATGAGCTGATCCACACCAATACCAGACACACACAACAAAAGAGGAAGGGAGCGGTCTTCCTAAAACGTAGGATACTAAATTCTCAGAAGAAAACCATGCTTTTTAAAAAGTTTCTTAACTCACTCGGCCTTTTACTATACTTGATCTCACTCTGGCAAACACACCAGCACCTGATTTACACCCAAGTTTTGCCATCAACGTGAATAGAGGACTTATATGCAGAAAGTTCCAGTGTAGTTCACCATCCTTAAATTTCTTATTTAAGAATTACCACTGTGGAATCGTTCCTAAAAAGGCATTTCCTTGTGATTCCTTCTAAAACATAACCGCAATTTTGCAATAAAGCGACAGGACAATGTATTCACTGGGGCTCCTGATGAATTATAAAGCCTCTGAGCCAGGCAAGCTCTGCTTGATCCTCACTAAATGGCAACACCAGATCCTTCATCTCCAAGTAAAAACTAAAACCTTGTGGTTTTCTGTTACAGTAACAGTACACAGAAGAATTTCACTGCTAAATCCAAGAGAGTTGACCACCCGGTATTATAAACATGCACTTTTGCAGACCGGTAGGAAAAACCACCAAGTACCCTATTTACCAAAGCCAGGATCATTAAGTATACACAAAATATGAAATTCCTTTTCCACAACTTAATGAAAAAATATCGAAAAAGGAAAACAGAAACAAAAGCAGGTAAGACCATTTAGTATGGTGTTGTTAGTGGAAGTGTATTTATGTCCTTAGGTATAAGCAAACACAAAAGAGTGTTGTGGATAATGTGGCATTAAGGTTTTTCATCAGCCCTGGTAATAAAATAAAAACGCATTTCAGAGAAAGAAAATCCATGTGTGGAACTTCTAACACACCGTCACCCCAACATTTCACATGCACTCTAAAGGTGAAAAACTATTTGGATTTCTATACTCTTACCGATTTTCAATTCATTAGTCAGACTTTCTTTAGTAAGGTTGAGTAGTTCCTTGCCATCAATGTTATTAGTTTTGAAAAGCCCAACGAGGTCTGCCAAGTCCTGTGCACGAAGCCAGGCTGAAACATCGTCCTCTGACCAGGCCTCGACAGCCGCCTGGGGTTCATCTTCTGCCGTAGTTCCTTTGGAAAGCAAGGAGAAAAGACAGTTAAAAACAGACAAACAAAAACACCCCCCAAACAACAGTGAGAAAAAACAGTTGTTAGAGCAAAGGCAGTAACAAACGCTGGTTTTCAAGTGTTCCAAGTACTAAACATTCCCCAACATCTAATAAAACAAATGCTTATTAAACATTACTTCAGTGGGGGGTAATTTGGGTTTGTCTTTTACTTATGGATATTCAGCGTTTAGAGGAATTTAATCTCTCAGATGCCTGTCCTTCTATCAGATTTGAACTGAACCAGAAGACCGCAAAGCGTCAGCAGACAATGGAACCGAGTCTCAGACTTCCTTCGAAAAGCCGACCAAAGTCCAGACTTGTGCTATGAACAAACGATCCACCACTGCAGGTGCTGATACACTTTGTAACACTAATTATCCTGGTTTTCCCCACCTATAACAACTGGAAAGCTCTATTTCCTGTGGCCAGTTATGTTTGCAATTAGCATATTTTCTGTGTAACTCTTCACCAACGGTACTTGTCCAAAAAGTCTTCCAGCACTCTGGGAATAACATTAATCTCTTAAAAGCTGTCCAGAGAGTAAGCAATGGTGAATATCAGAAAAGAAGATATAGCAGTAAAAAAGCAAAAGTATTTCTAACGTATCTTTTCTTTTCTCAAAAAAAAGCACCTCTGTGGGACATTAATAAGGTCACTTCAGAGAAAACATAAATATCATGCACAGAATCCTGAGGTTACAAACTAACTGCATGAAATAAAAAGTGGGATTTTTGCATCTTAAGAAGGTGTTCAACAATATTGCGCTTTAAATTGAAGGAACAGATCACAAATACTTGACACACTAACCTGCACAGGGTTGCTTAAGGTCAAACTGCCATATGTTCACAGTTTTATCCATTGAACCCGTGGCAAGTAAGGGACTATATGGTGCAAAAGCACAAGTTGTAACATATCTACAAATAAAAATACATGTGTGAATATTCACAAGAAAATAATTTAGTTTTTTTTATTTATTAACAGTAAAACAGAATAACCATACTGAACTCTTACCTGGTATGCTGAGTCAAAGTCTGAAGGGCATTGCCAGTACTCTGTAAAAGAATTTTTGTCATTTCAAATCTTAAAGAATAATGCATTCATTTCTACACTTTCTTTCAAGATAAGGAATAATACCGTTTCTTGGCAGATGGCAGAAGTTAGCACCAGAGCAGTGACACAGCCTTGCCAAGCGGAGCCGCGGCAGGGCCAGCCACGCCACCCGCGCTCCCTGCTGCAGCCCGTCCGCGCTGCCCCGCGCGCCCTCACCAGCTGAGCCACCGACACCCGCCGCCCCGCGCCCACGCGGATGAAAACACCGCGTCTGCAAACGCGCCGTTAGAAACGCCCGAAGGTGAGGAGGTGACTGAAATTCAAATAGGACCTCATGCTACAGCCCTTCAGTTGGGCCAATAAGTAATCGCACCTGTGCTTCTCTGTGGCCACTGGATGCTACTAAAAACCAAATCCCTGAAGTTCTGCCAAGTTTTAACTTATGACTGGAAGTCTTCCTTCTACTGAAAGGTATTGTTTCTTTGACAGGTACAGACAGACTGCAAAGACAAAGAGGACTGATGGCTCTGAAGGACTCATGGGTCAGCACTCCAGTTTTTAGAGCTGTCCCTCATGAGGAAAGTGCCTCATTGTAGCTTGAAATCCTTCTGCCGCCCATGAAGGTTTATTGTTCCCACTTCTTATTTGGTGAAAACCTAAGGCCATACAGCTTACAAATACTATTAAGAAATACTTATGCTGTGGTTGTCTGCATCTTTCAGTTTTCTGGGGTTCCAAAAATCTCGGGGACCTCTTACGTACCTGTCGAAGCAACAAACTACTAAAATAATTGGACCAAAAATTGAGAAAGTATCAATTAGTGATTTTGGTGAAAAATTTTGACCCTATTGAAAAATGCTATCAGTATAGCATGCGCAGAGCCAGGTGGAGAAGCTTAAAATTTGTTCAGCCTTCATTTTCAACAAAATTATTATAGTTTTTAATACTATAAAGTACTAAAGGTAAACACCACATAAAGGTGAACCATGAAGAATGTAATAACAGTATTACGGAAAATGTCCAAACAATATGTTTAAATCAAAGACAACATATTTATCATAAAAGTTTCTTTAATTTTATTATTACACTTCTATTTTATGGGCACTTTATTTATAATTAACTGAAGAATTTTACATCAAAAGCTACAGTCCTTCCTGCTTTGGAAGCTAGGATAAATTAAGGGTAACAAAAAATCTACTTCAATATGAAGATAACATGTAAGTGTGGAATTCATTGGATAACACTTCACTGTAGAGCAATCAAATAACAAACCATTCGAAGAAATGTAACTGAAGTGAGGAAGACCGATCGGTTCTCAAGAGATATTCTTCTTCAAACTCCTTCCCCACCCAAATGCTCAGTAAATATTGTGGGCTTACATAGTTCCTGTTCTTTGATATTTCTTTACATTGGTAAGACACTGCAGAAAGAGTGCTCAGATTTAAAGTCACCAATCCAATGAACGATCTTGCACTATGCTCTACTTACCATCTCATATATTATGACACTCTTGTCCACAGACCTGTTAAAAAAACAAACACACACAACACACTGACATTAAAAGAATGCAGAGAGGAAAAACTAAACTATTTTTAATTAAGAAGAGGAAGAAAACAACCTTTTCCACAAACGAAAGAAGAGCAAACAGATTCCTTAACATTACTTTATGAAAAGCTTAGATACCTAAACCCCCTCCCTTCCTGCTCACCTTGAACCACCACCACTGACGAGCTGTACCTCCAGCGTGAATGAAGGCGGCAGTTCAAGGGGAAAGCTGCGGCTCCAGGGGGTGTGCGGCGCCCGCGCCCCGCTCCCGCCTGCACCGCGCCTGCCCGCTCGCGAGCCGTGCCTGCGGGGCACAGGCGCACCCACCGTCCGGATCGACTCAGCGCTCCGGTGGCCTTTGGAAACCTGTCCACTTCTAAAGCAAGCTAGAGGAAGCAGTGCAACACAATCTACAACAGCCAGTGGTGCAATGCAATCAATACACAAAACACTCCACGAAATACAAATTGCATAGTTATTTACCATGACAGCACTGCTTCTCGAAAGACTTAATGGAATAGACATTTCACTTATGACAATGCAAGCGAAAACAATCCATGTCTAATGGAAAACAAAATAGCTCTAGATCACAAACACTAATAATGACCTTCAACTACTGAATAAGACTGCCTTAAAAGTAAAACCGAAATGTCAAAGCAATCTACTGTCTCCAGATGTTTGTATAGTTTTCAGTGTATTTGCCAGCTATTGTCTTTTCTTTTTCCTTTGCAAGACAACAGTTTTCCTGTTTCAGCTTAGAAAATCTTCGTAAAAAAGACAATTAAAATGTAGAGTTGAGTCCCACAGTTACCTCAATCATGCACTTTTTATGGAAAAAAAAGGCTTACATTGCCATATTCTGGGTGTGGATCAGTGAGGAAATTCTCATAATAACTTCAACCAAATCTATCACAGACAAAAACCTCAAGATATTTACCTTTCTAAAAAGTTCCTGAAAGTACGTAAGTGAGAAGGAATCCTACATGATGTCCCAAAGAGACTGTAAGATCACAGTGCAGATTCGTATTTTCAGTAGGTTCTGGGATCCTTTTGGTTGGAAAAGACCTTTAAGATCGAGTCCAACTGTCACCCAACACTGTCACCTCACCTCTCCGCCCCGTCCCTGCGCACCGTGGCTACGTGTGTTCAACCCTGCAGGGCCGGTGGCTCCCCCACTGCCCCGGGCAGCCTCATGCTGGCGTATCCGCGGGAAAGGCCACAGAAACGCCCCAAAACCAGGAAATCAATCTCATGCCAACGCTCCAGAGAACTGAGCTTGCAACATCCTACATTTCAAACTCAATCACCCGCAAGGCGCAGACCAACTGGAAAGGGACTTCCATAGTTCTACTCCTTAAATACTGGAAATATATTTTGAAGTCTCCAACTCTTCTGAGCTTCCTGCTCTACAACACTGAAGCCTGAACCCGGACAGCCATCGGCGTGGCATTTAAACAAGTAAAAGATACTGCTCACCCTGAAACCAGCAGCTGCCCGTCATACGAAAATGCACAAGCCAGAACTGGGGCAGAATGTCCACCCAATGTGCATTTATGTTTTAATTCAACACCTAAAAGAAAAAACTAAATTACTACACATGCACATATTTGACAACGTATAAAACAAGCTGCTTTAGATGAATAAAGCTGCACCAAAGATCTAACTCTGTGACATACTGTCTACAAAAAAGGGGATAAAAGATCAGAGACAATTTTAACATCTCCTCACTTTGTAGCTTTAGCAGGTCTAACAATTTTTTAGATCATTAAATGTGTGTCTGTAAACAAAATGTTCACCCTTACAGACTTTTGTACAAAAGAGATTACAAAACAATACCCGCTGCAGATGTTTTGGGCCATCTGCCTGGTCTCCACATCTGCACTGCAGTTTTAGCAGGAGTCAACACTCTTTCCAGTTCTCCAGCTCTTGTACCGAAAGATGAAAGGAAACCTCTCCCTGGAGTGGTAGATTAAGAGGTTTCAACCTATCGACCTGCTCAAAGGCCACGGTAGAAATGCTACTAGTTACCAAAAACTAAAGATGCTGACTAAAATGACATGTTTATCATGACACTACGTCTGAGAGAACTGGGGGAAATTTTTAAAAAATCTTTACTTTTCCAATTGTTGATAAATAGATCACTGAATAAAACCAGCAGGGCCCAGTGTCACCAAGTGCCGCAGGCCTTCACTGCTCTCCTGCCAGCAGCTACAAGAGAACTTCCCACTTGTGCTTAGTCTGGCTGTGAATCCATGACAGCAGTACAAATGTGATCTCAGATGCAAACTGTCACTTAAAGACTTAAGACACTGGAACATGAAAGAAACGTCACTATACACACCTGAGAAGTCTGCAACCAAAAGAAGCCAGAGCTTGATCTGATTATCTTGACCACAAGAAGCCATCTGGAAGGATCTGAACCCATGTTCGCCGTCTGATAAAGTTCAAATACATTAATGGGGCTTGGAAGTACTGAACATAACAGCACATCAGTGAACCACATCAGCATTCTGACACTGGAAAATGGTACATCTCCTTAATCTCAGAACTAATTTTAAAGTGTTAATTAAAATAATTGCAGAAGTTCTAAAACCATTTAGAAGAAAGAAGTACGTACCACTGCCACACTGTTCCCTGAACCAGTAGATACAAACCAGAACTGGGCTTATATTTTAAGTTTTCTTGATAGTAAACGTTTGATTCTTCTGTCTACTGAGGGCAACAATATACTCTTTTAACCTAAACTATATGGTTATATCCATTGCTTCTACAGTTCAGCTGTTCTCAAACTTAACCACTTAAGCATGTATAAAATGTGAGAGTATCTGGTAGGCTGTTTTCATAATTTTAAATGCTCGAGTTTTCATTTTTATACACTAAGTGACGTTTCATGACTGCACTCCAGCCAACCACTGAAGAAATACTGCATTAACGATTAAATACAACAGTAACAGTTCTACAGCTTTCCCCTCTCTGTTCAGCGGATATGAACATTTCTGAATTATCATGTTCTATTCTGCAGGAGTTGTTTCAGCTTTTTTTTTTATTATTATTATTATTATCAAGTCCTGTGCCAAATGATTCCTGCTGTTGTACTCCACTGAGCTGGCACACCAGCCCGGCACGAGCTACCGAACAACCCTTCGTGGCACTGCCTCTGCCTGCACCAAGCCTCACCGTTCCTACAGGAACCACCAGGATTACAGCTGGAAATCAGAACATCACAACAGACGTTTTAGGGGCTCCTTTTCCCAGCTCTGTAGTTACCAGAAACATCAAAATATTTACTGTCAAGTGTCTTACAAAATAACCCCCGAGACTTCATCTCTATTTTTCTAACACATAAAGTACATTTTAATTTCACAGGGTTATCACAATAAAATCCTAGCATACATAGACCTGTTTGTTCACAGGAACAATGAGAGCTACGACGACTGTGGCAGATCTCAGGACTTGCCTCAAATCTGTTAAACATTAAAGCATCAAACTGCATCATTTTTGCACAGTACCGCATGTTTGTGGGACACGGGAGATTCTGGGCTTACTGCTCCCCCAAATTCCTTCAACTGAGAAAGTCAGGTGCAGGAAAACAGTCAACCTGTTCACATCCCGCAGCTCAAGCATTCAGCTTCTGAGGTTTACAGTTCTCTGCGCTGCCATAGCCCAGCCCTGCTCCTTGGGGAACCAACGCATCAAAGAGCAAAGCGGGAGCGGCAGTCGAGCACCGCACCTTGCCAGGGCCCCGGCAGCCGCGGCAGCCAGCCTTCGCTTACAGGCGCTGCCAGGCAGCTCCCGAACCCCGGTAACTAGCTGCCGAACGCTACCATAAGCGTGCTGATCACCTTGGCTGTGGACCTAGCACATTCCTTGTCACCAACCTGACCACAACTCTTACTGAAGAATATTCGGAACATTGCAAAACATCAGCTCTTCCCAATGTCATTTGTATCTCGAGCATCGATTACAAAAAGAATGTGAAAACAAGAGCTTAAGAGAAAGGAAGCAATTCTTCTTTCCATGCTCCTCCCCTGACAAGTCAAGTAACTAACCAGAGATCGGCTGTGAAGAAATATCGCAGCAGGTAACACCAAGATCATGCGCTTTTTCGTTATGTAGGCATCTCATTTTATCGTCCCAAATGGTTAAATCACCACATGATGATCCAGTGACAAAGAAATTTCCATTAGGAGAAAATGCACAGGCCACCAAAGAACCATCTTTAACATTCCCGGATCTGAAAAGCAAAAGTACATGGGATATGAATTTAGAAAAAGTAACGTTCTGAAGAAGCGATCTCTGAAATGCAATCTGACACAATCCGCCAAACTGTTCTAAGTTTTGCGCTTTGGAATCTGGTAACAGAAGGGAGAGAAACTCCCACTAACAGTGGAAAGAGATGCCAAGGAGCCTGGCTGCAGGAACCAGCACCCGCGCTCTGACTGCGGGAGGCAAAATGTGAGATGGTGCGCAAAGGCAAGGTTTAACGGAGAGAGAAAACTTTCAAACCAATGACAACCTGCATGGGCTCACCGTTTGAAAAGCACAATGCACTGTTAACATTCCATGGCAGGATATATTGTAAAAGTCAAAGATAAATATACAGCTATCATAACACAAACAGGGGAAAATAAGACACCCCCAATTCCTCTGTTCTGTTTTGAAAGACAGAACACCTGCTAACCCATATGATAAGCTGTAGCTGAGTAGAGTACCTTGTAATTTATGATACAGGGTTATTTTGGACTACTCATACACAAACAAATGCAATGTGAAAAAAGAAATTCTATATTTTAACTAAGTCAGCCAAAGCACTTTGTAAAACTGATCTTAGAAGAAAATTCCTTGCAGATATGGAAGTGTGGTCAGTCCTCAGGAAGGAAGTGAGGTCCATCTAACACTCTCCAGGTTACCCGGTAATAACCTAAAGTCTCCTTTTAACGGACACTAAATCCTCCCTCATCCTGTGCGGAACATCTCACCAGTTCCCTCAAATTCTTAACTTCTTTCCTAACTTTAGACAGACGTTATACAATTGCTGCTCTAAAACCTAAATGATGTCTTGCCTAAGTACAGATTACACCAACCAGACTGAAGACTTTACTGAAAGACTGTGAAGATCACCCTGTGGTTTATGCCTTTAACTGTGCAACATCACTAAAAATGCTCATCTGCTTTGTTTCAAATGTTTATTGGACACCCACGTGAAATGCTGACTCTCACACTTCACCCACTCAGCTCCAATACTCCTCTCGGTCACCGTTATATCTTAAACTATACGGTTTCAGGATACATCAGCAGCTCCCAAACTCTTTGATTGCTAAATTACTGTTGAGCTTTTAAGACCTCCCTGGACTCCAAATAGCCTTGTAACTAAGTATTTAATTAAAACTCACTACGTATAGTCCAATATAAAGCACACAGCACAGTCAGGGTACACTAACAAACTGCATATTACGTATCACAGTTTGCTGACGCACTGCATGCGATGCATAATGCATCCTGATTTCACGTTAAATCAACAAAAACATTTCCGTGAACTTAAAAATGACACAGGATTTAGACGAAAGACAGCTTAGTAAAAATCAAAGCTTGAGTTTGCATTGTTTGACTTTCAAAAAAGCAGACTCATCACTTCTCCCTCTCCTATTGAAAATCTTTTGGTCTTCTAAATCCTGTTCCTGTTCCTCCGCGACATCAGTTCAGTGGTGTAAGCCTGCACGTCTCGCATGCAGCACAACAAACTACTCGCATGATATCAGTGTCACTGTGAACAAGGCTGTTAAAAACTGTCTGGCGCGTACCTGTGCAGTTTCAACGACCGGGCGTTCCAGAGAGCCACGGTCCCGTCCGCGGCCCCTGACACCAGGTATGCGGCCCCGGGGGAGAAGCGGCAGACGCGGACAGGACTGCCGCCGGGCTGCTCCAGCACCGCCAGCCGCCGGCCATCGCCAGCGTCCCAAACCGCCGTCGTGCCGTCTGTGGAACACGAAGCCAAAACGTGGCCTGATGGAGAGAAGCAGCAGCAGTGGACAGCATAGGTGTGACCTTTTAAAGGCGAGTACGGAAGCTCAGTGAAGCTGTTTAAAGAATAAACGCGAACTGTTTTGTCCAAGGAACACGTAGCCAAGCACGATGATGAGAAGGCACAGTAGTTGATGTCATCACTGTGATCTGCTAAAGTGTGAATTAAGGTTGCCATTTTATCTACTTTCAATGAAAGTATCTGAAAAACAGGTTAACGGTTAGACTTATCTCTTTTATTTCATAAATGAAACATACTACCTTAGCGAGACAAATTATCCAGGAAAAACATAATAATAACATTTGCAGAGGCAGATATTTCATCTAAGCATTGTTTTATATTCAACTTAAATCAGCGATTAATCACAGCAACAACATGGGGGTTTATGACTTCATGAGGATTAACATATATAAACATTTAATGTCAACTTGCAATTCTGCAGCATAACAAGCAAGGTGACATTGTAATGACTTGCTCTTAGATCAGCAGCAAAACAAGTTATTCTAGCTACTTAATTTGTGCTAAAAAGCTCGCTGTTCAAATTTGTTATTATTTGCATCCACAGCAGACCCAATGGAGCAAACGGCCACTACAGAAGACAGCCACAGCACTAATTGTGTGACACTAGGAATACAGAATGATAGCACGGTTTGGGTTTACGGAGCACCCAGACCAAGCCCTGCCATGGCCCGGGACGCGCTCCCTGCGCCGGCTGCTCAGAGCCCCGGCCCCGAGGACCCGCAGCCGCACTGTTCCAGTCTCACACCCGCTTTAAACACACCGTCTTTCAGTTTAAAACCATCTCCTCTTGCCCTGCACTGCAGGCTCTGGTAACAAGTTCCTCTACATCTTTCTTATGGTCCCCCTTTATACACCGAAAGGCCACAATCAGCCAAGCTCTGCCATTTTCATCTTCTGTATTCTTGAACTACTACAGAGGATGCAAGCAGGAGGAGGCCTCGTTGGTTTGAACATAATACAGAAAAAAGGTAAGCCTTGTACTAGCAAACTTACAAAGTTACCTAAAAAGAAGCAGCAGAGCTAACAAAAACAGAATAACTGAGCACAGAATCCAGGGATGCCTGTTCAGAATGTTCCAGAGTAAAATGTAAATACTAGGAGAGTCCAACAGAAGTAAGCAAAGATAGTGTTCGCTGTTTAACTGCCTTAATTCATTATTATGAGACCTGTCTTCAACCATCCTTTAATAGAAAACAATCTGTGGTTCTGTGAACAGGGAAGCATAAAGCAAAGGGAACTGCCGACAGCTCTTACAAGTCGTTTGTGCTGAACGACAGCAGCAATGCTATTTATATTGAGTTAACACATCCAAGACAGTCAACTATTAGTATAGTGCCTCATTATGAACAATAATTTCAGAGCTAAGAGGCAATCACAAAAAGGTTTGGTTTTGTATATATACACACATTTGTCTTTACATGTAAATATATACACACACGTTTATATACATGTGGACATATAAATGTGTATGCATAAACGTATGCACACATGCACAAATATATATGTATACATACAGACACAAAGGTATATTAAGGGCAAAACAGCTGTTCCTTTCAGGCAGTGTAAGACATACCAATTTAGTTAAAGATCAGATCTTTGGATACTGTTTTAGCGTCAAGATTCTCACAGTTTTACTGCTATTGTCTTTAAAACCATTAAACCGATTAAGAAGAATCAACATCTCTTTATGTGTATAAAGAAAAATCAACGTACTTCTCTCGACTACGAGAAATCAAGAGTCAGGCAAAGCTGGACACCTGGCAAGACGAGGCTGAGAAGCTGCCGTAACCTCGCGGTTACGAGACTTCCAGGAGCTCACTGCAGAGCAGCAAACTTCCGAGCGAGAGGCTCCGGGTGCCAGCAGCGTGAACTAGCTGAAGGATGCCCTGGAGCACCTGTCCCCAGGGACGTTCAGCACCATGCCGCTCCCTCCTCCCCAAGGACCGTTTCCTCCCGACCCACCAGCAGCCGCTCCAGAAGAGCCGCGGCCGCTCCGGGCGCTGCGGTCCCGCCCTGCCAGCACTAACGCTCCCGCCCCGGGGACGCGGCCAGGGAGGCTCGGGATGCGGCCGTACCTCACCGGTCCAGCGGCGGCTGTCGGGGACGCCCGGGAGGACCCGGGCCGGCCGGAACCGCAGCCGTTCCGCACCGGCGGCGCCAGGCCGCAGCGCCCGGCGCCCAGCGGACCGGGGCGGCCGCAGGAACGCCGGCTCGCCGCCTCTCGAGCCGCCGCTCCCGGCAGCGCCGCGGACACGCCCGGAAGCGGACCGAACCGCCGCCGCCCAGCCCCGCGGGGCCCTCAGAGCCCCGAGCCCGGCGGCGGGAGCAGCGGCAGCGCGCGCCGCCCGACCCACCCCGTCGCGCGACACAGGCACAGCAGCCAGCGCCGCTGCGCACGCGCAATGCCCCCGGCTCCCCCCGCCTCGCCGCGTGGTGCGGTCCGAGCTGGGGGCCGCGCGCTGGGCTGCACCACGGCGCGAGGGCGCGGGGGTGTTGCTGTGTTAACCGCTCACTGCCCGGCAGCCGCGCCCGATGTGTCGCCGTTACCGCGGCGGGGGTGTCGCCATCACCGCGCCCGAGCGCCGTGCGCTTTGCAGGCAGGGCGGCCCGGGCCGGCGTGCGTGCCGCCCTCGCCGTGCGTGCCGCCCTCGCCGTGCGTGCCGCCCTCGCCGTGCGTGCCGCCCTCGCCGTGCGTGCCGCCCTCGCCGTGCGTGCCGCCCTCGCCGTGCGTGCCGCCCTCGCCGTGCGTGCCGCCCTCGCCGTGCGTGCCGCCCTCGCCGTGCGTGCCGCCCTCGCCGTGCGTGCCGCCCTCGCCGTGCGTGCCGCGCTGGGGAGCTCGTGCGGAGCCCGCGGGCGCCGCAGGCTCCGCCGGTGAGCCGGGGCAGGGCCAGCGCTGCACCGCTGGGAAGCAGCGACCGCTCCCGCTGCCGCCAGCCAGCGGTGGCCAGAGGGCCAGGGCACGCGTACCGCGGAACTGAAGTAGTTTCAAACAATAACTTCCCAACCCCACCGTCTCGCAGGTAGTTTGTATCATTTTTCACATCCAGATACACGCTTCGCAAGTCAAGCGAAACAAAGGGTTTATCATGGCACCTACCGTTTTGAGGAAAACAAAGTCACTTCCTTGAGTCACCCTTTGCGCAGGAAACGCCCTTTGCCCGTTCCGTGTGGAGGGTCTGCCTCCCACCTGTGAGCGGGGTGACCCTGCATTGCTGTACCGTAGTTACCCAGCTGCACAGCACCAGCCATGACTGCTATTGCTTATTCTGAAGCCCAGGCCACGGCTGGCACCCCGTCCCTTTCACCTGTGCGGCACTGAGTGAGCAACCCAGCAGAGCACACGTTACAAAACAAGAAACATCTGCCTTACCTGAACGTCGTACCAGTTCTTAGAGACTTCCTTCCCGAGGAGGGCAGACAGCTGATCGCGAATACCGGGCATCAAATTCTGCGGATTATGAATACCACACCAATACACTTAAAAACTCAAAATTACTTGCTAAGTGAGTTGTCACGAATCAGTAACATGCCCAGAAATTTAGCCACTGTCACTTAGTGATGATGGTTTGGACAAGCAACGCGAGTTTGTGTAAACAAAGATAACACATTCATTTATCTAAATAAACATACCAGTTATAAAAATGTCTGGTTAACTTTGAAGCCGTAACCTCAAGGTAGTTCAGAAATAGTTACATAATCAAATAGCATAACCGTGGTGTTCCCGATTTCAGCCTTTAGCCCTCTGTTTGCAGGCATGTTTTCATAAATCCACGACATCTAAGAACGATACAAGTTTAATAAACCAAGACCCCTAGGCCACCCATTCAGCATATTATATAAAGTGATTGTCCCTCAGATGTCTGTGCCCATTCCCAGCTAACAGAGCACCTCTACCCTTCCAATTGTCATTAGGGAACTACAGAAACGGTATACAAACATTAAAGGAAAAGCTTTAGACATCTCCCTAAAGACAGATCTTTTGTCCAAGACAACTACAGCCTTCGGACTCTCTGTTCAACAAAACCTTTGTTAAAAACCAGGCACTGACAGTTCTTGCTCAGAGAGACAAGATGTATAACGGCGAGTATATAAAACAAGGCTCTAAGACTAAAACATGGCAGGCCTAGCTTAAAAACAAAAACCAACACCCCACCCCCCAAAGAAACCCCAAAACACTATCTGGTGAGGCAGCTATGGGTATCGGGGTTCCACAATATTAATTTGTAACTCCCTTCCGCCCCTCTCCAGACCACGGGAAGGACAGACCCTCGCACGGGCAGTGCTTCCCAGGAACGGGACACGTGTTCACGTTACCATACGCATCCGCACTGGAACAGCTGTGAGCAGGACTAGCAGAAACGGGTCACACAGCAGCCCGGTGTTCCACCTCGCGTTACTTACGCTCGTTCAGTTATTAACAGGCCTGACTGCTTGGCAATCGCTTCTTTCTGAACCACCGCTAACGGGCCGGGAGAATCAGATGCGTTATCATTAGAACTGAATGTTAAATGCACGACTCCCAAGATCCTGTTAAAAAACTCCTGTAGACACAGGATCTGAGGTATTAAAACCGCCAAGAAAATCTGGTTTGCAAAACAGTCTTTTATTGTATCCGTGCCACACATACTAGTGAAAAATAACACTCCTAAAAAGGCAAAGGAAAAGAATGCTACCTTTCCACAACATTTCCTTTAAATAAAACTTCAAGTACTCTTACATCAGTACAAAAAGAATCTGATCTATCTGCCCCAGCAGGCCACCACAACACACAGCAGGGAAACACAGTGGTTACGAACGGGGTCGTTATTCCTGTGGCAAGGCAAATGGAGGGAAATGTCTCTATGAAAAAATACTGTGTGCGTAGGAAATTGTCACAATTTTCTTCCACATGGATACAAATGATTATACTTGAATTTGAGGCCGTGGTGGCTTGAAATTATATAACAAAATAGAAAAATGGAAAACTAATATCCCCTACACCCTGTTTTGAAGGCAGGCACTACCAAGATTAAGGAGACTCCACAGTGTCGGTAGAGGATAATTACTGTACAAGCCATAGAGCTATAATTACCTTAAGACTAAAATAAAATGCTACCGCCCTCCTAAGGCATAAACAATAATGTCTGCAAACAATATGTACACATCATACATATTTAAAACAAGACTTAATATAAACAATAATGAACAGTATATACATGTCTCAATTTTTCTTCACTGTCTTGAAATACAATTTAACTACACAAGTGATGCAGCAACATATATATATAAACGTACTTGTAACTCTACAGTAAAGTTCAATTTTTAGTGCTTTTACAGCACATCAGTGTAAACAGTTTTACTTGGCTTTGTTTTATATTTTAAAACATTCCTTGTTGTATTTTCAAGATTTAAAGCAATTTTCTAATTCTTCCTTTTCACAGAAAACGAAGATTCTGAATGCTGTATAATCATAAATAATTCATAAAATTAAATACATTCACTAAAAAATGAACTACAAAGTAAAAAAATGAAAAATAGATATTTATTGAAAGGGAAAAGTGAACCATTTCCCCAAGTAGAGCTCTGGTGGTTGAATATTCAGTGCGTTTTGATATATTTTAAATTGCTATTGCACTATAACACCCCTTTCTTTGAAATTCTTTGGGTGTGCTTCCCTGTTCTACCTAAATTAGTTTGTTAAAACACACAAACCCATAACCAAGGGGCCACGGCTGCTGTAGGAGTGAAGCCTTTCGAACGAGTATCACAACTCTGTGACGCTTTACAGGAAAGAACAGTCACCGGTCACGCGCGTGCCTCGCGCTTCCATGGAAATGCAGTTCACGTCGCTGGTCTCATCAGTCCTCGTCCAACGACAGAAAAGACAGACAGAAGAGCCCGGTGACTTCAGCTCACTTTGAGAACCTCCGTCCATTTCCTCTCGAAGTACCTCCGCATGCTGTGCCCGGCCCTGCCGATGTCCGAGTCGTCTTCGTTGAAGGTTTCGCAGTTGTCAAAAACAAGCCTGACATCCAGCGAAAACGCTTCCAGATTAGGATACCTGAGGGAACAAAAGGGTGAACCATTTTTGGAACACGGGGAGTCAAAGGGGGCATGACAAAATCGCCCTAACATCAGCGAATTTACAGCCAGCCACAGAACACTCAAGGAATGCCCGACGTGCTGCAGCGCCTCTGGAAGGAAACGCCCTCGTCGTTGTATTCGTTACTTCCCTCAAAAACTCCGTAAGGCAGAATTTCAAGCCTGTACTGGAAACAAACTTTTTATAAACCAACTTCCCCTTCGGCTGATTTCTAGTTAAAATGCTATGACTATTTCCCATTTATTCATGCACTCTTGAGCTTACGACCTTTCAAAGTAAGTGTTGAGTACAACTGCATTTCCCTACAAGAGGAACAATCAGGTACAAAATAGGCTGCCCGCATCAATCCTGTGACATCGCCTTTGTCGTCCTTTTTCTTGTCCTTATAGGTGGCCCAAATAGTGCTCCAGTATTCACGGGAATTATTAAAAAGAAAGACAGCAAAAGTTCCAGGTCTATCAGCACCAAGGAGCGTGTGTGGAGCATTTAAACCAAAGATTCACGGGACAAAAAGCCCCCTTGTTATCCTGTGAACCGTCCTTCTGTGGAGCTGACAGACACTGGCCAGGGCTGATCTTTAGTTCCCTTTGGCGGCGGGCAGTCCTTGGAGCACAGGGGAGGACACAAGGATGCGAACACAGGCAACACTACTGCATGTGTCTCTTCTAAGAAGCTGTGCAGTCTAATTCTAATGTCTCAATAAGAAAAGACGAGGAAATACAGCCTTCCTGTTGGCCAGTGTTGTGCACTTGGCCGGCAGTTCCACCGGTTTAGCCGGCTCCACAGGCTCTGCCGCCTGATGTGCCACTGAACTTAGACATGGCAAACACAAAACTGTACACTTCAGAACGTTTATTTTCACTGTAGAAGTAATCACAGATAAAAATACTTTAACTGATTTTTAAATGTACTGCATTTCAATGTTTAAATGTTTTTAAAATGTAAAGTAAAATTTACAATAGGTTTACTTACTGTCCACTACTTAGCTTGTCTCTAATGGTGGAGAAGTCCATAGGTTTTTTAATAACTTTCTTATAACCAGGAACAAGTTTCAAGTTTACAGGCAGTAGGAAAGGCCAGGCATCTTCATGCGTTTCCAATTCCGAGAGAATCATGCTGAATAAAATAAGGTGTTAAATCAGTATTTTTAACATGTTCATATATTCACAGAGGTTTTTCACTGTTCCACGAATTCATCATGTACTGCCAACCTGTTCCCTTCGTAAAAGGAAAGCACTTTATTCTGTGCCCTGTGCAAGGCTGAGAACAACGTCGATAAAGGCAGATGTCTTAACTGAGCATTTAAAAGAGCTTTACGTTCTCTCCAGGCAACCTATGGAAGATGAAATTCCAGCAATCAACTTTCTAGAAGAAAAACACGGCCCTGCAACTTCAGTGCTTTGAACCTCAATGCAAACGGACCACACGGGTGCTAACACTGGCTTTGCAGAACTGCGAGAGACTAAACGATGTCACTTCTGCCTGACCAGCAGTACTACACCAGCAGATACATCCCTATCGCTGTCTCCTCTGCAGCTCGACACCTGCTGGACACAGCGGACAACCACCCTTGCTGCGCCTGAGAAAGCCGGCGGGGGCGGGGCCGCGGGGAGGCGGGGCCGCGGGGAGGCGGGGCCGCGGGGAGGCGGGGCCGCGGGGAGGCGGGGCCGCGGGGAGGCGGGGCCGCGGGGAGGCGGGGCCGCGGGGAGGCGGGGCCGCGGGGAGGCGGGGCCGCGGGGAGGCGGGGCCGCGGGGAGGCGGGGCCGCGGGGAGGCGGGGCCGCGGGGAGGCGGGGCCGCACAGCCCAGCCCCACGCTTCGTCAGCACGCAGCAGTGACTCGAGCACACACTGAACCTTCATCCAGAGACTCGAGTTGCCACCGCCTGTGTGGCACACCTGACAAACAACAGGTTCTTGTTTTGCAGGCCCCACTTGTTTCAACAGCACCTAAGTTTAGAGTTTGTCACTTTACCTGCATATAGCCAAGTCCTTGGAGTCATCTCTTCGGGGTTTTTTAACAGCTGTGAAATTTTCTTGCTTTATCTGGCTTACAGAAACATTTTCATCCATTTTTCGTTTTTTAGGGT
Organism: Columba livia; assembly: GCF_036013475.1. Classification (NCBI taxonomy): domain Eukaryota; kingdom Metazoa; phylum Chordata; class Aves; order Columbiformes; family Columbidae; genus Columba; species Columba livia. Next base: position 218,362 of record NC_088608.1, on the reverse strand, counting down.
CTGTTTTTCCTCTTTTCAAGGAGGCGCTCGTGGTTGCAGAGTCTTCATCCTCTGTATCACCTGCTAATTTCCTGCTTCTCTTTTGTTCGTTGCTTTTTTTCCCTTTGATTTGAAGTTTTTTTATTTTCAGAGTCTGACCACTTGCCTAAAACAGAGAGAACTGAAATAAGCAATAACCGAGAGACTGCAGAAGCCTCTGTTATTACTGACAGAAAGCAACGCACATCAGACAAACAGAAGGACCAAAACAACTGAAATACTTCATATCAGAGATTATTCACTTTTTAATTTTCTCTAAAGGCAAATAAGGCCGTAGAAACTCCTGTTACTAGTGACTTCGGTTCTCAACTTCTGACAGTATAAAAGCACCCGACCTTCCGACTGGTAAAACACCACGTGCCAGCAAACCAGGCCTGGCGGAGTACGGACGAGTATTCGTCTGCTCCTAGAGACCGACACAGCCACACCTGGAACGGTATATTCATTTTCAAGCAACCATATTATTTGCAAGAATTTGAAGACTGGAAAAGAGGTTTTAAAAGCCAGAGAGGGAATCAAGGGACTGGCTGGACGGTCCCATCCAGAGCGTCGTGGTCAACGGCTCCGTGTCTGGATGGACACCAGAGACAAGTGGTGTCCCTCGGGGTTCCGTACTGGAGCCAGTGCTGTTTGATGTACGGTGTGCATAGAATTCCTTTTGCTTACTACAGAACACTAGAAAGATTTGTACATACTTGCAGTCTCAGCACTGCTCTGTACATGACTGTCCTGGTCCAAGGATACAAAACCAGTCAAGTGTATCAGTTCACATGCCAACTGAAGAGGAACGTGGATTTTCAGCCATTAGGTTAAAATCACAACGTAAGGCAGTGAGAACAGATGAACTGTCGTCACCTCAGGCCTGACTTTGAATGTGAATGTTCATTGTAAGCAGGTGGGAATGGCTGCTAATTCAGTTTTGAACAGAACTGTCCCAAAGTTCTACTTAGAATATTCTCCTTGGGAGGGCACAAAAATAAGCCTCACGCAGGAAACACGAATTGCTTCTCTCTCAAATGGACTGTGTAGCAAACAAATGAAACTGAAGTATGGTACAAAAATGACAAGAAATATTTATCAGGTATTTTCTCCAATTTTTCTTTTCAAATGGACTCTAAGACATTGGTCTGTCAACAATGAACAATGAAGCTCAACAGACAAATACTGAAAAAATTCTAGAAGAGAAATAAAAAACTATGGCACTGAATCAGCAAGAAAATTCTGTGCCCACTTACATTAAAAAATACAGTTTAAAACAAATAAAATTAGACTTCACTGCCACTACAATCCAAGTTAAATAAACCCATTGACCTCACTACTTAATGGAAGCCCAACATGAACCGTCTTCACTGCGAAAAGCACCGGCAGGCCTGTCACCCTCCCACCCGTCAGTCCCTCGGCTCCGGCCCGCGTCACCTTCGCTATGCAGGCGGGACAGAACCAGTCCCCGTCCGGAATGGTGCTGATCCTGGGCCGGTGGCAGTAGGTGTGACAGCCCTTGTCGCAGCCGTCACAAAGGAGCAGCAGCTCCTCGTTATCTCCCTTCCGACAAATTTGGCAGTACTGGAATACATGAGAAATGGCTTTAAATCAGGTGTAAAAATTTGAAACACAGGAATGGTACCTAAATTACCCTTCCCCTCCAAACACACTAGTTCACTCTCAAAATTGTTCTCCTTTCATTTTACCACAAGCAGAGTCTGCTAATGATCACATTTGCAAAAGATTACATGTAGAATGTGAGGAACTCATCTGCAGGCTACGTTTGGGAACACACCGGAAAAGCAATTCACTATAAGAAAGATGCTCTACAGTGCACAACACTATGAACAGTTCTTATATCTCATTAGCGTCCATGAAAACTAAAGCTATTTTATGTACCCATCGAAATCAGTTGGCTCACACACATCATCGCAGGAGCCCTCTCTTCATTTATGCCCAAAATGCATAGATAATTACTATTTCATAAAAATAACCTGTATTTCATAATAGGATTTTCAAATAACAATTAGTAAGGATCTCATCCAAAGGCCACCATGAACAAATTCAGTAGGGAAAACCCAATGACCCTAGCACTTCTTAAAATTCACACTCACCCAAAAGTATCTATTGTACCACTGATTTTCTAACACACAGGGTGTGATTCTGACACTCTCCTAGATCCGCGCTTCTTTTTCAGGAACTTCAAGATCTCCATATGTTTTTACCAAATACTTACTATTTCATTAAATGTATAGAACATTTCAATTAAACTGAGAAGGATACTATACATTTTTTCTGGATAATAAATTACTACACCTTGAAACATTCAAATGCCTTTTCAGGTGCTTCTACTAAATTAATACACCTTTTGCTCTAAAGATACAGCTTTCACCTTACAACCACACAAACTTAAAGGTACAGCCTTACACTATAGTTTTATTAAGATCATCCTTTAATTGTCCAGCTGTAATTAGAATCTGTATAGGACTGGTGGAAATGAAAACACGAGGGAAAACACCGCTAATGGAAGAATGACTTTGGCCACCCACTACGCAGCACTGGCCGTACTAACTCCCATCATCACCATCACTATTGCTGCAGGGGCCGTTCCCGGACACGTGAGGGTCGCGGGTCGGTGCAGTTTCGACACCCGTTTCCCACGCCTGCTCTGTACAGGCAGTTCACACAGATCTGCTTGTCCGCTGCACAAGGGAACAGGTACTTCAGCGCAGTTTGCGCGTTCAGCGGCGAGAAGCGCGCGTGCAAAGAGGCCACACGTCGGCAGCATCTCCGCTTCCTGACAATGACGTCCTTAATGGGGACACGAGACGCTGAACCTCCATAAAGCTTATGTCAGAGGTGGCATCACAAATACTTCATCAGAGAGCGTATCTTACATCAGAGGGAGCCAGAAATCACTCTTTCTAACCAAAATGTTAACAATAAACAGTAATTACCATCTTAACTAAAGCAACCATTACATTTCAGGGGCTTTTTATCTCAGAAAGTTCAGGATGTTGAATCTGGCAAGAAAGGAACAACCTTTTCCATTAGGCTGATATGTATCTATGCACAACGTACGGTTTAACCATATTAAGTTTTACACACAGTAATAAGAAATGCATTATTAACCATGCTATCTCAAAACATGTAAAGTGGGAAAATAGGATATAGCAAAAATAGTTTAGCTACAGTATTTAAAAATCCCGCAATACTTACAACTTTCATAATGGACTTTTCCCACGCTATCGCCTTCTGCAGCTGCTGGATGCACAGCGCCAGCTGCGCGGCGCTGCGCGCCTCTGACAGCGCCCTCCTCCACACGCGCAGCCCCGGAGCCAGGTCCTCCTCGGCTCTGCGTTGGAACACGGAGAATTCAGGACGTCACTTCCTTTTTGCCGAAGTTTAAATGTGGAACAATCATCATCACATTGAAAGCCAAGCAATGACAAAACGTACACAGCCAATAAGTATAAGGTTTAAGCAACTAAATTTCATGTAGTGCACAGACTGTGGCTACGTGCCTCAAAGCTTAGTCACAACCAGTTAAATGTAAGATAACTTCGCAAGATTATCAAACGGAACAAAAAATATCTTTACAAAGCACCATGCAGAACAGCATGATCCATATGGATCACAGACATACAAGAAAGTACATAGATAACAGGCAATAAGAAAATAGGCTCCAATTAGCAAAGAAGCACAATAATTTTTCAAGTTAATCTCAATAACCTACCCGTCACCATCACCACTAACGGATGGTGCAGGAGCAGGGACAGTAACTGTGCCCACATTATCCAGTTTGATCTGAATGGTGGTACTTAAGGGGCTCTTCAGATACCTTCGCTCTATGTTCCGCTCCAAGTCAGCCAGCCTGGTTACAGCTATATCTAGAGGGTTGTCACTCCTCCGCTCTAGAGAGCTGGCACTGCCTTCTCCGCCTCCAGCACAATCGCCATCGTGCTTCTTGTGCAATCTAGTAATTGACTTATGCTCGCGATATACCAAGTCGTCTCTCTCTGACGCAGGCTCAGGACACAGCCAACCCTATGTCAATAGAAAGGTTTGTGCATTTATTGGTTGCTGTTCACTTAGTGTGGAAACAGACGAACTGCTTTACGGAATCAAACTAAGTAACTGAAGTGCTCTTTCCAGTAGATCTTGGTTACTTGTAATCCATCTGTAGAGACAGTTTCCAAAATATCCAGAGAACTAAAATAATTAATCAAAAAACACAAGCATTACCAGACTTTCTGAAGGGACCTTTCTGCAACAGTCTGCATTCTTATCTCCTTTTGAAGTACCTAGTTTATTGGTCGAAATGTCACGATAGGTCTGTCTGTCCAACAGGCTCGGGAGACAGTATCAACTGGTCACACAGAAATAACATCCACCTCTAAAACTAGATCCCAAATATTACATCGGTACTACAACCAAACATACGCAATTTGACATCCCTACACCCACCTTGCAGAATCCCAAATTGTCATGGGAGCCATTGAATTCTTAACCTTTTCACACTCACACCACCACATGTTCTCCATGACTCTACAACACACAAGCAAAGCATTATGATGTACTCGCAGGCTCTTCCCAAAGCATCAACAGCGACAATCACCCAACCAGGCACAACTGTGGCAAAACCCACTACAATTAAGCAGGGCATATGCAACAAAACGCATGCATTTGTGGAAGGTTAACGAAACGCGCACTCTTCGGGAACTGCCATTCTGAGCATCTTCAGCTGAAGATTTAACTGCAATAAAGTGTTTCAAACACAAATATCCATTACGCTCCTGCGTAGATTTATTTGCAGACAATTAGAGATGGAATAAGAAGGCACTTACCAACAGCAAAATGACTGCTACCATCTACTTTAAATTCTTACCACTTAAAGAGACATTTTACTAAAAGTGGGTTTTACCTTAACTTGTAAACTAGCTGATGCAACTCTCCTCTCTAGATCTTCCACCTGCTGAAGAATGGCAAGATCCACCTCCATTGCTTGTTCTTCTACTGACCAGTTTTCCACAACATCTCGAGTTACCTGGTTATCTTCATTTTCATTGATATCAATAATTGCAACTGTATTTGAGAATCACATTTTAATTATTTTAATTAGCATCATAACTTCTCTGAGTAAATTCAAGCTGATTTACCTGTCCACTGACCAATGCTGGAGAACTGTTGTATGGTGTACTACTCTTAAGTTACCCAATACAAACAACAAATGCTGCAGATTTTCAAACTTGCAATGTAAAGGCAGCAAGAGGAACGAGGGGCTGAGCCAGTGTGTCACAGGGGTGGGAAAAGCTTAAAGGTTACCCGCACTGACGCCACCAGAGCCGTTTACATTAAATGGGTTCTCCGACCCTTTAGTTTTCCAGAACAAGGCTGGTGAAAAAGCAACTACAGACAAGAAAATCTTTACCTTTTTCCTCCTTTTCTTGCTCTGTATCTGAACACATCTCAAAGAGCTCTATGCCAGCCATCTTATGCCCCCACACCATGTGTAACATACATATCGATTACATACCATCCTTGTTTTTTATGCAAGCCAGAGTGATATAATCCATGTGTTTCTGTATTTGCTTTTGTAAGGCCTTTTCTCTTATTCCCCTGAGATGCAGCACTTTGAGCAAAGACTTTAGGTCCTCCAGATCAGTAATCCTCCACCACCCGTACTGCATTTCTAAATCGGGACAAGCACAGAAACACATTGCGGGCATTTTTTATGTGACGACACACAATCCGACTATAGAAATCGCCTAGGCAAATTATTTTAAAAAATTGTAACACTGTAGTGGGACTGTAAAAATGATCCTTCACATAGCTCTATCTTATTGCTGCATTCCACTTACCTTCTGGTATAGGTTTTGGGTGGGGATAATCCACCGGCTTGGCTACTTCGGCTGCTGCAGGAGGGGCAGAGGCTGTTTTCTCACTCTGTAGTGCTGGTGATTCGCTTTTACTCGCAGGAGCGCTAGAGGCCAAGAACGAGTTCCCATTGACTTCTGACAACGCCAACCCCGACCCAAGGGCAGGTAAGGGAGATGAAAATGGAACGTTTGACGCAAGAACTCCTGTAGGCCATCCACAAAACTGAAGTCCCATTACAGGCAGGCCAGTCTTCATCTGCTACACAGAACAGATCGTTAACACAACTACCACCAGTAGTTATCACCGAGAAACATGAATTATTATTAGGATGCTGTTTGTCAAGCAATAAACAAAACATAAATGAGGCTTTTACTCAGTACTTTGATTCGTTTAACAAAAACTAACGTCACACTAACATGTTAGACTCTTTATTAGGGCCCTGCTAATGCTTAAAAATAATAGCTTTTAAAGGGAGGGTGTGGTATGTCACATTTCTGAAAACTAGTTTTTACTCATTTATTTGTTTTTCATTTAATACTGGTGGCCAACCTCCTAAAAGCCTAATTGAATTATCAAAATACACATACAAAATAGCATACATTGGCTTACCTAATTTTACCTTGAACATTTTATCAAAAAACTTCTAGTATTATAAAACTTCTGTAATGTGGAACTAGTTATTAACATTATAGAAAAAAAAGATATGATAACAGTTCTGCGAAACAACTGACCTAACCAGAAACTCTGCCCAAGCACGCACAGCGGCTCCAGCGTCCAGGACCCGCCCGGCTCACCTGCAGCGGTGACAGCGCGAAGGGGCCCAGCGGCACCGGGCTCTGCGCGGGGGCCGCGCCCCGCTGAGGGGACGGGGCAGGCGACGGCGACTTCGGCAGGGGCTGCGACGGCGTCAGTGCCGCCGCGCTAGCGGGTGCGTCTACGTGGGTCACTGACAGGTCATCGCAGGGCGTTCTCGGTAGGAGGCTGAACCACTGTCTGCTCTTCTCAGTCAGAGTCTTCAACAACTGATCGTTTGGAACTAGCGGAGCGCTGTAAAACTTTCCCGGCCCGCTGGCACTGGGGCCGAAAGGGTTACTGGAATCGGGCTTCTCGGCGGCGCCCTGTGCCGCGGCGGGCGGGAGGCTGCACAGAGACGGCTTGGAGTTGCTCGGGTACGCCAGGGCGCAGCCGTTCGCCGCGCTGCCGTTGGGCTTCGCGGGCACCACGTCCGATTCGGGCGGCATTTTCGCTACCTCTAACAGTTTGCTTAGTTTTGAAAACGACCCAGGCTTTTGTAAAAATAAATTAGTGTTGTCCTTTTCTTTCAGATCTTCCTTTTGCTCACAGTGAGTTGTATTTGAACAGTGTAATTTTTCTTCTGTCTCAAATTCTTCTTCTTTGATGTGCATGGTTTCTACTTTTTTTAACTTCTCTTTTTCTTTTGCAATTTCTTCTAGGCCTAGAAGTGCACAAGAAATACAGATGAAATATAACAGACCAACTAATTTAGACCATTTTTATCATCACAGTTAAATAAAAAGTTACTTCACTTTTGGCTCAACACATGCTAGATCACCACGTCTTCTTTCACCTTACAGAACACTTGGCACAAGGAAACGGGCTCCAAGGCACACACAGATTTAAACCCCGCTCAATGCCTGGAGGAAGAACCTCCGCGTAGTTAATGCAGCTATAGCATCCCCCCTACCCTGCACGTACGTTTGAAGTCGTTTGCTAGTGCGAAGTCTGAAAAGGAAAAACTTTTAGTAGCCTTCTTTTTGCAAGACCCTCTGCGCTCTACTGAAAAACTCCGTTTGTATCAAGAAGGTAAAATGTTTATGGCCTTAAAGCTTACGTTTATAAAAGACCATCTCATTAAACTCACAGCCAACTACAAAAAGGACCACAATTCCTGTTGTGAAATCAGATATTGCCGTGATATCGAAGCACGACATTAAATACTTCACCTCTCCCAACAGAACTCATGAACCGCTGCCAACGCTGACAGCCCAGGCCCCAGGAGGCCCCGCGCGCCCTGCGCGGGCGACGGCCGCGTGAAGCGCCAGCAGCGGCTGTGCGTGCGCCCGCGCCAGCCTCCTCGGGCTCCGGAGTCAGAAAGCCTTTCACGGAAAGGAAGAACTTCTCTCTTCTCTGCTCTCTTAGTCGTTCTCGACCTTTCCTCCTCCACCCTATTTCTGATGTGCCAGCTTAGACTGACAGTCTTGAAAGTTTAGGGTGGAATGGAAAAACACCAGGAAAAAGGGAAGTAGGTTGAAAGTCCTACATTCCAGCTTCTTAAGTTATTTCATCAGATACCGCAATCACAAAGAAGCCAAGGTCCTGCTTGTGGTTCACGGCCCGACCGTCCACTACAGCTTACTTGCTCGTTCTGGAAAGCCATCGTTTTTGCAAAGATAATTCACTAAATAAAGGAATATCCCCCTCCCACTAAAACTTAAAAATTTGTCCACAGTTATGGCGTATGTCAAGGCATATACAACTTGAGTTCAGCACAGGAACCGAAACGACCACAGGAGAGGGAAGGAGAAGTATTTCTAAACGGGCAGATCATTCTGCAGTTCACATCTCGTAATCCCTGTGTCTAGAGAAAGGAATTAGGAACGGATAAACTGTGGAATTTACTTAAAACGGGGCAAAGTAAGAGCTGAGGGGAAGAGGGAGCAGTTGAGAACTTTACAACATGTCCGTTTTGCTATTCAGGGATATTAAACTTCCATTAAAATACATTAAATGTATATTTACTTTTACATAAATATAGCTATTTTAATATATATATTTAATAATATATTTAATGATTTTTATATTTATATTTGGTAATATAATAATATATAATGCATATATTTTAACATATAATGTTTAATATATAAATATATTTAAAAACATGGGTTGGCCCTACAGCTCTTGGCCAAAAGCTTCCATGTGTGTGTTTGTTTGACTGTCTGAAGACAGGCAGGCGCATCCCACTGATTTCCACTGAATTTCCGAAGTATTTGGGGATTCACCTGGTGACCAAAGCGAACGCGAGCAGTGCAGCACAGACAGTTCACCTCCTGCATCCGCCCGCTCCTGTGCAAAACGGCTCCCAAGGCACCGCACAAGCCAGCGCAGAACAGGGCACGCGGGAAACGCTTCCCGTTTTAGAAAGACAACCTGAAGAGCACGATCAGACCCAGGAACCGTTCTACGGCCGATCTGGGGGGCCAAGACGGGGCTCCGCCTCACAGCGCGCCGTAACGCGACAGCTGTTCTACGCAAACAGCTCCCTAGAACGACGCGGCTCTCACGGGATCACGCCATTCTCACGCAGATCGGGGATTATTTTTTATTTTGGGGGAAAATTGTGAGATTAATGGGGTTTAACTTCATCTACATTAGAATTACAAAGGATTTCTCTGTGACCAAAATGAAGGCTTATGTTTAAAAACTCTCATATCTACAAAAAGGCCAGATTAATATATGTTTTCTACATCTATCCAATTTAAAGCGCATGTAAAATTCAATCACAGTTAGTATGCAGCTGTCACAGCCACAAAATGACATCTTAATTTTAGCAAAAATTACTTCAGCATTTGCTGTATTGGAAGAAAGATCAGCTGGTGTAATGGAGAGACTAAATCATACTGTTGATTAGAAAACACAGTACTTCACACTGTGTGAAACTGATTTTCACGGTTTTGAAGACATATATCAAATCCTCGGACACAGAACAGTCTGTAATTCTGCACAAAATGTAACAACTGAAGATGAAAATAGGGTTTTTGGCATTGTATGGTCACCATGGTTTTCATACGCAGAATTCACTACCCAGGGAAATGTGACAGTTCATAAAGAGCCAAAAAATATCCCACGTGGACAGATACAAAAAAGCATAACATATAAAACTACACCAACTGAAAACTTGAAAACGTTAATCCTCATTTGAAAGCTATTACGGTGAAGCCTCAAGACCTTGCTGTACAACGTTCCAGCCTGCAGCGGAGAGCAGGACGCCTGGCGTGACACTGGGACGCTGCGCCCCCTGCGCCGGGACGCTGCTCTCCCTATGTGGGGACACTGCTCTCCCTCTGCCGGGACGCTGCTCTCCCTATGTCGGGACGCTGCTCTCCCTGTGTGGGGACGCTGCTCTCCCTCTGCCGGGACACTGCGCCCCCTCTGCCGGGACGCTGCTCTCCCTGTGTGGGGACGCTGCTCTCCCTATGCCGGGACGCTGCTCTCCCTATGCCGGGACGCTGCTCTCCCTCTGCCGGGACGCTGCGCCCCCTCTGCCGGGACGCTGCGCCCCCTCTGCCGGGACGCTGCGCCCCCTCTGCCGGGACGCTGCTCTCCCTATGTGGGGACGCTGCGCCCCCTGCGCCGGGACGCTGCGCTCCCTACCTTCGCCGCTTTCCATGCCCTCCACAAAAACGCCACCACACTGGGGCAGGATCCAGTACCGGCGTCTGTAACGATCTTGACCAAACATCATGGAACGCAAACAGTGCGACGCTTCAAATAACTTCTTCCTGTACTGGCTCTGTTGCTGTTTGGAAAAAGGGAAAGTGTAATTCAACAGGGGAACAACCATGTTAGAACAGAAAGCACCTCCTGGCCGTCAGACTGCAGAACAGGTCTGGGATCACCTGAGGAGGCTCCAGAGATCCCGTGCGTGCGATGTGATGTTCCACTCACAATCGCTGCCTCCGTGACTTTACTTACAGAGCTCCCTTCAAAACAATCAATTCAACCCCCTCCTGGTTCAGCTTAAGCTTATCAGTCTTCCATTCAAAAAACCCACATTTTGTGATGGCAGGTCCTGTCTTTTTAACGCTGACTCTCAGAGGACAATAGGATCAAAGATTTCATTGCACAAGAACAGCTCAAACCCAGCAGTCACGCAGTAACAGCAAAGGTGGGCAGAGCACTGACGGTACTGCAGCTCCTGATGGGACACTAATGAGATATTTTAACTGCTTCGTAAAAGACTGAGAACTATACTGTCTGCAAATAAATTCCCGATTCAAACACACACAGTTCTCTGAGCGGGCCAACAAGAATTCAGTACATTTACTCAATTCTTGCTCTGCTGAATTGACACTGCTGAAGTCAGGTGTAATTCTGGACTGCTCATTTATTGCAATTTGGAACATGAGAGAAACCAAGAGATAAAGTCTTAAATGATGAATTTTCAAATATGAAGCACAAAAACATGGGCCGTGAGTACACCTATCTACAGCACTCTTTCCTGTTTATGTTTCTCTTCCTGTCCCATCGTTTCTTCGTTCAAGATCTGAAGCAGGTAGAGTTCTCTGCACTGCCTGGAACACAGCTGCAGGAATCAGGCAGCTGCAGCGTGAATGGGAACTGCCACCATTTGTATAACGGAAAATTCCTTGCTTCTCCTACACAACATTTATCATCACTTTCTAAGATCAACAAACAGAAGCATATCATTTAGGTCTGGATAAAAATGATATTACTTTTTATTCTGAGATGTGCAAATATATTGTCACCAGCTTTCCAGCCATCTTTTGAGTCATGTCCACTCAGGGCCACCAGACTAAACTCACAATTCAGGTGTCATCAACAGCAGCACCTTCCATATTTTCACGAAACAAAGGCTGACCCTTATTTCAACTGATATTAAGTTGGAGCACTGAAGATGATGGTTAACATTTCAACTCATGGCATCCGCTGATCAAATCTGTAGTATAACAAAGACAAACGACCTCTCACCTTTGTCAGTTTTTCAATCTGCTTCTCTAGCTCATCGACACTCGCTGTCTGGTCCCCATCATCCTACAACCACCAAACACACTGTCAGGCTGTAGTTATTTCAGGATAAAATCATACTACCACGTCTTATTAATATTAAAGTAAAAAGATGTAACAGAAAATAAGAGGCAAATTCTAAGGGTAAAAAAGGTTCCGATTTGGTGCTTGTTTAATATATTTGGCTAGGAACAATGTAGCTGGAAAAAGATATAACTTGAATCTTTCCAAAGCACCCCAGATGCACATGAAGGAGAAAGCCTGTGGCCAAATGTCTGCTGAAAACACTCTTTTACTGGAAGAAATAATTCAGTTTGTGCATGAACACTTATAACTATGGAATTTAATCTTCGTTTCCTATGAAGCCTTTTGGATATTTTAATTCATTTCTAGGTGTTCTTCATATATGGAATAATAACAGAATCTGTCAAAATCTTATCAATCAGTCTTTGTTCAGTGCATACTTGCATTTTATTTCACAGAATCGCAGAATGTGAGGGGTTGAAGGGCCCTGGAAAGCTCACCCAGTGCAATCCCCCCATGGAGCAGGAACACCCAGATGAGGTTACACGGGAAGGTGTCCAGGCGGGTTGGAATGTCTGCACAGAAGGAGACTCCACAACCCCCTGGGCAGCCTGGGCCAGGCTCTGCCACCCTCACCCCAAACAAGTTGCTTCTCAGAGTCAAGTGGAACCTCCTGTGTTCCAGTTTGCACCCATTGCCCCTTGTCCTGTCACTGGTTGTCACCAGAAGAGCCTGGCTCCATCCTCCTGACACTCCCCCTTTCCATATTGATCCCCATGAATGAGTCCCCCCTCAGTGTCCCCTTCTCCAGCTCCAGAGCCCCAGCTCCCTCAGCCTTTCCTCACACGGGAGATGCTCTGAGCAGATCTGAGTTCCCACGTCGTGCTGTGTACACACACTGTTCAAGTGGCCATGTCCACAGCACTGTGAACACCCACAACTTTGCACAGATGGCTCATTTCCCGTGTGCCACAAGGATGTACTCGGTGTTGCTTGTTTCTTCTATCAGGTTTCATCCAGCAGAGAATCCCAGAGCTGTACAGTGAATTGTACGGGCCTGTGGCACTTCTCGTAAAAAATCTTTTGACTCCTGTAGATCACTTCAGCTCAACAAGCTGAACTGCTTCACAGATCCCTCCTGATCCTGTCTGATACTGACTAGTGAGGCCTGCCATCCTGTGACAAAGCGCAGTCAGAACTGACCACCCCGGAGCACTTACGAAGAAACACACAGGACGATCACGGGCAAGCTTTGTAATAGTTAACGTTAAATGTAACTTTACACTTCATTAGTGTTTTGTTAACTAATAAACGACCTTCATTCTCCTCCAAGAGAAAACTACAGTTATGCTCATTTGCTAACAAAGCTTCCATTCTCTGGATCTGGTACCACCTTTCAGAATTTCAGAGAAATTAAGAATAAGTCAAAACGAGTAAGCAGAAAAACCCCACACCACAGCACAACAGTTATTAAAAAATACTCTGGAAAAGAAACTTATTACAAAAAAAATTAAATATTGGAGGTAAGTTACTCTTCCTTCATTTTACTGCGAGAGTTTGGGAAAAGAGTGCCATACTGCAGAGAAACAGAAGGAAAACAAGTTTTAACTTCTAAGTTAATCAAGCTCCACTATACTTAAAATCCCTCACCTCATCCTCGCAAACTTCTGCCTTCTTTCCCTTTTTCTCTTCCTTGTCCTCCTCATCCTCCTCATCCTCATCTGCCTGGTCATCGCTGTCGTCGTCGTCATCATCGTCGTAGTCGCTGTCCCCCTTCCTCCGGCGCCTGCGGCCCGGGGCGGGCGCCTCCAGCGCGTGCTGCTCCTCGCCGCCGCCCGCCGCGTCCCTCCTGCCCGTTTTCTTGGCGTGGATGATCCTCAGCCTGGAAACACAACAAGGGGCGACACCGTGGAGCGCGATGCAGCACACACGCACCTTTCCTCCCACGTGACTGGAAGCACACCGTACGTTTTAGATTCAGATCAGCTCTTCTGTTCTAATATGACATTGCATTTGCTCAGTGTTTAGTGCCATTAGTCAAGAAGAAAAATTCAGGTTGTAAAGCCCCCTAAGCCTCTAACTCAGTTATGAACAGAACTTCTGTTTCTCCCAGGTGAATTTTACTGAGTAACTGTTCAGCAGAAATGAAACGCAAGAGGGACTTTGAAAAGTCAGGAAAAACAACTAGAAGAAAGAACCATTTTGACTTCTTAGTCTTTTGTTTTATGCATTTAAGAACACAATCATAAAATACCTGTGTCTGAGGTGGGGGAGAAGGGCGAAAATCTTTACTTGGAAGTGTGATATTATTTACATTTGCGTGGCAGCAGCAAGGTTTTATCTCCATTTCAGATTTGTATGCATTTTTAATCAATTATGTATTATTTGACTCTAGTTCTTTTGCTGATCTTTTTATTCTAGGACATGCTTTCTTTTCTGAGAAATCTTAACTACCTAAACTATCAGGAGATCACTCAATCAAACTCTCATTTTTCCTTTTATGAAAAAAAAGGGAAACTTACATACCAGTAATTATGGTTGTAGTAGACCTTCTTCTTCTATAAAACCCTATAAGACAAGATTCCACACAGCAACAATTACAGTTCCAGCCTATCAGGGAGCTGGCAGGCAAACATGCTGAATCACAGGAGGTATCAATAGCCAGGCCTACCCAGTCACTTACAACGCAGACCGAAAATGCAACTGACTTAGAAGAGATTCACAAACGGGTAGAAAAGACAAGAGATTTTGTAAGAGATGACTGGAAGAAGGTAGGATGGGAAAAGTAGAACGGTAACGACAAACACAATTACCAGAACGTAATTCTTCCTTGTCGTACTTCTCTCTCTTCCCATCCTACAAAACAAGATTCCATACAGCAAGTGCCTACAGGTCTGGAGTGCTGCACGAGAACCGGCTCTGGGCACAGGACGCACGTGTGGGCCTTGGAAAGCGCGGCTCAGCAAAGCCAGGACTGCGCAGCACAGGCCCACAAAGCTGGTACTGGGAGCAGCGCTTTAAAAGGACCATTAGCGGTATGTCATCAAGGGACCTTCTGTCCGCTCAAGAACAGTCAGGCTTTGGTTTGGTTTGGTTTGGTTTGGGGGGGTGGTCTTGTTTTGTTTGTTCAGTGGGTTGGTCTGCGGTTCTGTCCGGTTTGGTTTCTTATTGCCTGTATTTTTGCTGCAGTGGTGAATCAACTGGAGAATTTAGACAGTTTTATACTTTCATCTTTCCAATATAAGTGGATTTTTTGTTACTTTAGTGATTTTATTTTTTTTTTTATATAAAATACTTGTCAAGCTTTCTGGTGAATTTGGAAGCGAGTAACATTTTCAGGTCTGGTGCAAAAAGCCTTCATCTCCCTGAGCATCCATCCTACTCCAGGGTGCCACCAAACTGAGTTTGTTAGAAAAAAATCCTTTCTTATAAGAACAACTTCAAACTATCAAATCCTGTTCATCCGGACTGGAAATTCGGCCTACACACAGGAATTAACTGTCAGACAAAGCCACTAGTCAATGACTGGACCGACTGCTGCACGGCTGGGCGCTTCTAGGGACAAGTAAGACTGAGACCACCTTGAAGACCATTCAGTAATAAGGCTGGCAGGCTGAGTTCAACAACCTGCAGACACCTCTTCCGTACAATCCAAGAGAAGAAGCCCAAAAGTCTCCTTTTGGTGAAAGCAAAACCAGAGGTCTACTGCGGCCAAGCACTGGAAGACGCCTGCGTGAGGCAACAACTCAGAGGTGGACACGGAGCAGAGATGCTCTTTCGGCAGCATCACCAGCACGAGTGTGCACCCCAGGGGGCGCAGAGGAAGAAACCAGTGAGAACAAAGCTTTGTCGATGCTCAGGTATTTCAAGAGATAGCGCACGTTCCCCGCTGCTCCCTACACGCGCGGCTCGCCAAGACAGGAAAACCTTCGCCCAGAAACCTCTCTCATCTCTCTCACTTTGAGGCGTATACCAAACAACATCTGCAACTGCTGAGGGGATTCTAAAGCCTGTTGGCCGGTAGAAAGAGCGGGTGGCCCATCGGATAACCAGATGCGTCACTTAAGCCTGCTCTAATCTAATCTCTAATTTTTACTAGACCACTGAAGGAAAATCCACCTTTTGACTTAATTTTCATGCCTTCCTCATAACTTCGCACATAAATATTAAGGAGTAGCAAGGCAAGGAAATTCTAAACATCGCACATTTAACATACTTCAGCTTGGGTCTCAAAACGTGGAAGTTTCCCAAATCAGCCTCAGCAGTTACTGCTCAAACACAGGCCGTGACCCCCTCCTCTCGCACCGCTGCTTTCGTACGCCGCCATTGGCCCCGACGTGGCCTCCCTGGAAACACATTAGCTTACAAGGAGCATGGCGCCACACTGGCATGTTAAAAAGAACACTGTGACAAACCTTGTTCTGCAGTATTCCGCGTCTTGTACAGAAACAGATATTACCTGATCCTTCAGGTGATTTGTGTCATTTTTATTCCCTTTCATATTGACCAAGCTACAAAAGACATGCCAGGGAGAAGACTTTTAACGGAGAAAGAGATACCGAGATTCTGATTATCTAGTTGAAAAACAGCCGAATCATCTTCAGGCGAGAGAGTCCTCTGACTGCAGTTGTGATACAGAAAGCACGGGGAGAAGAATCGATTGCGTAGGACAGGCGCCTTTACAAAAATGGTCATCAGTGTCAAGATTCACATCTAAATGTGACAGAGAAGGAATTAGATGCAGCCTCTCACTGACAGTCAGCCCAGCAGAAACAGTCCAGGCACCTTACAATTCACTTTCCAACCATAAATATTATACGTATAAAGGAATTTTGTTCAATATCCTTAAGAGGGCATTACAAAAATAAAGCATCCCTATGGGCTTTTATACAATGATTCCCTTTTCCAACCTGGGATTTTAATGTTGACTTTTATATCTTACAGGTTTCATGTTATTTTTTTGGCCCTCCTTCCCACTCCCCCCAATACCCAGCTGAGGTGATTCATAAAAAGTGAGAACGTAAGCACCAAAAACCACTTAGTGAAGACACGTGGTACGAGTAGTCCCTTTCTCACCCCACCTGCATGTACGTCGAGGCAGTCTGGACACAGTGCCGTGAAGATTTACCACAGCAAACATGGTGAACCAGGCTGAGATTAAATATACTCATCCCTCAGCATCGTTATTGTACCACTATGTGCTTCCCAGGCACACCGGGCTTGTGGCGAGCGTCCCGTACAGCTCTGTGTGCACAGGAAGAGTACAGGTCCACTGATCACACTGCGGGCAGCCAAGAAACCAGATATTCCTATGCAAAACTGGGGCTGGGATGCTTAACAACCAGACTGAGCTTTGAAATGGATGGGGAAGACAACATGTATAAGAATGAAGTCTGGAGCAGAAAGAAACATCAAACAGCAAACTGAAATGGACAGATTTCTGTTCAGAGAAGCCCCAGAACACTTGTAAGAGTTTATGAAAAATGCCAACTGATATAATAAAGAAGAAAACATAGTTTAAAATTGATCAAAGAAGGCTCTTCTAAGAAGAGAGAAAAACAGAGAGAGATGAAGCAAGTCCAGAGGATTCAAAGAAGTGGAAGAATAAGGTTTCTGAGCACTCGCGCTCTACTTATGCGCAAAAATAGGGACAGCGCTCTTGGAACCTGAACTCCACGTGAGGGGAAACAGGAGCAACAGCAATGACTGTAGAGGGGCCGGAGAGCGCAGGGTACCGTGCGCACTATGTGGAAGGGAAGAGAAGAAAGATCGCGAGGAAAAGGAAGGATCCTACATCTACCAGTACTTACAGTTTGATGGAGGGAGAAAAAGACCAAGCAGCCCCAAGGAGACAAGGACAGAAAGGGCCCCGTTCCACTAACGGGCACTTGGCTACATCAGAACTCCAGTAACGCTTTTTAAACTATATCCCATAGAAGGGATACAGATGAAGACAGGAAAAGGCATTTGGATTGTCCTAAAAGATAAAATATATTAACCCTGTGCAGACTGGGATCTGCAGTATTAGTAGGTAATTGCTTTTTACTGGTCTAATTTTTTCATCTACCTCCCTCGTCGTCCTTCTTTACTTCTTTCCTTCTTCCTTCTGAGATAAATTAAAGGGAAAAAAGGGAGACACATCATTAGAAACACAAGTACCTTGAGCAAGGGCGACGAAAGGAGTCACCATTCCTAGCAAGAGGTAAAGATGACTAAGGAAAAGAAAGAAAGTAGAGTCTGGCTATGTATTTTACCCCCTGTGATTCATGAACTTTATGCCTTCAAGCTTCCTGGTAGTTGGAGCCATTACGCTTGCTGTATGGAATTTTGTCTTGTAGAATGGGAGAACAGTTGACATGAAACTGAAAACCCTTTAAAAGTTCCAATTTTACCTTAAATAAAAATATGAAAAATATCTCAAAGTTTGCATTCTACACATGATCCCTAGCTATAGGGAACAACGCAACATACAGATGGGAAACACTAAGATAACATCATACAAATTAGCAAAATTCTATTGGTAACTGTTGTATGAAAATCATGTCTTCTCAAACCACCTTTCAGAATGAACACTGGTAATTACGGTAGGTCCGAATAGACTTTGATAATGTCAATGGCAATTTGACAGCTCCTGTAACACTTCAGTTAAAAAAAACCGACTTTCTTGCAAAGCATACAAGAGCGGCCTTGACTGTGCTCCAGTCCTGAGGGACACCGATGCCCCGAACCGCATGCATCTTCAACAGACTGCAGCAGACTGGTGCTGCGCCATTCTAAATCCACAAACGGCTTTGTTAGGAGGTCGGTTACTGACTTCTTGGTAAACCTGTCACCGCATCAGCTAAATTTGTCCTTAGAACCAATTGTCTATATAGCAACACATCTGAATAAACGCAAAAAAAGCAATATATTGTAATAGTTAAGGAAACAAGACTTACTTCCGAAGTTTGCCTTCAACCATCCATTTATCTCTCCTTAAGTTTGACATATAGTCAATGTTTTTATCAATTTCACTGTCAAAGACAAAATAATCCATTAACTGTGAACTTACATGATTTTTCTGACAGATATTTACATACAGATACTTTGTCTCAAAGAACTATCTGAGAGAAACGTTTGCAATTCAAAACAACCAGTGCTAGAGCCAAGAAATCCCAGCACGAGGAGCCCTGTCGCAGCACTGTGCCGTCCTGCCGTCCCTCTGCCCCCGGTCAGGCTGCCCGTATTTACAGCACCAGCGGAGCTTGCTTTGCACAAGAACCACGGCACTCGAGGAATGCCACGCTCCTCTCCAGAGCCCTAACGCAGCGCCGAGCTGCCAGACGTGTCTGTCACAAGACCCAGCCCTGCGCTGAAAACAGACTCGTCGCTGGCCCGTCCGTGCTGTTCTCACTGGGAGCCACGGGACCTACCACCCAACTGCTACCCTTCGCTGCAGAAACTGCAGCACCAAAGTGCTTCGGTACAGCAACCACGTAAGCCCACTTCTGAAACAGCCCAGCCCCAATAGTTCAGCAGGTTAGAGTTGTTTCTATGTCATAGATATAGAAACTCCAGTTCTGAATGATCATTTCTACAAATCTGACTTAAGAGTCGGTCACCTGCAATAGCGTAACATTTGAAAACAAACCTAGAGACCAGACATGGAAACGTTCTACTCTTCCATCGTATCACAAGTACATAAAGGTAAGAGGCAGTAACGTAACCAATTTCAGCTTTCATTATAGGTATATCAAGAATTCTCCTGTAACAGAACACCGTGTATACAGTATTTCTGAACTACAACATTTTTATACTTGTATTTTTACACACCTGTTTGGGAAGAGCCCTTACCTTACTACGCTCTTGCTGCACGCTAACTCGTTGACAAGAAGAGCGAGTACTGACGCTTTCTGAGCTGGAGTGTGTGCCTGGAAAGCTTTTGTCTTCAGGCTCTCCGTGAGCTCCGTCTGCCCACAGTGAGCCTCCATGAAGATCTGCAGAATCTCGGACACGTTATCGCGATTGATACCAACATTCAGTAAGTGCTCCCCAAGAATAGTTTTAGCCTAAAAAGAATAAAGACATTCTGACCAATCACATTTTAAAATATTATTTTCCTCTGCTGGCTATATTATTGTCTGTAAAATAATGAAGTGGGTTTGTTTTCATTTTTACCTAAGGGCTTTCATCAGGATTTTTCTTTAAAACTATTCAAATGTAAATAGTGAACAGAGTAGAAAATTAGAATGTCTTCACCTCTAAGTTTTTAAGAACAGAGATGATATTCACAAAATCGGCTAAATGAAAATACATGGTCCAGCTAGAACCTGGTGAATACTGTTTTGAACAATCATGCTCTGTGCAGCTCTAGAATAGAAAAGGAATATTTTGGCTTGAAAAAGAATGATATAAGAATCATGAATGAATCCGAGCTTTGATGAAGTGACGTACAGAGCAGACTTTGGAGAAAGAAATGGCAAGATTCACTGAGTATAACACAGGGTAAGAATGAAAGGAGGAAAAAACAAGAGTTAAATGACACGTGGCAGTGCCTCGGTGCCACACACGAGGCTCCAATGAAAACACGGGAGGCTACGGAAGCTTCCCAGAAACATAACCCTTCTGGAAAACTGGAAGGCTGACGGGGCACAGAAAGCCTTGGAATGACATGAGAAGAGTGAGACTGAAGAGCAGAGTTAGGAAAGAGGATGGAAATCCAAATCAGAGAGGAGTCAAAGGCATGTTAAGAAAAACGCATTCAGAAATATGGGGTGTTTACTACGGGGTTTTTTGTTTACCTTGTATCCTGTAACGAGTCCTGGATCACAGACAGCTGCAGAGACGAGCTTTACCAGTAAGTCCTGTACTTCTCCCATGCTGTCCCCTACGTTCAGCAAACCCTCCTGAAGGACGCTCAGGGAAGGGACATCCACGTTCACATCAAAGCCAAGAACTTTGCCAAAGTTCCGCAGGAACTGCACTACCATGAGACAGTCTGAGAACGTGCTGCCCCCAAGAACGAGGCCTGGGATGCGAGGCAGCTCGGGCAGAGGCTGGAAAGCAAAGAAATGCAGTGAAAGATTCAGGAGAGTATTTCAAAAGAACGTTCTCATGACACCAGCTGGGGAAACTTGCAGATGTTTCCACGGGACCTACAGCATGGCAATGCTAGAAGGTAAAGGCTGCAGGGAAGCTGACCCCCCATCCCATCCAGTACATTTAAACCTGAAGCACAATTACCTTTTCACATGTTATATGAGGCAGGAGATTAATAAATACCTTTTGGCCAGGAGATGCTCTCAGGCCCTATTCTGAGCCAAAATACTATGGGAGGTGGTGTAAAAATATTTGGGAGACAGAGGGAGGGGAACTCTCTGGAAGAGAGCGGCTGGAACCTGAGCTGCAGCGAGTCCTGAAGGACAACAACTAAGAACACGGGGGGCTGGGAGAGTCACCTTCTTGAGTCGCAGTCGCACAATGAGAAAAGCTCTATCTAGCACCGGTGTACTGAGACATGACACATATTCCTGTCAAAGTAACTCAGAGTTATCGCGTTTTTTGAAGCAAACATGCAAGTGCTTTTTGGGAAGCAGGCCACTTCTAAACAAAATGCTTTTAATTAACTAAATATACGCTACTTCAGTGTTCATAGTGTCTTGAATTTGTACGTATTTCAAATAGCTATCTAACTATCTAGACCAAAGCTCGAATGCTTTGGGAGTGGCTGCAAGAAAAAAGTCATGTCCACAACAGCGAAACACAGAAACAAGAAGCAAGAGAAGAAGTTTTCACTATTATGACTACCTTCTGGTCCGCTAAGCACATATCTTCATTAGGCTTCTTTAGCTCCTTTGCCATTTCTAATTCCAGTCTTCGCTGTTCCAGTTTACGTTCTTTATTTAATCTTTTTTCATCGCGTTTCTCTTGTTTTAACCGTTCTTTTTCCTTAAATAGAATTTAAAAGACAGAAAATAAACCCCACGTATTTTACTTACAATGGAACAACCTAAGAATCTGAAAAGCACTACTTACGCAATCTTAGTAATTACCACAGCAATTAAGGAACCTGTATTCAAGCAAAGGGAAGGGGGAAGCTACAGAAACAGAACAAAACCACTGAATTTGTGAGCAAATCTAAGGTTCTGCTCTTTCTGTCGTGTCCACGCAGAAATGGACGCTGAGTACGTTTACCCTGTGGAGTGCCATTTCAGAACGACGGCCGAGCGGAAGCACGGTGAACCCGCCGCCCGCGCAGAGCTGCCCGCGTGCCCGGCTGCCGCTCCGCGGCCGCGCCAGCAGCAGCGCCGCCGTGCCCGCACGGGCCCTGGCCGCCGCGACGCCGTGCGAGGGGCACGCTGCTTACTCACGGCTTTCTGGAAAGTCACGCTAAAGCAGCACACAAAAGCAGTAACTTTAAGACACAAAATACCCCTGGCTTGTTTCCTTACATGGGATGCTGCTCGCCACTGTAGGGAGAAAATTAGTGTGGCCAAAGCTCACTTAGAGTTCAAGCTGGATTGCACTGTGGAGGACAACAAGAGGGGTTGTTCAAATATGCTAACAGCAAAAGGAGGATCAGAGGTAACGCCGGTTTGCCACTTGATGAGGTCAGTCACCTCACACACAGGAACACAGAGAAAAGCAGAGACGTTTAACGCCCTCTGTGCCTCTGTGTTTAACGCTGATGCTGGGCCCCGGGACCTCCGGAGCCCCGCGCTGGGAAACCACGCCTGGGAGCAAAGAGCTCTGACCGTGCTTGAGCCTTGCTGCTCCAGCTGCGTCACAACCAAGCACACCGAAGACGCTGCTCTTGTCCAGGTCACCGCACAGCGGAACCGTGACAACCTCAAGCCTGCCGAGGCTGGTACTCACTTCTGCTTTTTTCCGTGCTTCCATGGCCTTCATAAGCATCATGTGTTGCCTTCTCCTTTCTCGTTCCTATTGAAGCAGGTAAGATTAGAACAAAACTAATCCCTATTTCCAAATCAGTAAAGAAGCTGAGTAACAAATTTAGCATTAATAGACAAGTCACAGTAAATACTAAATATAGGACAAGAATGGCCAAGTCTGTGCATGTTTTAGTTCAGGTTTAGAAAGCAAATACAAGAACAATCAAAAGCAAAAAGGTAAAGGAATGAACATGGAGACAGTGTAAAAAAGAAGCATACAGATTTACTTATGGGCAGTTGTGATGCTCCTTCATAAGCTGGCAGAACAAAAAGCATAATGGTTGGCTGGAACAGGTCAGTTACCTTACATCTGCTATCACAGAACTTGTAATTTACTTCTTCAATAGCCAATTTGGCAGAAATTTTCAACTGGTCATTTTCAGACATGGCAAATATTCACATTTTTGTAACCAAGCAACAAATTCATGATGAATTTTCTCAGCTCTAGATCAGTTCTAATCAAGCTAGTGGTGGCGCATATACACACGCAACAACACCTGCGTTTACTGATGCCTGTCCCTCAACAAATTATGTCGCTAACTTTGAATGCATGGAGGAGCCGCATTCTAGAGCATTACGTATGGGATTGTTGCCTTAAATGCTGTAGAGTAAATCTCGGCCCCAGAAAAGGCTACGAGAACTTCATCCTCTAATCCAGCGAGGCCAGGGTCACATTCAGTGGTTCACTCTACACTTGTGACATTACATATTTAGGACTGACTTACAGCTAATTTCCTCAGTACCTTACAAACCTACAAAAGATGTCATCCTGATTTCTAAAAGAGGTTAATTCAAATTGTATTTAAAATGTCTGGATACATTCCCAGTGAATGGGACAACGCTTGCAAAAATTATCTAAGTGATTACCTATTAATTTTGCATTAATTATTCCCAGATTTTATACAGTAGTCCAGTTTCTATGGGGACATCAGGGACATAGACTTCTGGTTAAAAAGCTCGTGTATTCATTGACACGTTCAATTTATACACATGTTCAAAACATGCCTTTTTTTCCTGAAGAGACAAGACAAGCAGATGTATGCAATGCACTGTGCTGTAAAGCCATGCAGCAGTATGTAATATGACAGCAGCCAGTGCTACATTTTATGCATTGCTATGACAACCATATCACAACCAAATCACAATGCGGTGTTAGATGTACAAAAATAAACATACCCATACCATATCTAGTCTATGCCTCTCCAACTCCTGGTAGAAAGAGTTGGCACAACATTATGAAACAGAAATCACAAAGTCATAAAACCACTTTATAATCCCCCAAAAGACCCCAATACCAAAGCAAAGCAACAAATCATACGGTGAAAGAAAATTTGTGCAGGAATCAAACCCAGAAATTTTAAAAGGGCGTATCTGAAAGGGCCCCCCACCCCATAGCATGATGGCAGCTGACAACTGGCACCCTGCCTGTTCGGCCAACTGAAGGTTCACCAACCTGGTGCTTCAGCAGAACGGCTTGCTGCCTTCGCATCTCCTTCTCCTTAAACACAACAGGAAAACGTAGTTAAAACATCCATCAGCAGTTACTGAGCCATTTACTTACACTTTTGCCACACTAAACAGCACATCTGAATTAAATTCTTACTTCCTTGCCCATCATAAACAGACGACCGAGAAGTACAGATGGTACACATGACAGCCAGTCTACTGAGCTGGGAGGTCCATGTTAAGATACAGCACGAATGCTACAGCAGTGACAGGAGTAAACACACAAACTGCCCTTCCCAACATTTGTAGGAGTTCTGCAGCCTAGAAAACACCACACTTGCTGAGAAGCAACAGAGGTTTCTGCTAAAGTGTGCTTAAAAGAACATTGTGAACTATGTTCTTGCACGAGGTTTTCACGTTATACAAACCAAGTGTCGTACGAGCAAAACTCAGGTAACGGCACACAAAAAATTACTGTCTATCTCTATACTCATGTGTGTCTATACGAATGTAGGTATGTTTGTGTTTGCGTACGTCATGCATACACAGGCTTCTCTCTTTATGCTCCACGTATTTATGTAAACATATGTACACATTATTCATACGCCCTATTTACAGTTTCATTATAAATGAATATTCTTCCAAATGTACTGCCTTTATACATGAACATATATTATGCACAATAACACAGTTTTTGTTTTGGAGCTCCTCTAAACTAACCTTTATTCGCTTTTCGGCCTCCAATAATTTGGCATTTGCTGCTTCTTCCTTCTTTTTCTTTTTTGCCTGTGCATGCAAAACAGGTCACACAACAGCACCATCACACCTTGAAAACAATCTGACTAGAAATCAAGTTACATGCCTTTAAAAGTTCAAAACATCATCACATATTGTGTACATTGCAACAGACGTCTTCCCCAAAGCAGCTTTCATAACCAATTCACAATTCACTTCCTTTTTAAAAATTAAGCCAGAATTTCAAGTCCCACTCAAAATTGCTTCACCTGGCTATTATAATTAAGACAGTAAGTATACAGAGAAACCATAACATATAAATGGCAAAGAGATTACCATTAATTTTTCCAAGAATGAAGCCTTGAAAAGCAGCTGTCCCTGCCATTATACTAGAAACCAGGGTAGTACACCCGTATATTCTAGCACATAGGAAACCTCAGTACTTCAAACCACTGCACTTCATAAAGAGCAGAGCATGATGCTGCTTTAACATCCTTCTATTGCAAGCTTATTTTCTCACAAAGGAACAGTTATGCTGCTAACTTTAGCAAATACAAAACCATTCGTGTGGAGAGTTGGGAAATCAAGTGAACACGGCAAGACTGGGGATGCAGTAATATGGGTTTTTTAAGAAGAATATTGTAAGACCCGTTTTTGAGCTAGACTCTGGAGGGCCAGCTTGTGAGAGCTGTTAGATGTAGTTACACACCTAGCGGCACGTGTGACTGTGAAAATACAACATTCTTTATAATGGCAACACAAAAATGGCATTCAAGCCATTATTTTTACCTCTAAAATTTGCTGAGCTCGAAGTTCTTTCTCCATTCTGATTTGCTGGATTCGCTTGATTTTTTCCTACATGGGGAAGAAAGTAATTTCTTTTTAAAAATCTTGAGAAAATACTATTACTTTTATATTTTTAAAAATGACCAAGTTTATCCATGTATATTTTATTTATCGCGTCTCACACCCACTGCAGCTGATCGCTCCCACCCAGCAATGCCGGGTCAGAGCTTCACTGACATCGGACGGTGCCTGGCGCGTCCCTGAGGGAGCTGCCGCCCAGTCACACGGCTAGAGCCAGAGCTGCTAGAGCCAGAGCCGCTAGAGCCAGAGCCGCTAGAGCCAGAGCCGCTAGAGCCAGAGCTGCTAGAGCCAGAGCTGCTAGAGACAGAGCCGCTAGAGCCAGAGCTGCCAGAGCCAGAGCCGCTAGAGCCAGAGCTGCCAGAGCCAGAGCCGCTAGAGCCAGAGCCGCTAGAGCCAGAGCCGCTAGAGCCAGAGCTGCTAGAGCCAGAGCTGCTAGAGCCAGAGCCGCTAGAGCCAGAGCCGCTAGAGCTGCCAGAGCCAGAGCTGCTAGAGCCAGAGCTGCTAGAGCCAGAGCCGCTAGAGCCAGAGCCGCTAGAGCCAGAGCTGCTAGAGCCAGAGCTGCTAGAGCCAGAGCCGCTAGAGCTGCTAGAGCCAGAGCCGCTAGAGCCAGAGCTGCCAGAGCCAGAGCCGCCAGAGCCAGAGCCGCCAGAGCCAGAGCCGCTAGAGCCAGAGCTGCTAGAGCCAGAGCCGCTAGAGCTAGAGCCGCTAGAGCCAGAGCCGCTAGAGCCAGAGCCGCTAGAGCCAGAGCCGCTAGAGCTGCTAGAGCCAGAGCCGCTAGAGCCAGAGCCACTAGAGCTAGAGCCGCTAGAGCCAGAGCCGCTAGAGCCAGAGCCGCTAGAGCTGCTAGAGCCAGAGCTGCTAGAGCCAGAGCCGCTAGAGCTGCTAGAGCCAGAGCTGCTAGAGCCAGAGCCGCTAGAGCCAGAGCTGCTAGAGCCAGAGCCGCCTGAGCTGCTAGAGCCAGAGCTGCTAGAGTCAGAGCCGCTAGAGCCAGAGCTGCTAGAGTCAGAGCCGCTAGAGCCAGAGCTGCTAGAGCCAGAGCTGCTAGAGCTAGAGCTGCTAGAGCCAGAGCCGCTAGAGCTGCTAGAGCCAGAGCCGCTAGAGCCAGAGCTGCTAGAGCCAGAGCCGCCAGAGCCAGAGCCGCCAGAGCCAGAGCCGCTAGAGCCAGAGCTGCTAGAGCCAGAGCCGCTAGAGCCAGAGCCGCTAGAGCCAGAGCCACTAGAGCTGGTAGAGCCAGAGCCGCTAGAGCCAGAGCCACTAGAGCTAGAGCCGCTAGAGCCAGAGCCGCTAGAGACAGAGCTGCTAGAGACAGAGCCACTAGAGCCAGAGCCGCTAGAGCTGCTAGAGCCAGAGCTGCTAGAGCCAGAGCCGCTAGAGCCAGAGCCGCTAGAGCTGCTAGAGCCAGAGCTGCTAGAGCCAGAGCCGCTAGAGCCAGAGCCGCCTGAGCTGCTAGAGCCAGAGCTGCTAGAGTCAGAGCCGCTAGAGCCAGAGCTGCTAGAGTCAGAGCCGCTAGAGCCAGAGCTGCTAGAGCCAGAGCCACTAGAGCTGCCAGAGCTGCTAGAGCCAGAGCTGCTAGAGCCAGAGCCGCTAGAGCTGCCAGAGCTGCTAGAGCCAGAGCCGCTAGAGCCAGAGCCACTAGAGCTGCCAGAGCTGCTAGAGCCAGAGCCGCTAGAGCCAGAGCCGCTAGAGCCAGAGCTGCTAGAGCCAGAGCCGCTAGAGCTAGAGCTGCTAGAGCCAGAGCTGCTAGAGCCAGAGCTGCCAGAGCCGCTAGAGCCAGAGCTGCTAGAGCCAGAGCTGCTAGAGCTGCTAGAGCCAGAGCTGCTAGAGTCAGAGCCGCTAGAGCCAGAGCTGCTAGAGTCAGAGCTGCTAGAGCCAGAGCCACTAGAGCTAGAGCCGCTAGAGCCAGAGCCGCTAGAGCTGCTAGAGCCAGAGCCGCTAGAGTCAGAGCCGCTAGAGCCAGAGCCGCTAGAGCTGCCAGAGCCAGAGCTGCTAGAGCCAGAGCCACTAGAGTCAGAGCCGCTAGAGCCAGAGCCGCTAGAGCCAGAGCCGCTAGAGCCAGAGCTGCTAGAGCCAGAGCTGCTAGAGCCAGAGCCGCTAGAGCCAGAGCCACTAGAGCTGCCAGAGACAGAGCCGCTAGAGTCAGAGCCGCTAGAGCTAGAGCTGCTAGAGCCAGAGCTGCTAGAGCCAGAGCTGCTAGAGCTAGAGCTGCTAGAGCTAGAGCCGCTAGAGCCAGAGCTGCTAGAGTTGCTAGAGCCAGAGCTGCTCACGTTTAAGTGGCTGCTGTATTTTTAACAGCTTTAGGGGAGCAGGCATATTTCATTTCTGAACTGTGCAGTAACTTTCATGCAGAACAGAACAAATATAAATAACCTACCACACAAATATACTTTTGGTTGCCAATTATTCCTTTTTACAAAGTTTCAGATTCCAGACATACATAACTTTTCACTAATTTGTTAAAATTAAAAAAAAAAAAAATCAAAAGCCTCCTTCTGTAATAGCTTCATTTGGTAGAGTTTCTATGGACTCCCTTTTATCAGACATATTTGCTCTGCCAGTATTTCACAACACTTGCATGTTTAAAAACCTGTGCAAATTCACTGGCGTACTGAGACCCAGCCCTTGGCACACGCCTCAAGCCACTGAGAGCAGAAGCGCTGAAGAAGTCAACTATGCTAGTGCAGTATTTACATGAACAAATATAGCATTGCTTTCCCTGAAGCAGGCAAAGGCAGACCACACCACCGCACTTCTGTAGTAGTCCTCTAAATTTCTTCGTGCTATCGACAAGCAATTACATACGCTGGGTGGTTTAAATCAAGACAGACAGAACTGCAACATCCTGGCAACATGAACAACAGCTGTAGAGTTCACCATGCTAAATAATACACACTGTCTGCTCTTTAAACCTAGATTTAAAACATTCACTTTGTAATCCACATACTTAATAATTTACTAAATAATTAAAATACCCTAATACAATAATTTGAAACACAGTTAAACAGCTTACTTAGCAACCACAAAGTTTACCTGCTGCTTCATCATCTTTATCTGCTCCTTTTGCTTTCGCTTTTCTTCAGCTGCCATAATAGCTAACAAAGCAAAGCAAACAATAAATTAATATCAGCAGAACACGACAAGAGACAGTGACATCGCTTTCCAGCGATTCTTTCCCAAACCGCCTGCTCGCAGGCACAAACCTGCACGGGTCACGCTCACCTTGCTGTTTTTTCGCCTCTTTGGCAGCTCGAGCTTGTTCCTGCTTCTGGAGTTTCCTCAGCAGCTTTATTTGTGCTGCTTGCCTCGCTATTTCTGTTACAAAATGAAAATACTAAGTTCATAAAACCAGCGCTGTCCAACAATAAAGATACAGCTCATATTTCAGACAATTGCATGAGGTAAAGACAGAGAAAAGAGTGGATTTGGTTTTCACACATTTATCTTGACATTTCGCTATCACCGTGTATCAGTAACTACATAAATAGCACAAATGAACAGATACTTTTTTTTCTATAAAATGAATTTTTTTTGAGTTATCTACTAAGTTATCTATTAAGTGATAGCATCAGGCTAATAATGCTGCTTCATTTCAAAACTGATTTACTCTTTCTTTTTAAAGCAGAAAATATTTGTCTCAGAGTACCAAATCAACATCTTATTCAGAATATAATTATATAATTATTTAACCCTTTTTTAACAGTGCAGTAAGAGCGAACCCATCCGGTTACACTTCTCTCTACAGCGGAACCTACAGCAGCCACTCTCCCTCATCAGTGACCCCCCGAAGCATCCACCCCGTTGAGAGCACCTATGGAATTTGGGTACTGCTCGGGGAGCACCCACGGAACGAGGATGAGCGGGAACCGCCACGCTGCTGTCAGACGCCGCAGGAGGGGGCTCCGGAGGCCGGACTCAGCCCCCTATCCAAGGGCGGAGGCTCAGGACCTCTCTGACAGTGCCCTCAGAACACCAACAGCTTCTCGTGCAACCACCAAGGCACAGGCAGACACGTGGAAAATCCACGGACAGACAAGACGATGCTGTGGATAGCAAGCGTAGTGTAAATAGGTACCGACAACAGGAAAACCTTCAGGGCCAAGGGTAAGCCATACAGAGGAAGTTACACCTTAATCGAAACAGAACCCGTAGCTGGAAATCACAATTTATGTTACAGAGGAGAACTTAAAACCGTGTAACTATGGAAAGGCCAAGAGGTGCAGAGGACTGCTCAGTGCAAACCCGCGCAGTCCACGAGGAGGATTTAGTAAATGTTCAGCATGCATTTGAAAGAGACAGATGGGAAACAAACACCTACACTGCAAGAAGCAGGGACAACAGATCCAATGACCTGTATTTCCGGTCACTAGTACGTGCTGTACCGAGCACAATTTAAGGGCTTCTACATTGAGCCAAGAAACCTAAACAAAAGTTAGGGAAACCAGGATTCTTGGTATGAAACGACAACCAGGATGAAATGGACATCACACAGGCACAGTAGAAGGACAGTTAAGAATCCGTGGTGTTGCCAGACACCACATCACAGCAGTGCCAGAGCGAGAGGTCCAGGCAGCAGAGCAGCTTTCCACGCGGAGCTGCAGGACGAGTCAGCGGTATACAGACTATGAACCAGCAGGTGGCTGCAGAGCCCATCTGGCCGGTTCCCCAAAGAAGCTGTACCAGAGCAGTACTCAGGCATGTTGACTTCAAGCGAGCAACCTAGAAGCAGTTCAGAACAACGTACACCTGTCCAGGTGAACACTGAGCCACATCCAAAACAGGTAAAAGAAGTCCAGATGTGGCTCTTCAGAAACAGAGGCCACCATAGGAAAATGGTGAGCACGTGAAAACTAAAAGCCTGTTCAAATAACAACAGCAAAGCCTATGACACGCCAAAATTAAAAGTTAAAAAGGCCATAAAAATAGTTTGAAGAGCACCTCACAACGGGTGTCTGAGCACACAGCAGAAGTTCTTTACATGCATCACGACAGCAGGCCAGAAATGCCGTCAGTGGGACCTAACGATGAACAGGATAGAAAACAGTAATACAGGGAAAGGGAAGTACAAAGTGAAGCAAAACAGCGTAGTGACCAGGGCTTGTCCTTTTTCACTGAGGAGAGGAGGCTTCTGGAAGTCAGTTACTGAAACTCGGCAATGAGAACACAGCCTCTCAGCGAACGCTACAACGCTTCAGCAGGTGACACTTACAGCGCACTGCTTCTCAGACTGAACAAAAGGTGTTGGCGACCTTAGCACACAGGTAGAATGGCTGTGCGGCACTACAGGATACACAACCGCCTCCCGTCTGCCCGTGTGTGCAAAGCCTTACCGCGGCACGCCTGCAAGCTGTCCACACCACAGTCGTCTTTGCAGGCAACAAGAGAAAACAACGCTAAGAACTGCACCAAGACGGGTATTAAAGGCACAGGGACAGTTAACAAGGACGTTACGCAAAGTGTAAAGCAGCCACCCAAACACACGGTCAGGACAGGAAAGAAAAGTTAAGTCGTAAGTTCAAAGAAACATCCTGACTCCCAGTCTGTAAGAATTTCTCATATTGGATTAGATGCATTCAGAAAACACGATACATTTAGGGACTAAATAACTGAAATTCAAGAGTCACGTACCTGATGTTTATTTAAGATAAGGCCCTCATGCTTTCGACATATCGTTGTATCTGATATCATGAAAAGTTCTACTGTCAGCACTGGTACCACTTACTATAGGATCCTATTCAACCTTTTGGGCATTTAAATCTCGTCACTACCAGGGGTTTCACAAAAAAAGCATTTTCCCTGGAACAGCCAAAAGCTCCTCAGAAACACTAACTCCGGTGGTTCTCAATTTCAGTTTCTAGCTCCACTGTTGTTTGAAATAAAGACCTGTTAATTTTTGCCAATTTAAAACATACATCAGTGGTAACCAGATTACTGGATGTCCACTTCTTAAAATTTTATAGATCTAAATAAACTAACAATGGACTAAACTAAGACATGCATTTACACACACACTCCTTCCTTTGAATCATATATACATTTACTCATCTTGAAAAAGGCTTCAAGAAGAGCATACACATTTCCAAAGCAAAGCGTTGCATACAACATCCTGGTGAAGCGCACCAGTCCTCTTCGAAAACACGCGGGCTCCGTCTGCACGGACAGCCCCTGCTCACGGGAGCAGCAACGCAGCTCTTACCTTGAGCCTGGAGCTTCCGCAGCAGCTTCGCGTCAGCGCCGTCCAGGAACTCGGAGCCCCCGACGTTGGGGGGCCGGCCCTTGCGCCGCCGCACGCGCGTCTCGTCGCGGGACAGCGGCCGGTCGGGGTTGGGCGGCCGCCCCCGCCGCGCCTCCATGGCCCGCAGCCGCGGCACCACCTCCTCCTCCCGCAGCAGGCACCACTGCACGCCCTGCGGGGCAAACACACCCGACATACGTGAGAGCATCAACAGCAAGAGACTTTTCTTTCTTCTCAGTAAGTTACATATATAAAACATGCGAGAGCTGGTCCGCACCACCTGGGTGGTACGATGTTTTGGTGATGCACAGAAGACACATGTTGAGAGCTTTTGGAAATTGCACTACTGTGCAAGGCTGTGAAGACTATTCAGTGACATGCACGAGTACTACCCAGCAGGTATGCCACTACCATGTTGTTTCTATCATTTCTGACCAAATTGCTTATTGCTCAATCCTTTTAAAAAGGTGAAATAGATTCTTCCTTATTACGTAAACTAAAAAACAACTCCTCTGCTTTCAGGGAATCCGCTGCTCGACACGAATGACAACACGTGTCAAGCGGCCAGCCGTGCCTACAGACATCCTGACAGCACTACAAGCACAGGCGAGGGTCTGTTTTCAAATACTGCTTTCTGCAGCGTTGTACATCTCAACAACCGAGTTGAGAAACACAAGAGTCACTTTAGGCTTGAAGTTTTATTTAGTACAATTTAGTTCTCTCCTCATTCACAGCAAGAACATTCATTTCTGCACCAACCTGAAGCAATAAGAAGTTTGTAACTTTTAAGAATCCCTCTATCTCAACTAGGAGTTAACTACATTCTATAACCACACAAAGTATGCAGCAACACATTCAACTGTTTCTTCCACTATTACTGCTGGGTTTTTTGAAATCCCAACAAATACTGAAGTACTTTGTTAATACAAATACCCAAGCTAGCCCTCACATAGATACGGCTTTACTTTAACTGATAAAAGGTCGAGTTTATCATGCCTACTGAGCAGAACAGGAGTACAGTGTCTGATCCTGTTTGACCGAACACAAGGTTTCCAAAAGTGTAACATCTCTCATCATTTTCCCAAGTGCCTGAGGAACACGGGGAACAAATGGCGGCTACGCGCCCGCGGGACTACTGCGGGATCTGCCTCAAAAGGTTCCAAAACGTTTTGGAAATGTCCGCTGAAGCAAGAATGGAAGCGGACAACTTTTAGAACCCATTAATTTAATAACTATATACATACATAAATACTGAAAACAAATTTGCTGTACCCATAAATTTTCATGAGCTTATTCTGTCAATTTATCTTTTAATCCTTTCTGCTCATTCTTTATAAAGAATAAAGGATTCGACAATGAGATGCCATTCTGGTAATGAAGCTTGCAGAGTCCAAGAAAGCCACCAGCATCTGCAGAGACACGTTTCTGAAGTCCGAATCACCACCCCAGGAGCTCATCTCACACTGACCGACGGGCATGCCAAAGGCTTTGTTATCAGTGATGTTCCTGAGCACAAGCTGCTCCCAGCCGCGACCACCACACTGTGCACAAGGACCTTTCAATCCAGAACAGTTGCTGCTACCACACGAACAGGAGTTAATCCATATTCTACCTTTAAGAGCACTCCTCAGGCATACGCTTTCAATTCACTGCCTAGGACCTGACTGATGACTTATCCCAGGTCCAGTCCGATGAGTAATGTAAGCCAAGTTTAATACAGCGATGCAAGCCAGGTTTAATACCGTACTCCTCACCTACACCAGCCTCCAACCTGCGAGCACCAGAGGCGGGGAGAAACAAGAATGCAAGATAGAACTCAAAGAAAAGCAGGAGCAGCAGCCATAGTTCTAGAAGTGCCATAGATCCTGCAAAGGAAATTGTTCTCGCTCTGTTTGTATTTTCTGTGGTTACTGATAATAATGATAACAAACAGGCAGAAAAGATAGAGCCCTACAAGATCATGAGTGCCACAGAGAGCATGGGTTTTCCTAATGACTCCCAAAAGAGAAAGAAGAGGCCACCAAACGCAGCTAGAAGGTCCAAGAAGCAAAAGGAGCTGGAGTTTCAAGGAACGGGAGAAGAGCGTTTCACCTCCCGCCCAAGGACATCATGGCTGCAAGAACGTTCCACGAGCTTACGAGAGGACGAGACAAACCAGAGCAGAACAGATCCATTAAGGGTTAAGCAGCCGTTAATGGACCATCTATATTTTGTGCTCAGACATCTTTTAAAATCTGACCCAAAATACATTTCCATTAAAAGAAAGTACAAACTGATATTCTGTGGATTTTCAATATTCCAAAGAAAAATATGGGGGTTGTGCCCCAAGCTAGGAGAATCTTATTGTCAAAAGTAATTCAAATAAGAATTTAATACAATTGCTCACCTTTGGGCATCTACCATCTATCGCAACACTGTCCTATAAGGACACTTGCCGAAAAGGCGCCAGGTAACCAGGCGTGGACCAGAATCAAGCTCAGTCTGTTAACCAAACTAATGAGCAAAACCAGAGGAACTGTGCAAGAAGCACTCGTTAAATTCAGCTTAGATTTGTGAGAAAAAGTTGATAACAAAGCTTTCTAAATTGAATCGCAGGATTCAAAATATGACAAACATATTAAATTCTGGTTTCTAGAAAAGGAAACAAATAATTACTACTACACTACAAATGCATGTGACAGCTGATTTTATAGTTGGCTGTTCTGTACTGTATTTCTATTTTGTCTGTAATAAACGTTTTAGACTTCTGAATACTTATTGACAGATTAAGTCTCTTAAGTACACAACAGCAAGTTAAGAACTGGCTTAAAAGAGGTAGATTTCAGGTCTGACAGAGATGCACTGCGTCTGTTCCGAGGCAGCCTCCTCAGGCATCCGAGGAAGCCCCGTGTACACAGCAATTACTTCACACTCAGGAGACAGCAACAAGTATTTTAAGCACTTTGCTCCTTTCCTGCTGGCATGCAGGCTCTGGGAACAACAACGACAAAAGCCTAACTTTCACAGCTTTATGCAAAATCTTATTGGGGAAAAAGAAATGGTGTGCCATGTTCAGCACAATTTAATGATTACTCCCAAAGAGCTATAATCAGATTTAAAAGTCTGTATTTTGCCCTTACTGATGTTTCATCTTCAACTAAAGTGGATCTGGATGAAGCTGCATGAAGAGTCAGGTTTTCTGTGCTGCACAGCGACTGCGAAGGAAGCGCTGAGAGCCGGTCAGGCTGGGGGCTCAGGTCTGGTCAAGGGCTGTGCCGGTCAGGCTGGGGGCTCAGGTCTGGTCAAGGGCCGGTCAGGCTGGGGGCTCAGGTCTGGTCAAGGGCTGTGCCGGTCAGGCTGGGGGCTCAGGTCTGGTCAAGGGCTGGTCAGGCTGGGGGCTCAGGTCTGGTCAAGGGCTGGTCAGGCTGGGGGCTCAGCTCTGGTCAAGGGCTGGGCCGGTCAGGCTGGGGGCTCAGGTCTGGTCAAGGGCTGGTCAGGCTGGGGGCTCAGGTCTGGTCAAGGGCTGTGCCGGTCAGGCTGGGGGCTCAGGTCTGGTCAAGGGCTGGGCCGGTCAGGCTGGGGGCTCAGGTCTGGTCAAGGGCTGGTCAGGCTGGGGGCTCAGGTCTGGTCAAGGGCTGTGCCGGTCAGGCTGGGGGCTCAGGTCTGGTCAAGGGCTGTGCCGGTCAGGCTGGGGGCTCAGGTCTGGTCAAGGGCTGGGCCGGTCAGGCTGGGGGCTCAGGTCTGGTCAAGGGCTGTGCCGGTCAGGCTGGGGGCTCAGGTCTGGTCAAGGGCCGGTCAGGCTGGGGGCTCAGGTCTGGTCAAGGGCTGGTCAGGCTGGGGGCTCAGCTCTGGTCAAGGGCTGGGCCGGTCAGGCTGGGGGCTCAGGTCTGGTCAAGGGCTGGTCAGGCTGGGGGCTCAGGTCTGGTCAAGGGCTGGGCCGGTCAGGCTGGGGGCTCAGCTCTGGTCAAGGGCCGGTCAGGCTGGGGGCTCAGGTCTGGTCAAGGGCTGGGCCGGTCAGGCTGGGGGCTCAGGTCTGGTCAATGAGATGAACACCTGGAGGGAGCTGCCCAGAGCACAGGGCCGGCTCTGCTCAGAGGGGACAGGGATGGGACAAGGGCAGCGGCACACACTCAGACACCTGAGGTTCGCCCTGAACGTCAGGAGACACGTTTTCACCATGGCAGGAAACTGGGAACTGGAAGAGGTGACCCAGGGAGGTTGTGGCGTCTCCCACCTTGGAGACTTTCAAGAGCTGTCTGGACCTGGTCCTGGGTAACTGGCTCTGGGTGAACCTTCCAACCTCAAACATCCTGTGAGGCTGTGATGGATACTCTTGCTGTTCTATATTAATAAAATCCAGCAAGATGCAATCCTAGGGCACAGCTCTATATCACCCCACGACGTTCTCCTCCAGCTACTACTGGACACAGTATCCCTATCCATACTACTCCAACTCGTACGGACCCGTGCCCTCTCCATCACCCCAAATCACAGTCACACTTATCTTTTTAATCACAGTACTTTAAAGCTCCAGGTCCTGTCTCTGCATTTCTACATTTGCCCAAGTTCAAACATTCCTCTAACCCTACTACTTCACAGCCAATTTCTACCATAGACGCCTCTGCTAAAGCAGTCGATTACAGCTTTGAACAACCCACAGCATCTGATCGCTGGTGTACCAGGAGAGAGAAACACAGGCACTACCAAGGAGCAGGTAATCCATGGTGCAGGTTTGCTGTAGGTAACTCTTCAATGTAACTGGTTTAGCCTTTGAATAATTTCCTTTGCATCTTGCTCCACCTTTGAGCTTTGTGAAACTTACCCAGTCCTTTTGGCTGCATGTCTCCAAAGATGACAGAAAGAGGTAACGAAGAAAGGGAAGAGGAACTACGAAAGGCTATACAGAATAATCAAAATTACAGCAAAAGCCAAAATAAAATTCCTGGAATTACCTCTAGACATCCATGAAGATACAATTATCACATATCGTTTTGAAGCTGGACAATTAAAAAAATCTCAGTAAAAAGGGTACAAATTATCTTTATGAAGCATCAGTATCACTTCTGTTAGTGCATACTATCAGGCTGAGTGTAGTTCAGCTGTTGACATTATAATTGTCTCATTCAAAATCGCATACATAAAATGCAAACACATTTTAGCACATCTGCATTAGCTGCCCTCGGTCCCTTTGTTTTTACAAGTAAACTCTTCCTTTGTCTAGCCAAGAACAAACGGAACCTACCACAATCTGGACCAGTGGGAACTACCGTGAGATGAACGGTAACTCAGCACTCACGCTGCCAGCCTTTCTGCAGAAACCTGCCCCTCCCGATGCCTCCGTTCGGAAGCTTTACAGCATCAAGGAAGGGCGACATCTGCAAATCACCTCATCAATTAAGGGGAAAGGAAAGAGATAACTAGAGAAGGGGACAAGACTAAAGAAGAAACATGGGCAACTGGCACACAAATGGTAACGGGCTAAAACAAAAGCAGATCTGCTGACATGACATCGTGTTCACAGGACAAGGCAGGACTTCAGTCAAGCCATTCAGGTACATAATGAAGTTCACAACTACATGAACTTGCAATGGTTGTTTGATACAGGCCAAACACGAAGAGGGTTTAGTAATGCTTGGCCCTGTAAGCCAGGAATCAGTAAGCAGCACCTAGAAGCATGCCCTGCTATGAACTTAGTCTTTACTGCTTTCAGATTGATGCTACATAAACCTTGTGTATTTCTGCGGGGTATCACAAGGACATAAGGCTTAACCAGAACTTGGATCCAAGGTTGCTGAGAGCATGATGTCTGGCCACGTTCCCGGAGTAACATATTCAGGATTCTGATCTTTTAAATAAGCAAATATGTTCACTGACAAAAGTCCAAAAACTTTTGTGCGCATCCTGAAAAAACCTTAAGATGACCAAAATACAGTGACACAGTATGGCACAAACACATTAATTTCCTGAAAATTATAACTTCATTTATCCTTGTGTAGTTTATCTACAAAAAAGCCCAGCAGTGGTACCACCACAAAGCACAACTGGCGTAACCCAGCCTTCCTTCCGCTAAAAGTGTCACGCTCCAGGCAGCTCAGACTGTTTTCTCTATACAGGAAACACTTCTATTGGAACACGTATTTTATACACATTATTTACACGAATACACAAAAAGAGTGTGATTTAATGCACACACATAAATTACTATCCATATTAGGCTTATACAGTAAAGGAAGAAATGGAGTTTTAGTCAGAAATATCTGAACACTAAGATGAAATAGGCAGCTCAGGGCTGTTTGGTCCTGGGCAAAGCCAGGCCCAGAGCCGGCCACGAGGCACGCTGAACTCCTGCGATACCCCAATGAAGTCACCGAGCAGCAATCTTCAGCCCTGCCCAGGGTCGAGCTCTCAGCATCTCAGTGTAACTACTATTAACAAATACGCACCATTTTTAGAAAGAATTAGTGAAAAACAGGCAATGCTCCAGACTGCAGCAAAAATCACTTCACCTAAATTTAAGTTAATGTTCCTTGGATCAAAGACTTTACTTTTTAAAAAGCAGATACCTGCGGTCCATCTCTGGCTTCATAGAAGTCACCCACTCCTATTTTTGCACTGAAGCTGAAATTGTCCCTTGAGATATCCATTATTCCATTTCTGCTGAGGTACTGAAAAAATCACATATTTTTCCACTTCAGCGTGTAAATCATTACAACCCAGCTTTGATGTACAGCTGACTTTGTGAGTGTAATGCTTTGCATTCTCTATCAAAGGGATATGCATTTATAGGAGATCAAATCAGTAACGGACTGAGATACATTACGCCTTGCATGACGGGACATTTTGAAATAAGTATCTTTATTGGAGGGAAAAAAATGGCATATTTTAATTGCAAGCATGCTCAGTAGCATTAGAACACAGGAGTTAAAGAGAAGGAACGTACCTTTACCACTTCAGGATACTGTCTCAGCTTCTTTCCACAAGGTGCAAAATAAGCTACTTCTCCTTGAAGACGACCACCAAAGTTTCTTATTCGGGTTTCTCTTTGCCAGCTAGAGTAATGGCAAATAGTTGCATAAAACAATACATTTCTTAAAAAACAAGTCATTAATGTCAATTTAAGATTTTTACATAAAAAGGCACATGTCTAAAATGTGACAAGAGTATCATACATCAAATAGGCAAAACCAGAAATGGTTATCATGTAGACTGTCCAAATTCGGACTCTATATGGATTTGTAATCAAGCTACTTACATATTACCAGATTTTAAATGACTTAGAACTATATTTCAGGGACTTATTTGGAGTCTCCACTGGCTCAGATCTAGCCATCAGGATCCATTTCCAGCGGTAAAAATGCTGATGGGTTGTGTTTGCGAAAGAGTAAATTTGCTGCACAAAAATTAATATGACACATGTTGACACTTTTCATTAGAGAGATCCACAGTCACTGCGACTGGAAATCTCAGTTGCTGAAGCCCTTTCCTTATCACGCACGCTCAGAAACTCTTAAGCGGCCGTTTCTTTACCAGCCGACCCGCAGGCAGCGTCTCCCGCTAAAGGCGCCGGGCACGCGCACCTACCCGCACTCCAGAGGGACACGCAGCTCGCGTTCATCTGCCACTCTTCGTCTTTTTGAAACACCTGAGAGAGAATTTCTGATTAGCGCTCGAGAGAACTTACAAAACGAAAACATGCTCCTCAAATACACCTTTTATACTTTTTATCCTCAAACTAAGAGAGACATCATTTTTACATTCTAGCCATTACATACCCCAAGAACCAAGAAAATTAAGGCAACTATTCTACTTCTGAAATCGAATTGAAAACTGAGCTGTCCAGCGAAACACAGACACAGAAGAGACAGAGGCCTCTCCAGTGACTGACCGGCTCCAGGCAAGCGGGACACACAAGGATTTTAATTGTGTTATGGTGATTCTTATTAGGAAACAGCACTACACCAAAGCAAGGACCCCAATTTAATTTATTCTGCTTTCCACCCAGTGAACAGACAAAGATCTGCTACTGGTCTGTTCAAAGCACCGCGAAGCACCAGACTACCGAACAAAGAAAATTAACTTTGCGCTTAAACAATCCGGATTGCTCCTAACGCACGGCAACTATTTCACAAACTGCTCTGGCCTGCTTCCGGGCGAGACACGGAGCCGACCACGCTGCTTCAAAGCCACTGATGTGACAACGTGGAACGGAACTCCTGCTCCGCTAATCCAAACGGAAAACAAAATCCATGAGCAGATGTCCCCATCTACAGCCTACCGACTTGCACGTCAATTAAATATCAACTTTCTAATTCAAAGTAGTAAATGCACAATTTCACTTAATTTTTGCCATGCAAATTGAGAAGTGACTTTCAAAACTGCATTCGTTCTTTTGTAGCAGCAGTAATTACTAAACGTTGCATTATTAGTCACCAAATGAAGGATTATATCAGGGAAATGCTAAATGTGCTTTTCATGAACCTTTTAAAAATAACGCCTTGCCCGTAATCCATAGATCCTACTAAGAATTTTGAAAGAATAATGAATAAAAATATATTTTAACTAAATACAGTTATTCAGTTTGTTGGGAAAGGGGCAGAACTGGAAGATCCACAATGCAAACTATAATGCATAGAATTAGAAATAAACAGGAATACCTGGGTTTAGAATAAAATGGTAAAGAACAAAGACTAAATAATTAAGAGTTTCAATGTAATAAATACCAATTCTGGCTATTTCATCCTGGCTTCTTTCAGATAATTATCTGAGCTAGAACGTCCTGGACTAAGTGTAATGTTCACGTCTCAAGAACCTGTGATCTGCTGACTCGGTTTAACATGTGCTGCAAGCCCCCGCGAAAAGATCACAGGGCAGCCCGGCTGGAAGGGACCTTAGAAGATCATCTGACCCAGCCTTTCGTAGGAAAGGGAAGCTGGATGACAGGATCCAGCGCCTTGTTCAGCCACAGCTTAAGAAACCTCCGGTGGCGGGGACCCTACCACACCCCTGAGGACGTCGTTCCAGTGAATTATTGTTCTCACTGTAAAAAATGTATTTCTTATATTGAGTCTGAACTATTTTTATAACTACTTTTACAACACATGCCGCTGGACGTTACGTGCGCTACAGTAACAGACGTTCAGGTACCACAGTGTGCGCTTGTTCCGAGGGCAGACGGTGCTGTCCCAAGAAAAACCACGGGCTGGCTCTCGGGACATAAGGCAGCTGGTGCAGAGCTCGGGGTCTTTGCTACTTGGAGATTAAGCGGGGTGGAGTGAGCTGCAGGACCAATGCAAGAGCTCTTCACAGACGACGGAGTCTTATTCACTTTCAGCAGAGATTTTTCTCCCTCAGTGTCTGTATCTGATTCATCTTGATCTTTATCATCTTCATCATCTTCATCCTCAGACCCTTCTGTATCTGACTCAGAATTACTGTCAGATTCTGTTGAAAAACAAGCGTGGCAAAAGGCACATTATGATTCCATAATTAATGGCAAACACATTTCAGTTCTAACACCTGCAAAGTCTTTTGTCTTATTAAATATGCTTTTTTGACTTATTTTTAATAGCGATCTCTTGAGTATATGTAGATGGTTATAATTAACTACCTAAATTTTAAAATTACTACAAATACGACAGCACGAGGTAATTCTGCATGATAATGCACTGTTGTTTCAGATGGAATTCTTTGGCTCTGCACGAGGAGGCGAGAGACGGAAGCTGAAGCGTTTAAGAGACTGTTGACCCCAGCAGCAGCTCCGGCTCCAGCATCCCCTGCCCACGCTGCGGGCGAAGGGCGCCCCGCAGGCTGGGAACCGAGCGCGGGGGAGCAAACGGTGGAAGGCTGTAAGGTGTCAGGACTGGAAGGGCGGCCATCTGGGCAAAGGAAGGGCTGGATAAAGAGTGGACAGGGTAAGGAACTGAAGATGGGCCACAGCTGTGAGAAAACAGAGAGGATTAGCCCAGGGTGCGTGGATGATGGCGAAAGAGAGCGATGAAGGTGGAGCCGGGCCCAAGGAGGGGCGGAAGGAACGCCTGGGAACACAGTCAGCTCCTGAAACGGGCCTTACCCTTCCGAACGGCCTAAGAGCCTTTAGAATAGCAGTTCCTCTCTACAAACACTGGGGCCCTTACAACAGCCCTGGTATTTTCCTCTACTCTTGCTCACTGACTGCTGCGCTCCCGAGCGAAGCACAGAAACGCTTCTCATGACCATGTGCAGGCGCTGTTCGTCCCTCTTGGGTGGGGAAGCCTGCTGTGCAGAGGGCTCTGCCTGCAGAGTATTAACGACCCAGCCCGTTCCCTGCACCCGGGCACGGCGGCACGGGCCCGAGCCGCCTCACCAGGGCAGCTCGCCGCACGCTCGCCATCAGCCAGCACCCAGAATGCCCGAAACACGATCCAGGGATGACACAACAGGGGACTGGGAGACCATGTGCCACTGTCCAGGACACCTGCAGGACACCATGTGGGCCGTGCTACTCCCAAAATTCCTACCCATTTTTTAATATGGTGGGAAATAAGTTTTCAACACTCAAAAAATAAAGTTGCTGCGTTTCCTATTAAAAAGGTTAAACCACCTGATTGGGTATCATCAGAATCATCATCTTCGTCATCCTCATCTTCGTCTTCATCGTCATCATCATCGTCATTTGAGTCATCAGAGTCCTTGCTGCTGGGGGCATCCGAGTCCAGCCCTCGGAACTGCTCCACCACCAGCTTTGCAGAGTGAAGGCGGTGTTGGGTTTTTACTGCATTTCCTGCGTTATTGCTGACGGGTTTCTCCTTTCCTGAGCCGGGTAACACAGGAGAGGTAGAGGGCACACCAGGTGTCCGGGTACCAGCTGGCTTTTTCCCAGCTGCGCTCAGGCTCACTGGCACGGAAAAGGGGGCGCTACTGGAGATGGCTACACTGTCACTGGTCTTGGTCTGGGGCTTCAGTTTCGTAGTAAGTGCAAGAGGAGCCTCCTGGATGACGCTCTGAATAACTCCATTGGGGTGGTGATTACCTAAAAGTGCATTTGTCAGGAATGGATTGGAATGGTTGTTTTCCAAGGATGTGAGTTTTTGATGAGCTGGTGAACTGGACGTTGGTTTGGGGCTTGACAAAGCCGCAATAACCTTCTTCAGGTTCTTAGACGATTCCTGTTTCTTTAGCTGTGCTGCTGGGAATGTCTGTTTATATTGTTCCTGAAGAAATAAGAACACACAGGGATAAAACAAATAAAAACTCCACATTTAAGTATTCATGCAGGTGAACTCTATGGGATCCTGATGATCCGCTCAGCTATTATTTAGAGAATGCTCTTGGCATAGAAAAACGTTATTAAAAACAACATGGAAAAAAGGTATTAGTGAGAAGTGCTGCGAGACGCGAGTTTGTGAACTCTGACAAAGTAGCACTTGACAGTCAAACACCAGTAACGGCTCAGAAACGCGAGTAAAGCTTACGTGGCCTTTAGTCTCAAGACTTCCAAGAAAAAAGAAAATACATCATCTTTGACAGAAAAAAATAACAGAATGCAAAAAGATGGTCCATTTTAAATCAATTTCTAAATACTGAGTCAAATACAATACATTCTTGAAGTTACTCACATTTAAAACTCAATACGAAATCATGGAAACCTACAAACTAAATATTCACAGGGCACACGTTTCCAGCTCAAGTGTTAAAGAATCCGAACCACTGAACGGCTCATGTGTCACCAGCTGAAGCCCCGTAACCCGAGTGTGACAGCGGGAACATCTTCCCGCGGCAAAGGCACGTGTTGTCATAATTACCATTTCTTTAACCACTCCAGAAGAATGACGAGCTTATTTGAATTTGCCAAAGTAACCGGGAGCTGAAAGGAAAACAGTGTTTCTCTTCTAATCTAGGAACACAAACTACACAGGACAGTAATTTCCAGCGCTCCATAAGGACTGAGAGCTAGCCGAGAATCTGAATTGAGTTTACCCTCGCCTAATACTACTTAGTTGAGAACAAAGTTTGCTTTTCATTATGAAACTTGCCTTGGGAAGTGTACTTTTTAATATATTTATATATATATCTCTCTTTCTCAAGACTCAGCATTTCTAAAATGCTAGATTTTTATTCTCTTCTAGCACACATTAAATCTGAACAGAAATGAAAATTCATCACTAGTCACCAAAATCACTATTAACAAAATCAACTACAAAGACTTTTGGCAAGCTATGGAAGGGCCAAGACACGTGTAAACACATTGTAGTGTCCTGCCCAGGAAAAGGAAGATCAGATTTACTGCGATGGCCATGCTGAGCGGTAACAGCTATCAGAGCATGAACATCCTCCTGTCTTCA
This sequence comes from Columba livia, assembly GCF_036013475.1. Lineage (NCBI taxonomy): Eukaryota > Metazoa > Chordata > Aves > Columbiformes > Columbidae > Columba > Columba livia. The sequence continues at coordinate 174,164 of NC_088608.1, read as the reverse complement.
AACAGCAAACAAAGCCGAGATTAAACCAAACGTGCTTTAGAAAAGGCTTTCAGCTACTTTGTTTAAAATAATGATTGGAATAGGTAATTTTAATTACTTTGACTTAAACCAATCCACCTTGAAACAAAGCGAAGCCATGCTTACGCACTACATATGGAAAGTGTTAAACCAGCATTCCAACTGAAACCTGGAGAAGCACACAAAGAACTGCTCAGGCCACACAATTTACCCACAACTACTTATTTTGACATTGATTTTAGGTGCTTATTTGCCTTAAGAGATGCACGCCAACACCCTTTGCTGTCTCCGCACCCGTCGCTCCCGCCAGCACCGATTCTGCCAGCAGAGCTCCAAGTTCCACCGCGTGACGAGCGGGAGACTCCAGCCCGGCGTTAGTGACAGGAGGCGCGATACGCCACAGCACGGCATGGCACGTGCACGGCACGCACACAGCACGGCACGGCACGCGCACGGCACGGCACGCGCACGGCACGGCACGGCATGCGCACGGCACAGCACGCGCACGGCACAGCACGGCACGCGCACGGCACGGCACGCGCACGGCACATGCACGGCACGCGCACGGCACGGCACGCACACGGCACGCACACGGCACGGCACGGCACGCACACGGCACGCGCACGGCACGGCACGGCACGCGCACGGCACGGCACGCGCACGGCACGCGCACGGCACGGCACGCACACGGCACGCACACGGCACAGCACGACACGGCACGGCACGCGCACGGCACGCGCACGGCACGGCACGGCACGCGCATACACGCACCACCACAGAGAAGACTTTTCTCCAAGATAAAGGTGTGGAATAGTTCAGGGCACTTGTAAAGTACAGCAAATCATCTCCAAAATTAGAGAACGATTATTTGCTACTCTTTACAAAAAACCCCAAACACCAAAAAATCCCTCTCAAAACAACCAGCCACCACAGTTCAGAACATACACTACCCACACAATTTAGTTAATTTACATAACCGCAAAATCCATGTAATGCTAAAAACATGTCAAAAAACATTATAGGAAAATAAATACATATATCATTTTAAAACATTCTATTTCAAAGAGCTTGACAGCACAAAGCTGTCTCTTGTTCAGCAGGCAACGCACGTTACAAACGGTCAAACAAACCCAGTGATTTCTCACTCACCCGTCTTGATCTCACATCGCTGGTCACAGAGACAGACTCTTCAGAGGTATTTTTACTCCCTGCTTTGAGTAGATCAGGGGAAGGAACTATGAGTTTTAAATAGGTTTCCTTTTTGGCTTGATGTACCAAGGACAAAGGTTTCACATTGGGAACCAGTCCCGTAGACTGTATTACACTTGTGTGTTTGTTCACAGATTCCTCCTTTGCCTGAGAGCTTTGGAAAATAAAGGGAAGCTGCTGTGACAAAACCTGAGGCTGCTTCTGCTGGGACTGGAACGGCGAGGGGCTCTGGGGATCAGACACAAGAGGTATCTGCTGGTGTGTTCTCTTCTCTTGGGACTTTTCATGGGGTTTCTGGCCATCAGTTTTCGCATCAGTTACGCCACTATGCATTAGCACCTGCAAAATAGGTATTTTTGACAGTTCACATCAGATCAGTCAAAGATCCTTCAAAAAACACCTACATCAGCTTCCATTAAATAACTATACAACTGTACAATTTTTAGCAGAGGATAAACAACAACAATTTTAAAATCAATCTTGTCATAGGTTTACTGTTTAGGGATCTTTTTCCCCAGATAGTTTCAGCATGCAAAGACAGCGTTTAGTAGAGAAGTACTAAACTATGGGCGTTTTAAAACGTATTTTTGACTGTAAAGCTAAGAGGAAACTCAAGATTCCGACCTTGATTTTCTATTTCTAGGAAAAAAGCAACTGCCAAAGCATTATCCATAGAAAGACACATTTCCAACACACTACCAGCACACAGCACTTCATTTCTTTCTATTTCCCACTATAACAAGAGTAACAGTCTACCAACCGTTAAACTCCTAGCCAGTAGAGAACAAAACACACATACGCACACACGCGAGGGAAGAAAAATACCCCAGAAAACCCTGAGGCAAAACCAAATTCTTAGCATTCATTAATATGTAGTTAAATAGTTGCTCATTGGTACACACACGAGCAGGCGGGCTTTTCATAGCCAGCTTCCAGCGACCAGACCGCAAGCAGCAGAGCGAGGTGTCGTACCTTGTTCTTGGTTTTGTGATGTGCTTCGTTTTCAGAGTCAGATTCATCATCCTCACTCTCCTCAGCGCTCGGGTCCTCCTCCTCATCCTCCTCCAGATCCTCGGAGTCACTGCTGCTTATGCCTTCGCTCGAGGTGTCTGACGAGGAGCCCGAATCGCTGTCGCTGTTACTAGAGCTTTCCACTGCCTTTTTTCTGGGCTTCTAACAGGAAGAGAAATCTCTGTTCATGGTTCAGCTTTAACCTGTTATATCGTATTACTATGCATCATCTTTAAAACACAGTAAGACTTCAGAGTAATCTGCAATCCTTGAACACAACTGACTGTCTTGCAGAAGACTGAAGAGAAGGGTACAGATCTTGCTTTAACAAACAATAATAAGAAAAACCTGAAACATTTTGTACTGGGAGAAACATTTTAAAATGCTGCTGTATGCACAATCAGAACACTTACCATGTCAGGTTTTCACCTGAATCTTAAGGTTTTTTTCTGTATATTTACCTTATCTTTGATTTTGTCAGCTCTGGCATCCAAGAGCTGGACTTTGCTTTGCTCCTGGTTGTATTTGCGGCCTCCTGCTCCTGCGGCTACAGCTTTCACCGGTCCTGCAGATGTTGCAATGCTGGTGGACAGAACAGATGTGCCGACAGCAGACACTGCAGCGGTGCTGCTCCCGTTCAGCGACCCATTTATACCTTAGGGTGACAGATTACAAATTGACACTTGAAAAACTCTGAAGCTGCAGATACTATGAGATGTTCCAGTCACACCAGCTTCCATAAACCCGTAACAAGACACCAACATACACTAAAAATATGCCATCCAAGAGCCACTTTGATTTGCTCATGGAGCCATTTTAATTAAAACATGCAGGGCAGAGGACAAACACATTTAACGCTGTAAGAAGACCAAAAAAACCCCGAATTCATCCATTTTTTAGTCCAAACTATCCTTGAGTTTAGTCAGATGCAGAAAAATAAGATTTCAAAGAAAGAAGATACAAAAAAGTATACATTCCAGTAAATATCTCACAGAATAATTTGTTTCCAAGTCTGAAGTATCAATCAGCTCCAAAGAAAAGCCATGAAGCACAAGATATTGTATGAGTATTGCCGCGTGTAACAAGAGGTGGAGAAGTGCGGGAATACTATTGGAAGTAACGTCTGCTTTCAAGTTTACTAATCTGTCAAGAAGAGTTGTTTTCTAAGACAACTACCCCTATTCACACAGACTTGCTGCTCTGCAATCCCAGGTCTATTATCAGATTGATTCTGAAACACACATCAGGTCCTAAAACCTACCAAAAGTATTTTAAAAGCTTTGCTCACACATCATGGAATACAGAATAGAAGATCCTGAGTGGGAAGGGATCCACAGACATCACCAAGCCCAACTCCCGGCTCCACACAGGACACTCAGAAGTTAAACCCCAGACCTGAGAGCACTGTCCGAGCAGCCCCTGAGCCCGGCCGGCTCCGGGACCACGTCCCAGGGAGTCGCTCACCCTCTCGGTGACACGCTCCCAGCGCCCAGTGCGACGTTCCCCATTGCAGCTCCATGCCGCGTCCTGGCGGCCCACCACCGGACGCCAGCGCGAAGCCGCCAGCCCTCAGCAGGACAGTAACAAGGTCACCCTGCAGCCTCCTCTCCGCTGAACAACCCTACTATCGAGCATCGAACACACGTCTCCTACATCCCCAAAACGTGTGCAATACCACTACATAAGATGCTGCTTTGAAATGTAAGAGAATGTTCTAATGTCACTGAACTATTTTCACTGAGATCCCGTAGCCGTAGCTGTCCTTCCCTTCATGCTCCCAACAAACAACTACCTGATGCCTGCTTCTTATATGCAGAGGAACAGTAGTCACTATGGAAGTACAAGGCCTCCTAAATAAAACCACAAACTTTAAAAGAAAAGCTTGGTAGAAGGAGTATTTTGTTGTTGAACATCCATACTTTGATGCCTCATGCTTAGCTAACAGAAGCAATTTTTAAAGAGCTATTTAGGAACAGGAAGAACAATGAAAGGTAAAGCTCAAATTCACATCTATACGCACGTGCAGGAGTTCGATACAGTTATTTGCTACACAACTTCAGCCATTACCTTTCTCTGTACTGCTCCGACTACTCTTTCCTGCGGCTCTGGAGTGGAACGAGGCAGGATCGTGATTCTGCGCAGGAGGTGCAAACAGCGGTGGAATTCCCAGGAGCGGTGGGAAAAACGCTGCCCCAGGACGAGAGTGCGTGTCCGCTGCTCGCCACCATTCTGCACCGAGGGGAAATAACAAACGTCAGTTGTGCTAGTAACGTATTGAAATGCTCCTGTAAACGCGTTGCTGTGCATCATCTAGAGCAGATTTACTAAATCTGGGAGTAAGAAGAAAATGCAACACTTTGGAACTTTAAATGACATGAATTTCCCACAGCAACTCTGGTCTTCAGTCATTAAAGCCATTCTGGTAAAGATTTCAATGCAGCTTCATTTAAACGCATTCTGAAAATAAATACTTAATGGAAAGCTAGGTGACAGCGATCAGCCCGAAACGAAACTGTTGGTCTTTCAACCAGTATCAGCACTCACAGGCCACTGTGACCATCCGTCCCTACCTCAGTCTTCCTGCACCAGAACCACGAAAAGCCAACAGCTCTAACGACCGCTGCTGTCTGGGAACGTTCCCAGGCCCGCTGCAGCCAGCGCTCCGGCGCCCGGTCCCGCGCGGGACGCCAGCCCCCCGACGCACTCCCACCCGCGGGCTGACGGTGCCGCAGAAAGAAGCAGGCTCTGTTGTTCCCCTGTAAATCCCCATTATAACGGTTGTTTCACAACCAGAAGCAGGGCTGGTCTGTGCTGCTTTGTTACAGAAATTCAAGATGTTGAGCAAGGAATAAAGATTTCTTATGTTAAAAACATTATAATAGTCCTTTTAATTTTGTTGCTGTTTTAAGCTTTCATATTAAATGGTTATTGATATTTGTTTTCCAGGAAAATAAACTTCAAAGGAGTCGATACAGTCCCTACGACTTTCAATTTTTGAAGTTCTTTACTGTAGCAGCAACTATTTAGAATATTTATGCAACCCTTACGTAATTCTTTCCTGCAGATTCTTGAAATTCTGCAAGACAAAGCAACTATATTTGTAATACGGCACAGCTAAGCCTGAACGGGCAGCCCCAGCGTCCCGCTCCCGGCACAGGTTTCTGTGCGCCACCGGGAGCCGCGGAGCAGCGTGCGGGCCTGCAGAGAACTCCAGCCAGCGGGGGCGCCTGCAAGAGCTACTGCAGTACCCACGACGTCTGGTAACACACTGGTTAGTCAACGACTGGAAACGGCCCACAAAGTGTAAGTAAAGAACAAACTTTCAAATCCGTCTAAAGGGAACAAAGATCCTCTGTGTGAGAGAAAGAAAATGTGTGTCTGAAAAAAGAAATGCAGCAATACTTTGTGAGGAAAGAAAAATCTCTTCTCTTAAAAGTAACTCTTCCCACCCACCAATCGAAACACAAATTCTATCACATTACCAGAAGCAGAAGGATCAGAAACATGACACATCAATGCCACTGTGCCAAGGGCTAGAAACACAGGCTGGGTCTACATAAACCCGACAGCAAACAGCTCGGGGCGGGCGCGCTGGTCACGGGGCGAGCGGGGGGCACGTCCCCGCTCTGCTGTGCCGCACTCATTAACCAAGATGAAAAACACAGGGCTTCTTTTTCTGGCCTTGTTTATGCTTACAGTACCAGATGTGTGAGAATGCTCTCCTGCCTTACAGCAAAAACTTCATCAGGCAGCACTTAACGCTGGAAACTCTGGAAGGCACAATCCACACAAGTGACAGGACAGACTACAGGGGGTAAGAACGTCTCTTCTCACTCCTGAGACTGACCTTTTCCTTCTCTTGAAAATGATTTCTTGAGGGCTTAAGTGCAATTCTGATTCTTTCTGAACCCTAAAACACAGACTAAGTTGCGGCATCCATTCAGGACAAGCAGTTTTGCACAGTGTCCCTGCAACCAGCTGAGCAAGAGCAAGGCCTGTGGTCTGGCCCACCGGCACGCTGCATTCTTAAAGTGAAAATATAAAGTTTGTACATAATGAAAACTGTGCCATAAGTATAGGACTTGTGCTATTTTATACATTAAACCATATAACTGAGCAGGATTTAGACTAACACATTATAAGGTGGTTACTTCATATTGCTATAAAACACATTAAGAAGGCAAGGAAAGTAAGAAACAGCTATGTAAGTACATGGACGTTACATACAGTAATTAAGACCCTTAATTAATACATAAATGAAGCGTGAACAAGGCTAACAAACAAATTTTAACCTGCCAGTGTCAAGAGACACTGAAATTCTAAGAACGTACATCACAGCAATTTAAAACTGTTGTAAACGCAAGACTAATCGCCAGAAAGACAGCAAAGCTTTGGTTTCACACACCTGTGCCAGCGCTGCTACTGACACGGGGCGTCCGGCGCCCTGGGGCTCCAGGGTCCGCCAGCGCCCACCAGCCCCAGGCAAGCCCAGCACCGCAGAAACACCGCAGGAGAAACGTGTTTATACAGTCTCGCATTTTAGGCACTAGATCTGATCTTTCTCAACATGTATTTAAGGAGCTACATTGTCATTCTTCTATAAAGACCAAGATACCAAAAAATAGCTGCTGTTGAGAAAAAATAAAATCTTCCATCTCAATCTTGTCACTACAAATCAGAAAATCAAGTGGAAAAAGACACTTTTCAAATTCAAACAATCCCGTCACTTTGTGCATTATGTCCACGATTTTGAAGTCCTCCTGGGTTTCACTTGAGGAGATCGTTGCTCAGAAAACACTGAACGTTTTTGATTTCACACACGCAGCTGCTGGTTCAGAAAATAAGACTTATTTTTTAAAAATAATTTCATAGAAAGTTAATGAACTTCCTTTTTTTGAAAATTAAAGACCCTTAAAGTCTGATACCACTAAACCAACAAGAATCTCTTGTTCAGCTTTGGACAGTTTCACATGCTGGTATTATTGCCCCCCATAAAGACAAAACACTGAACTGTTGTATCATTCACTCATGTGAGAAAAGGCCATTGATTTATATTCCTACAAAGCTGCTAACCTTCTCATGAGGAGGAATTTAAGCCTCTTTCCAGATTCGATTTGCTTCTCCGATGTGCCTTCTTATTTTTAGCAACTGGTGAATAAGAAGCAAGTGAAATATCTGTTTACTTGACTGGAATGCTTCAATTATTCAGAAACTAGTGCTGCACTAACCAACTAAACTAATGGTATGCGATGTATTTCATAATGGTTTCACACAGGTGCTTTGTCTATTTGACCTGGGAATATGCCAAGATAATTTATCTGCAGCGTACTGTCGTGGCAAAGCACAAACGCGCAGCCCTGCCGCCCCGCTGCGGTGGAGACGACCAACGGACTACGGACTGCTGCACGGAAAACAGAGAGATGAATGGGAATAAAAGGAGCCTCTCCAATTTAATGCATAGATTAAGATGCCTTCACCTTCTCTTGGCAAGAATAATTGTTCATTCTTGATCATTTTACTAGATGCTAGAGAAATGCATCTTTCAATGTGAAGATAATTTAATTATCAGATTGAGATAGACAGACATTGTCATAATGTTTTTATTTAAATATCACAGAAGTGAATAACATCTCCATCTAGGAGCCAGCTGGGATACCAGCCTATCCTGAGCACAGAGCACCCTGCCAATCCAGCCGTTCCCGGTGCCGGGCAGCCCTGGGCTGCCGAACAGGACTCGCGCGGCGCTCCCCCGGGCAGCGGGTGCGGCAGCCGCCACAGCGCTGCGTCCGGCCCAGGACGGACGGACCCGCACGCAGAGCCGATGGACAGCACTGAGAGCAAACCACACGCCAGCTTGTTCCTAGGAGTACAAAGTGTCCTCGAGAAAATATATATACATTATACACACACATATACATATATATATATAAAGACTAGATGCAGCCAGGCAAAGGATGTGACCACTAAAGAAACCTAAATGGAAACAACCCGGGAATACTGGGTATTCCAATCAGTCTGTATCAGCTACCGGACACAAGTAAAGCTGCTTTTTTTCCTGTTTTTTAAAATAGAAGTTGAGAATAAAATCCTAAAACCTATTTAAGAAAAGGACTACTGGGATTTTCTAATGGAGAAAGGATCTGACAGTTCATCATCTTTACTACATTACTCATCTGCTTTAGTCTTCCAGTATTTTGATAGACCAAATATATATCCTATACATACACACAATGTTACAGGAGACACAAAATTACTTGCTGTAGTATCCACAAAGTAAAGAGAGCGAGCAGAGCTAAGTGAGTCACACAAACCCTCCGTTTGGGACTGAACATTTATAGCCATTTGTAAATTAACTCCTACTACATTCTGGGAGTGACCATTAAAATGGCACGGGCTAATTAACACAGACAGAAATGTTTTGGAGTTGAATTTGTAGTGGGGTACTGAAAAACCAAACGCATTGTTATTCGGTTTGTTTTAGCTACGAACTTTTCTGGTTGATCTCAGAGTAACTACAATAAGTAATTCTAGGTGTGCAGACGTTCTGGTTTGTCTCTCATCCCAAGACAGCCGCAGATGAGCAGATGCTGCCTGTAGCGGGGCACTGAGAATCGACTGTTCTACAGCGTCGGGGCACAAGAGTTGTTCGGTTTGGAGAACACACGCTCGCTCACCCTGCTGCAAGAACCACGCTTGCTCTGGAAGCGGCGCATTACCATATACGCGACTTGTAACGATCAAGTGCTGACAAACAGGAAGATCACATTGCAATACATACTGGAGCCGTTCTTACCACACGAGCTGATGGCGGCGCTCAGTGCCGCAGCCCCAGAGGACAGGCCGCCTTTCGCCACGGCTGAAGCCACCGGCGGGGCAGAAGGCGCTGGAGTGGAAACGGCTGCCGCGGAGGAGACCGGTGGTGACGCCAACCGCTCTGCGGACTCCATATCTGCCAGAGAGAAGAGAAGAGAAGAGAAACGCCCGTCAGAGGCAGCAAACGAGGAGCCAGGGGCTGCAGGACCCGACCCATCCCGGCTCCACAGACCTGTCGTCACGCCAGGAACTCCACACCCCAGCTCTTCATTTAGCAAAGACCCAGCAATTATGACGAGACCGTACAAATACGAGGGCTATGAGCTTTCAGAATAACAGTGAAAAACATGGAAACTATTTCCCTTCAGAGAATTTACCAAGGCAAAATATTATTAAATGTTTTACATTTTTAATTCAGGACTGCTAAATACATCCTTTTCTCCAATAAAACATTTTCTATCCACAGTTAAAGAATACCTCATTGATTTTAGTGACATATTATAGCTCAGCTCAACTGCTACTCAGTGGGAGCAGACCACTGAAAAACACCGTATGTACTGCAGACTTCAAATGCTCAATTATGTCCATTAAATGCTATAATTATTCCTAAGGATAATAATTAATAAAAATCCCTTTCACACGGGATTATGATTTAAGTCTGTATCTGTGGATTTAAGTCTGCACTGTTTGCAAAGATGCATCATTTCACACTACAAAAAACCTGCTATCTTTAGTGTAAATGTAGAGATGGATAAATAGACACCAATGAATACAACAAAGCACATTCTCCAGACACTACGGATGACGGAACTTAGGGGAGGCCAACAGGCAACCCTTGTACAAAGACCTATGGTTTTGCTGTATGTTAGTATTTGTTGTTGTATATGGCCATGGTGATTCTGCTGTATATACACATGGCATAAGGGACATGAGAAGCACATCATAATGGTATTATTACAGCAATCACTCATAAAAGGGAAGGTGTTTCCAAGCTTTAATGCACTGCATTCAGCACTCAGGATTGAAATGTTGTATTTTATCTATGTTTCCTGACAGAAGCACCCAGAACTCTCCAATTTCTAAAGAAAATTCCTGCCATGTTGTGCGTCATAATATGGCATTAAAATAAGTCTTCCATTTAACGTGTTTCACAAATAAGCACAGTTAAGAACCAACTATAAGCAATCCCAATTTGTGTCATATCCTTGGTAATTCAATACCTTTCAATACAGAAATAAACTCATCTGTGCTTGCAAGCTCTTACCCACCAAATGCCGTATGTTTGAACTGTAATACAGCATCAGGTAAGAACTGCAGGAACAGTAACAAATTGCCCTTTTAAAGCTCCTCTTCCCCCTCCCCCTCTTTTTATTTGGGGAGGGGGGTTGCCAAGGGAGGGCCCTTTTTCAACCTTTACTTAAGCTTGTTTAAAGGGATTAATAGAAAATTGCGGTATCACTGCTCCTAAATCATTCTGAACTGAAGAAATTACATTCCCTTCCTAAAGACGCACACGCTTCTGCTTCCAACCGAGCCGACCCTGGATGGGTGAGCAGAGACAACCAACAGCCTCCCGCGGGATGGGCAGCGACCGCCGCCCGCAGACCTCGTGTGTTCTGTGACTAGCACGTCCACACCGGCTACAGCAGACCCATATTCTTTTTAACCTCCGGTATAAAACAGGCGTTTGCTCCAGTCAATACTTGTGAACTTTTATGACTGGTTTTTAAGCTCTCGTATTTGTAAATTGGATAAGTAAAACTAGGGAAAAAAAGGCTTTTAAAATTATCTGGGTACAACAATTTGTGTCAGTTCCTCTCAATGCTTTGCTCAAAACTCCAGTGATTTTCCCAGAATTTCCCATAGTGAATAATAATCATGAATGTAACTGAATCCAGTGAAAACAGAAAGCAATGTCTCTATAAAAGGAACAAAGGGCGGTATGGGCAGCTTTACACAAGGAAAACGACGCCTTTTCTGAAAATAAAATTACTAATGTTGAATAAGAACACTAAGAAGAGGTAAAGGCTTACTACAGGAAACAACAATCCAGTCATTTTCACATTTAACAACATGAAACTTCTTTAAACTAAATTATGTACCAATTCCACGCTCAAAAACTCTGATGAAATGTACACTAACAAAAAAAAATACATTCTTAAACAGGTATTAACAAATAACTCCGCTCAAGAGATAATAATATGTAATTATGTAATAACATCCTGTCAACAATAGTTGAGATGCACAAAAACTAGATAAAGTGGGTCTTGAAACACCCTGACCAGCAGACTTACCTCCAGCTTGCAGTGTAACCTCTACACTCCCAAGTATTGCTGCATCATTTCAATTACTACCCCTAACACAGTGAAAAAGAAGCGGAAAGTGATGGGGCACAAAAATACTTCAGTCTTCTTCAATGACCAGGTGAAATTTGTAATGACTCTTGGGCGGCCAGCTACAAGAGGGCCCTGCAACATTAGGTGTTCTCTTGCCTCACAGCCAGGTATTCAATCATACTGATCCATGCTGCTGCCCGTGGGCGTCTCGAGTGGAAGCGAGCGCTCTGGCGCTCAGGGTGTCCCGGCTGCGAGGGGAGCAGCCCGGCGGCTCAGAGCAGCGCGGCGCGGCAGAGCTCACCACCACCTAACAGCTTCAGGGCACGGAGTAGAGTTCACCCGGCTCCGCGCCCTCGGCGGGGCAGACACACCGCGTCGGCACGGGAGGTGACGCCGAGCGGGCACGGGGTGACCCTCACGGGAGGTGACGCCGAGCGGGCACGGGGTGACCCTCACGGGAGGTGACGCCGAGCGGGCGCGGGGTGACCCTCACGGGAGGTGACGCCGAGCGGGCACGGGGTGACCCTCACGGGAGGTGACGCCGAGCGGGCGCGGGGTGACCCTCACGGGAGGTGACGCCGAGCGGGCGCGGGGTGACCCTCACGGGAGGTGACGCCGAGCGGGCACTGGGTGACCCTCACGGGAGGTGACGCCGAGCGGGCGCTGGGGTGACCCTCACGGGAGGTGACGCCGAGCGGGCGCGGGGTGACCCTCACGGGACGTGACGCCGAGCGGGCGCGGGGTGACCCTCACGGGACGTGACGCCGAGCGGGCGCGGGGTGACCCTCACGGGAGGTGACGCCGAGCGGGCGCGGGGTGACCCTCACGGGACGTGACGCCGAGCGGGCGCGGGGTGACCCCAGCCCGGGTTCCGCACCGCCCGTCACAAAGGCCGCGGAACCAGGGGAGCAGGGGTGAAAGCAGCGATCTGCCAAGAACCGCACCAACAGGTGCCCTGAGCAGAACTGCCCAGAACGGGGCAGCTCACGGCAGACGAGCTGTGGGCACGGGAGGCTCCCCACGACGCTCCTGCTCTGGTGGCACAGCCTGGTCAGACCTTCCCACATGCACACCCTGTGGCTACGGTGCTTTACACACCTGAGGTTTTTAAACTCAAATACAAGTGTCAATATAATCAATGAGAGTCACTTTACATGGCTCAAATGCTGTACAAATCTTAGAGGTCAGGTCGAGTACTAAGTAATTCAAGTTCTACAGAACTTCACTGTAATTATGTCACTTGATAATTTACATTAAGCACATTACCTAGAACTCACTAGGGAAACAAGCCACCGTAAATCAACCACCACGATAAAACTTGTTTTAGTAAATCAACAGCAAGATTAGCCTGTGTTTCACAAGTATCAGACCAACTACAAGACCCCAACGATCCATTACTGTCAGTAACACTGTGCGAGGCACAGGGCACATTCATGCATTATACCCCAAACCCTTTATAGCCCCCTTTCTAGTGCCAGGCCAGGTTCAACCAGGGCTGTAACAGCTGTTTATTGCGTCAACTATGCCCTACTTATGCACAAAATACCTATTTATTTCACAGAGGTGAAGACATGCATTTAGAACTCATTAAAGTATATTATTTCCTTTTTCCTCACCTACCAAGAAAGGACAATGAAGAGTGGTGTTATTTCCAAAATTAAGGTACGGGGATGACCAGGGAAGCGGAGCAGCTCGGTCTCTTCCGATACACTTCTCGAGCAGCTCTCTGAAGTAGCCAAGCCTGAGTGCTGAAATACCACCACTGACACAGAACTGCTTGAGTGGACTTTAACAGGAAGGCAGAGGAAAGGAGCGCCTGCGAACCCGTGGCAGACAAACCCATTAAACCTGGAGCGTTCTCACCAGCACTGCTTTAAGGACACGAGCACCCCCGCCGCAGCAGACAGATCTACACCGGCAGCTCCAGAGAAGGCCCTGGGCCTCACATCACGGAGCACTTGGGACGTGCTGCCAAGAACCACATTAATTGATCTTTTTGTACTTTAATGTATAAACATGTAACCAAACTCCTGTTACCGTTTTCACTCCAACTTCAAGTATGCAATGAAATGATAGTCCAGTAAGAATAAAGAGCAAAGAGAAGAACGCTGCCCTGCGGTAAACGCCTTCTCTTGTTCCGTTAACGCCAGGGGCTCCTGAGCTGTTCACTTCCATCGGATACGCAGGCCAGCTGTGAAAACACAGCCCCATTGCTTGACTGGTAAAAACAACGAAAACTTCTTCCCCGGTGACGCAAACCTGTTTAACAGGGTTGTACACTAGATTAAGATATGTATCCTTTACTGGACTGATGCTATTTTAAAGTCACGGTGATCCAGCCAATTTTTGACACTACCTCTGTTCTAATCTGCCTGACAGCTCTGGACCATCGGGGCGCCAGAGAGCTCCGTGTATGAAGAACTGGGTTGGGCTTTCCCAGCGCCCCGCTGCACACACACCGCCCGGAACCACCTGGAGTGCAGGTGTCTGCAGCCTGAATTACGGGTGCTGTGACGGTCACCTGCCTACAGAGGGCAACTGAAAACAGAAAAGGTTCCACAGTTTACATACAGTCATTTCACTGAAGTGCCTGTGACACTAACGTCCTGAAAGTGTCTTCGTCTCCAATAAGTACAGACCTAAAGAGGTGCCTAACAAAAGAGTTTATCTTCCCTCTACATCCTGCTTTCTCCTCAGAGATAAATATTCCTCCCTTTGGTGAGGAAAGCCTGAAAGTTTTGGCACCTCGACTAAAAACTTATCATCGAGGAATACTAATTCCTCCGCTTTGATCTCCTAAAGCTCCTTGTGCTGTCACGAACAGGAGCGTAACGGTTCCCACTAACGCCTGACCAGCAAGGCTGAGACACAGGAATGGTCTCCACATCTTCCCATTGTTCCAGTCACGCAGTTCTCTGCAAAACCAGCCCAGTCCTGGAAGGATTCTGTGCTATGCCAGCCATCCATTTAAGGCAGCTTCACCACTGGCATCTGCCCTTACTGCTAAGTATCTTTCTTAGGTTATTTGTTTCTTACACTTTTAAGGCATTATGATCTTTCAAAAAAAATAATTAAGCAAAACAAAACCAACTAAAAACAGTCCACTGAAGTTTACCTAAACAGAGCAACTAGCAGGAATAATATCTGGGTTCTTAAGATACAAAGAAATAAACCCGAGCCTGAACAGAAGCCATGGCAGATCTTACCACGTCAGACTATCCTCGCTGACTTCATCCACAAAACCAGACAGGTGCAAACTGACATCCCAGTGTTACTGACACACCTGAAAGAAGTGGTTAGACATTAAAAAACCTGACAGGTTGCATTTCTGTTTCCACATACTGCAGAGAAAGCAGACAACAAACCGTCTGTATTTCCATCTACAAAACCAAACGTCCATGTCAGAATACCTATCTAGACTTCAGGCTTCTAGCAAATCCACATGCTAAACACTACATTTTCCTACATGATTACAGAACACCCGTTAAAATACAGGAGTCCATTTTAGCTGCACCAGGTGTTGTTTCCTTGGCAAAGCCTGGTTATCATTTAAAGATTAACAATGATACACGGTATTCCCGTAAACCATTGTCCAGCAGCACCACCAGGGCTGTCCCTCCTGTTCTACAGGAACCCAGTTCTGCTACATAAGCTGAACTGAAGCTTTAAACAAAGAAACTCCGCTGTGAGGCACTGAGCCCTGAGCCTAAGAGGCTCTACAGACACGGAGTATGGAAAAAGATGAAAAATAGTGAGGGGCACATCTTTAAAACACCAGGACTGCAAGACACAGGACAAAAACTGAGCAGAGGTACAAGAAGCCAGCTCGACAGTGCAGACTGCCAGCCTGCTGGGAGATGACTCGCCCGTTTTGCTGGTATGAAGTTTTATCTTGTGAGAGGAGCAATTCCGTATTTTCTTGAAAAAAGGAGTCTTGTTTGGTAAGAGGGATTAGTACGGACCAGTACTCCAGGTCACCGGTGTTCCCAATTAAATTCCCGGTGTCCCGGGGCTGGTAAGGGGGCAGCACAGCACGCCGGGGAACCTCCCCACCCCGAGGACGCTGACTGGCGCTGGCTCCCCAGTAATCCTCACAACACCCGCCTGAGTATTTGGGGGAAAAACAGCGCAGATCAACAGTTTCCAAACACCAGGTCTCCACCACCAGCTGAAAAGAGGAGCTGTTTGACAAATTAGCGCAGATTGGATCCTCCTCCTTTCCGCACGGCGCCCGTCCCGCCCCGCTCCCCTCCCGCCAGCCCTGTGCCCACGCTCCACAGCCCACGGGTCCCCAGCAGCGGCTGCCGCCCCACGCTGGGAGCAGCCCGTGCTCCGCCTGTTCTGCCACAGCGGGAACAGCCACGGATCCCTCGTATATGCTGTTTATTTCACAAGTTCTTTAATAATGGCTATTATATTTGAAAATATATATTCTTTTTACTATCTATTATGAAAATATTTACTTCTTTTATCTGAGTCGTAACTTTTCTCCAGATTCCATTTTTGGTTCAAGTATCTGTCAACATACATAGTGGATACAGTTTCATTTAGTAACAGGAGGTAAGTCATTTTATTTCCATAGTAAGGGAATTCACAATAGGTGTTTTTCAGACTCTAAACAGCTTACCCAAAAAAAGGACAAGAAGTCTTTGGTACCATGAGCACAATATTATTTTAATACAAGTTTATATTGGAATGGCAAAATTTGACTTCACACCTTTCTAAACTTCCCTCAAATAATCAAGAACATGCATTGGTATTAGCTGGTATAGAACTTCAGTAATGCTTATCACGGTACATACAATGCTATTGCAAATTCTATTACATTTATACTGGTTCAAGATAAGACCAATCTTAAAAAGACAAAACAAAACAACAACGCCAACTCATTGCACACCCGTTTAGCAGAGCAGAGTGAGCCCCAAAACTCACTGCAGCCATCGCTTCACAGCACGAAACCGGTTAACACTGACACTCCGGAGCAAGAGGAGCCGGAGCCGTGCACCCCGTGACAGCTGCCACTGCCCCCGGCCCGGCCAGCAAGAGCCAGCAACCAGCGGAGTGCAAACACAGCAGCTACAACAAACATCCCAACAGCAGAACACTCACTGCACCTGTAAGAAAAGCTGACGAAACCGCTGTTTTATTTGAAAACTTAAGTTCATTGGACATGAAACAGTTCTGCGAGTGATAAGCCATGAAATGAAACACGTGCATTTTATGTCACTGTATTTGTCCAGCGAGTATTCACCAGAATTGTTCATAAAGTTAATACCAGCTCTCTAACACCTCAATAGACTTTGTTTTAAATCTCATGCAAATCAGATATTTGCTCATTACTACTATCAGATAAGCATTACAAAAAAGCAGTAGTTGTCTGTCCCAGAATATCGAAAAATTCAAAGTTGCATCTCTCTATATTGTGTTTGAAGCTCTAAACATTCCAAACTGTTACCGCGGGGCGGAAGGGGGAGGGAAGGGAGCGGAACACGAGCAGTGCGGCTTACTGTGCAGCGCAGCTTATTCACAAGGAGCCATTATCCTGTCGCTACCGAGCAGTGACAGCACTCCAAAACAACAGCCGGGGCTTTGCTCTTGTTTTCTTCTCTCTTTCAGGCAAGAAGGAAGAACACGAGCTACCGTGCCCCACCTCTGCCGAGCCCAAAGGTCACCAGATGTCTGCTGTCAAGAGCTACCCCGAAAACAAAATTCAAGCGAGCGTTTACAAACTGCACTGGAGGAAACACCTCAGATCCAGCACAGCCTCCCTGCGTGTTCCACACCAAACATGGCCGTCTCATTCAGAGATTAGCAATTATTGTAATGAGATCCTGCCCAGGTCAAACGGCGCTTCCTGCAGGGACAGCCCGGCTTCCTGGGAAACAGCCAAGGAAGCAGGGATCCCAACACGCACGGACCGGCGGGCAGGGATCCCAACACGCACGGACCGGGGATCCCAACAGGCACGGACCGGCGATCCCAACACGCACGGACCGGGGATCCCAACAGGCACGGACCGGCGGGCAGGGATCCCAACACGCACGGACCGGGGATCCCAACACGCACGGACCGGGGATCCCAACACGCACGGACCGGCCGGCGGGGATCCCAACACGCACGGACCCGCAGGCTGCTGGGCATGCACTGCTAATTACACCTGCCGTAATTAGCTCAGCCGGCGAGGCAGCAGGAAACTCGCAAATAACTGAACCACAAAGGAAATCTTTCAATGTTACACAATGCCGTACTTCGTTGCCTTCTTTTTAAGCCAAGCCCAACAAAACTATTGTATTGTCTTTTAAATAATGCTTATGTACATACCCCAGAACAAACTGCTCTAAAAGTTGTTTTGGTATGAGAAAGTGCTATGAAATGAAAACCTGAATCAGCCCTGGAAAACCCTGAAACTGAGGAGAAAAAAAAAATGCTTATTCCTGTGTTCAGAATTTAAACATCAATCTCCAAAAAAGCACAATTAAAGAAATCTAAAGATATTCCAAAATGAACAAAATTAACTTACTGTACACAATTTTAAAAGAAAAAAAAAAAAGCCTTTTTATTTTTTTTTAAACTGCCTAACGTTTTTGCTCTTGAAAAGAATGAATTACACATGGCTAGATACATGGCAGCGATCCAGTGAGAAAAGGTGGTTGTTTCCTACCCATAATTTTTCCAAACACTAATTTCAACAAGCTCCAGTTTAAAACCAGATTCTCACAGTGGAACTGAAGGGGGCCCCCGGCTACTATGAAAATTAAAATAACCACCTCCCAACCAACAACCAACTCCCCATAACACAGCCCTTGACTAGTGCAAGGAAATCCTGCTGCTCCTAAGCAACTCAAGTCTTTGGTCCACTGGCAGAAGGCAGAATCTCTTCAAGGGGTAAATACAGCCAACCTGCTATACAGCAGGTTGATGCAAGTGGAACCACCACGGTGCCCTAAACAACAGCACGAGGGCTGGGACTTCAGCATGGAATGAGATAAGAGACCATTTGCATACTAGAGGAACTATGCAAAGGGCGGGGAATGGATGTCCATTAATTCTCCCTCTCTCAGAAGCACAGCAGCAGGAAACAAGAAACGCAGGGAACGCACCAAAGTAACGTGACTGAAGGAACAAATCAAGGAACACAACAAAAGCTTCTAATAACAATGTTTTAAATACGCTGCAGCCATTTCTCACACTCAGCTCAAGAAAGGAATGAAAGAAACTAGGAGAACAAAACCCGCCGAAGGCATTACCAGAACAACCGCGAACCCCGGCAGGTTGTGCGCACCAGCAAACCCGCTCCGGGGACGCGCCCGGTGCCAACGCGAGGGGCTCTGCACCCGGAGCACACCCCGTCAGCGCTCTGCAAGCTGGGCTCGGCACCGTCAGTACAGACACCGCTTCCTAATCAGACACATGGACACAACTCCTTCCTTTTAGAAAAAAACAAAACTTCAGCAGCATTTTGTTCATCTCGCCTCCTATGGCTACTCATCTTACAAAAAAAAGCACTCTTGTCAAACCATCAAATCAGAAAATCTTTCTGCAGAGACAAGGAGTTATCAGCAGAACTCTTCACAGTAGTCTTGAAATAGTTTTAAAAAGCAATGTATGTTGTACTTATATTATTTGTACTAGTATCACTGCAAACAAGCTCTCACAGCAAGATTTAGGCGCTCATGATCTAAAGGTTTCTATACCGAGTTCTAACTATAAATATGGGTATTAGATACAGATCTAGCTATATATATGGGTATTGAAAAATAAATCCAATGAAGTTAAAGAATTTTGAAACGGTACATACAGTAACAGTGAGTAAAATACTGAAGTGTTCTTTTATTGAGATGTCAAACATTGCCCAGGGCAATTAAATCTATGGCCATAAAGAAAATGAAAGATACTGAATTTATTTTTTCAAACACATCCACAGCTTCTCACAGAGCGCCGTGTGCTGTGATTCACCCAGCATCGCACCACCACAGCGTAAGGGTCAGCTCAACCCGCACCAGCCCCAAGGAGAGATCTGAGCCTGGCTGCAAGTGCTGCACCATCCAGGCCGCCCCGCTCCAAAAGGAGTTTTCATTTAACACTTCACAGCTCACCTCTGATAAAGAAATAAAAACACAGTTTAAGCTATGAATGTTGCTTATGCTCATCTGAGAACATATTAACTCTACGCAACCTCTAGAGAATGCCAGCAAAGCCAGAGATCTGTATTTTGCATCATATCTTGATGCGAATATAAAAACTGCTTCAAGAAATGCAGATTACTTCACAGCAGAAACACTTGCTTAAAACAGTAAACCCTGATGAATATAAACACTATGTAAAATCCAGCATCACCTGTGAATACACAGGGACAATTCACCACCTACAGAAATCATCTGCTGGACTGGGACACCACAAGTTCTAAATCACTTTTTACTGAAGTTAAAAGGTTAACAGAAGTGACCTTTCAGAAGTGGCCCTTCACACGATGGCATCCCAAACTAGTCCTGTTTGTGTCCCTGTGAATGGGACTGACACCACTCTCAGCCCAGCGTCCCTGTTCCCACAACGCAGCCCAGCGCCGCCCGTCTAAACCTGCACCACCCACCCAACCTCGAAAAGCCACGAGCAGAGGCTGCGAAACCCGCACCCACAGGCCGGTCACAGCTCGGCACCGGGAGGGGCGGTCCTGTCCCCGGCCCGCCCCCGGTTCCGCCCCCCCCGCCCCGGTTCCACCTTCCCCCCCGCCCCGGTTCCGCACCCCCCTGAGCACACTGCTCATGATTCACCGAACGCACAGACGCTTCATCTAAAATAGTATCTCGGAATTGAAGAAACATAGCAGATACTACTGAACTACCATCGGGAAAGAGCCACATTCTGCTGTCACTAAATGTGCCTCTGACAAAAGCCCAGCGAGGACAGCACCGTTTCGGGGCGCGGAGAAGTCACCCGCACGGAACCCGGAGCAGCATTCTCCTCTTGGCGTTACCGCAGTGCCCACGAGCACTCTTCGTGCTGGCTCACCGCCTACAACTAATCATAAAACTATTCAAAACACCAAATTAACATTCATTTAGTAGCATTTCATACACTTGCTACTAGATTTTGACTCCACAAACTTCATATACGGAATAAATTCTGAAAGAGCACAGAAAAATACCTGAAATCAATCATTTCAGTGTGTTTTAGTTTTTCTGCATCAAAGCCTTCTTGTATGTTCCTTCTCATTTTGGACAGTATGTTTGTAAGTAGCCACTTGGAAACAAACGAAACTAAAGCCCGCCAGTATCTTCGTGTACCAGAACAGACCATTGCTAATAAAGTTGATGTAATTCACAACAAACCGTTTTTCGATATTTTTCAGTATATTCTGCTACAATATACAGAGCGATTTGAGTCTGTGAGATTTGTGATGATGTGTGTTTCAATGCTCTATAGACGTCACGATCAGCCATTTAAAACGCATTACAGAAACCAACCTCTTTAAACGGAATTTCTGGTTTTTTATGTGGTAAGTTCAGTATCAACTGTTACTCAGGCAGACTGAAGGTTCTGGTGACAAGATCACACGGGTAGCAAACACAGCAAAGAAATGCACAGAGAAGGAGGGTTAAACTGCTCTTTCCCATACAAGTAACCACTAATTTACCATTTTATTAGAAAATTGAAATATAAAATTATTTTGAAAGATTTCTCAGAAGTTTTCAAAGGTTAGAACAACTGTAACTATATATTCTTTATGTATCACCACAATACACACATGCTCACACACGCAGCCCCTCTGAGAATACACTATTCATTTTGCTGCAGAAGAACAGACATTGCATAACAATGAGATTTGCTAATGAAATCAGCCATCAACCTGGAATACATATGTATTAAACCAGGACCTCCGTGTCATTTTCTTTGTGCATCGTTTGTTCTCTCTCCCGTCGTCCCTCGACCTTTCGGTATCTTGTCCTCCTCCCGGTCTCAAGTGCAGCAAAACTGCAAAATACTTGGTTAGCACTGTACGTACAACACTTTTTACTTTACGAAATTTATTTCTCTCCTTATTGCTAAATGTAGATTCTAATCGCATGGCTTCTACCAGCACTGTTAGCGTAGCCCTGAAGGAAAAACAAACACCAGTGGGTGCTGAGGAGACAAAGGAGTTTTACTCCTCAGTAAAACAGCAGCAACGTCCGATGAAACTGGATGGCACTTGGAACACACTATACCCGCACAGATGAACGTGCACACTAGTTAATACAACACCATCACATTTAGGAAAATCTCCTCTAGATTTATCTAATGACTAAACAGGAACAGAGTTTAGAACCATTACATGAATAAAAGTGCAACTGCTTTGCACAAACATGCAAAACCATTGTGAAACCAAGTCAAACAAGCCAGCCGGTTCAGTACCGGTGTGCACAAGCCAGCATCAGCTATGCAAAACACCTAAAAAGAGAGAAATACTGAATGGAATTATTTATTCTACTGCTCAGAGCTGGCCATAAAAATTAAACGCTACCAAAGCATTAAAAACTGGGTTTTTTCCCTCGTTATGCTAACATCATCTTTTGGTTTTGTGGGATATATGCTGCCTTCTACTTCATAGACAAAAAGCAACCTATTCACACAGCTAGCTCCAGGAGTGTCAGAACATGGCTTGGATTCACCCCAAACTAGTAAAATTAATAATACAGCTGAACACATTTGTCCACTGTTTTCATTTGACAGAGTTTTTTAACTGAAATAATCCAATAAGATACTG
The DNA here is from genome assembly GCF_036013475.1 of Columba livia. Taxonomy (NCBI): domain Eukaryota; kingdom Metazoa; phylum Chordata; class Aves; order Columbiformes; family Columbidae; genus Columba; species Columba livia. Next base: position 152,033 of record NC_088608.1, on the reverse strand, counting down.
TTACTATAATGCCACTATCAAGTTAGTGGTTTTGTTGATAAGCGTCAAAGTTCAAGTCCAAAAACTAGTATAAACCAGTAGAAAATAAATGTCTGCTAGCTTGTCTGGTAGGGTTGGGGTTTCTTTGGTTGTCAGTGGGGTTGGCTCGTTTGCTCTTCTTCCTTTTTCACCCTAATTCCATTAAGCCAAACCCCAATTAGTCAGTTACTTTTAGTATACAAAATCGCATACAGAGCTCCTGCGAAATAAATCAAAGTAATTTGTCATTTATTCCTCATTTTATCTTGAGGCCATGAGGAAGTCATTCAGTCATTCTATAGCTACGACAGCCATCACACCACCAAAGGAACAGGAGGCACAAGACACCACTGAAAAAGAGAGGAGAAAACTAATGAAACGTCTGAAAACAGACCTAACCAGCCCTGCCGCCAGTCACACCCAACGGGCGCTGCACAACCCGCGAAGCAAGCAGAGGTACTGGAGGTAATGAACTAGGGAAGTCATTAAAAGCATCAAAAAGCCCATAAGCTCTCTCCATACCTGCCCCAGTTGCTCCTTTTTAAGTTAACAAGCACTTCTGTCATTGGGAGCTTTGAAAGCTGAAAGCAGGTACCCACGGCCCGACCCTCCCTCGTGTCCCGCACTTGCACAGACACAGCTACACCGTACAGACAGCCAGATGAGGGCTCTTCCTCTCACGTGTACGTTGCCATGTCCTAATAAAGAGATGCATGAAGATTATTTGCAATCACATTATCAAAAATGCTTCTGTTTCAATTACAAAGCACTCGTCCTTCTGCAAAAAAGCCATCCATGTTACATCTCAAGGTGACTGCAACAGAACAGTCACTGAGAGCGGGCTCACCTTTGAAAGCAGAGGCTGCTCTGCTCCTGGCGTTTGAGAGAGACTCTAACGCAACAACCTTGACCCCCAGAGTGCTGGGTCGTTTCCTTTTGTGATGAACAGTGACTGCTTTCTGTAATTCCAACAACGGCCAAGTAGACTAAGGAGTGTGGCTGGCAAGTGATGGCTGTGAAATGCTTGCACTTTTAACAATGACTTATTACCTTGCAATATAGGTCAACTGTCCAATTGAGCATCTTCTACAAGATGTCATAGGCTCTGGAAGCCATATACTACAACAACTGATGTGAACGGATTTATTAGGGATCAAACTAGTGGATACAGAGAACTGTTAAAGGACATAGTCTTAATTCAAACAATTGAATGAGAAGGACTTTAAGAGATCCAAATCTACTGTACACATGAAATATGTGATTCCAGTACACAACTTCACACTAGACAGCCATGCATATATCTTAAGTACCGGACAAAATTCACAAATCACACAACCTGGCACAAATTTCACCGTTAGGAGTGAGAACATATAAACCAGTTACTCTACAGATAAAAGCAAAGCTTTGTTCTATAAATATGGACTCAACCTCATAGAAGAACACAGACGAAACCATATCAAGGGTACAGAGAATTAGATGGTGCCAGGTGCTAAAACACACCTGAATTTTCAATCAGTAAAGAAAAAGCATGAACTCAGAAATGAGACTGAATTTATCAGCCACATTTAACCTCTCCGAACTAACCAGAAATAGCTTCCTCAATATGTAGTCTAAAATTGTGTCTTTTATTGGGATAAATCAAACGGATATGGATGTCCACAGTAGGAATATGTTCTAAAAATTAACAGTGTCCAGTTTAGCACGCTTTGTTGTGGTTTAAAGTCATATTCCAGAGGATCAACAGCTCACACCCCGGTTTCAGTACTGTGCTATACAATATCCATGCACACAAACACCTTTATTTCCAGTACCGCACAACGCTCAGCTAAAGCTGCTTCTGGCACTTCAAGCACAAATTGCAAGCGTGCTTCAAAGCTTACTTGTAAAAAACTGGCAATGAATACACCTTTTCACAATTAAATACTCCAAATTGTACTGAATCACGGTGACTACTGTTTATCTACTTTTAAGGAACAAAAGCAGAGGACAATTTATCAGAGCACAGGAGAAACCCCCGAACACTGAAGGTCACAGCCTGTGTGCTGAGCTGCCGAGCAAAAACATCCATGACGTTCCAGAGCTGCCATTTTTCTTCCTTGACAAAGACTCCATCTGCCACCGAGCCATTTACAGCCTCCGAGCCAGAATATCAATGATTTCCAACCATTCTGCAAGCCTGCGTTCACCTTGGCAACACCCCTGCACCAGCTAAAGGAGACGACACATCCGGCCCCCCACAACCCGAAAGCCGGCGCTTCATCCGACCGGCGTGCGCCCCCGCACCCCACCGCTTCGCCTCCTCTGAGCCACGCGAGGATACTGGAACGCTGAAGCCTACATCCTTCCCTTTGTTTTAAACCAAAAATCCAAAAACAAAACCTCTCAAATATTGACAAAACATTTCAAAAACACCTGTTAATTTCATATTTACATTATGTACATGAACACAATCTCAATTTATTTCTTCTTTACCAAATAAAAACATGCCTAACAAGATACTCATTACAGACCACCATAGAGAATAAACGATCGCAGCGTCACTGACGCCAACAGAACCACACTGAGCTCTAGTCTCTTGACGTATGTACAAACCGACGAAAGATTCCAGGTCAGAGCTGGGACGAAAGGAAAGAAAATCTTGCCTTGCTGAACAAATACCTGCTTTGGTCCTCAGATAAAACAGACTGCACATAGATCAATACAGGCAGTTTTTGATAGCTATTTATCCATATATACACATACATGTCTACGCACACACATGCTCTCCAACAACTATGAGAATACACAGTCCATCCTGAGGCTCACCACAACACGACCCCAATGAATGTTCTCCCTGACGGCAGCTCTTGAAATTCAGGTGCATCTTGGTACTCTACAGAAATTTTAAAACATGCAAACTTGTAGCTTGATTTCACAGTGAAAATGGAGCACAGCAGAAACATTTTGTATTATGAATAGGTAATATGCAAACACATAGGATCACATAGCTGATGTCCAACTACTGCCATACAAACCCTTGATATGTTAAATATTTGGAGTAAACCATTTCAACACTAGTCACAACCTGCAAGCACCTTTATGAAAATGTACTTCATAACATACGTAAAGCACATATTTTACAATCTCAGCTTCACCTCCCATCTGTCTTCTCACTGCCTGTGTCTTCACGTTGTCCTGTTGCAGCAGTAACAGTATCAGACACTTGATAAATTTGATCTGTTCTATTCTATGTGCCCTCTGCCCACTATTCACTTTGGTCAGGCTGCTTTTCATATCCCAAAAGTAGACACAATTTAAGCCAAGAATATTTTTCTAAATCCATATGGAAAAAACATCACTTCATGCCCGAACACGTTCCCGCTGCGATCTCCCTGGCTAAACCCCGGCACTGCTCGGGGAGACGGCAGGATAGGCTGCACTAGCTCAGGCGTTACCTCTGTGCCTGGCTTAGAAAGAGCAGGATCAGATACACACTGATACATACCCAACATGTTTATTTTATGACTTACACATATTCACCTGACACTCTCAGATCGCATCTCTCACCCAAAGAAAAAAAAAAGTCCACCAAACTTGTACAATTTTCCATCTGCTAACAAGATACATTTCAGTTGTTTCTTTCATCTGCAATTCAACTACCTCTACCCATCTCCTCACTACTAATAGCTAATTACTTCAGGGTTTTAGTGGTGTTGAAGGAGGCTGGCAAACTACAGAATGCAAGGGAGCGCCTGCATGAAACGTACTTGTCGCAAACACGGACCTTCATGGTTCACTGTTTTGTGCCTCTGAAGAAGGGCACCACGTTGCATCCAAATCTGGGGAAACCCAGGCCAACAGAAGAGCAAAGGAATGTGTCTCCGAGAGGATGTACTACAACGCGGCGGAGCTAACGAGGCACCCAGGCCGAGGGGGTCAGGCACGGCCCGGTCTGGGAGACAGCACGGCCCTAAGAGAGATGGCACTGAGGACGTGGAAGGCGCCGGCACAAGCAAGTGCCAGTCGCTGTCAGAAATCCAATAGCTCTTCAGCGTTACATGAGGGCAGCTGCCTCCCACCCCACCTTCCCTGCTATAGAGCACTGACTTGACTCAACAACTCCTTGAACTACTGCTTCTTTCTAATTCTACCTTCTTCCTGTAAAAACCCTAGGAGGAAAGAGACAAAGCGGAAGAAAAGGAAAACAATTAAGATCTTTCTGATTAAGATAGAATCAAAAAGTTGTTGAGATTGGAAGGATCTTAGGGAGATCATCTGGTCCCATCTGCTCAGTTAACTGCAAAGTCACATCAGCTTGCACAGAGCCTTGCCCAGTAAAGAAGCAGATTTTTGCAGGCTGTCTGAGCACCCATTTCAGTGTTTCATAGAAGCACAGACTGGGTTGGAAAGGACCTTCAAGGATCATCTAGTCCAACCCCACGCTGTAGGCAGGCACATCTTATACTGGGTTAGGTTGCTCAAAGCCCCATCATCCAACCAGACTTGACCACTTCCAATGATGGGGCATCCACAACTTCTCTGGGCAAACCTATTACAGTGTCTCACCATCTTCATCATAAAAAATCTCTTACGTTCAATCTAAAACTACCCTCTTTCAGTTTAAAGCCATTTCTCCTTGTCCTGTCACTATAGGCCCTGATAAAAAGCCTCTCTATCTTATGATCCCCCTTTACATATTGAAAGGCCGCACTCAGGTCTCCCCAGAGCTTCTCCTGTGCAGCTGACCAGCCCAGCTCTCTCCCCTGTCCCCAGCAGAGCTGCTCCAGCCTCGGTCACTCCTGGGGCTCCTCTGGCCCCTCTGCAGCAGCTCCATGTGTGTCCTGTGCTGGGGACCCAGAGCTGGACCAGCACTGCAGGGGGCTCACAGAGCGGGCACAGGGGACAACGCCCTCCCTGACCTGCTGCCCAGGGGCTGGGGACACAGCCCAGGGTGCAACTGGGTTTCTGGGCTGCAAGCGAATGTTGCCAGCTCATAAAGTTTGACAACTTTCGCTCTCAGAATTTTTTCCCTTTTGTCTAATCAAACTTTCTCTTTGCATAATTTGTCTTTTGCCTCTTCTCATTTCATGGCACACTCCCAAGCAGAATCTGAGTTTTCTTCTCTCTAACGCCCTCAAGGCAGCTCAAGACAACCATCAGCTCCTCTGATCAATCCCAGTTCTCTCACACATGGTATTGCATCCCCTGCTCCTGTTCCCGCCCATCTCAAGAGAGCTCGGCACTGCCTGTCTCTGGGACACAGCCCCTGGTCTCAGCGCTGCCTGTCCCTGGGACACAGCCCCCGGTCTCAGCGCTGCCTGTCCCTGGGACACAGCCCCCGGTCTCAGCGCTGCCTGTCCCTGGGACACAGCCCCCGGTCTCAGCGCTGCCTGTCCCTGGGACACAGCCCCCGGTCTCAGCGCTGCCTGTCCCTGGGACACAGCCCCCGGTCTCAGCGCTGCCTGTCCCTGGGACACAGCCCCCGGTCTCAGCGCTGCCTGTCCCTGGGACACAGCCCCCGGTCTCAGCGCTGCCTGTCCCTGGGACACAGCCCCCGGTCTCAGCGCTGCCTGTCCCTGGGACACAGCCCCCGGTCTCAGCGCTGCCTGTCCCTGGGACACAGCCCCCGGTCTCAGCGCTGCCTGTCCCTGGGACACAGCCCCCGGTCTCAGTGCTGCCTGTCCCTGGGACACAGCCCCCGGTCTCAGCGCTGCCTGTCCCTGGGACACAGCCCCCGGTCTCAGTGCTGCCTGTCCCTGGGACACAGCCCCCGGTCTCAGTGCTGCCTGTCCCTGGGACACAGCCCCTGGTCTCAGCGCTGCCTGTCCCTGGGACACAGCCCCCGGTCTCAGCAGGGCTCGGCCTGCCCCTCACACCCGGCCGTGGCCTGGGCTGACTCACCTCGGGCTTACTCTCTGCCAAACCCCAGGGCCTTTCTGCTACTGCCCCCACCTGTCCTGCCTTGCAAAAGTCTCTGGAAAAAAAATAATCTTTTATTCTGACTCACCCACTGTTAAGATAAATTAGTAAATGATTTATGGACTTCCAAGCAACACAAGAGCAGAGCTACAACCACAAAGGAAGAACAAGCCAAGGCCTGGTGCCCTTCACACGATGCTGATGAGCTGCCGCTGCCTGGCACAAGGCTGTTCTGTTTTCACATCCGTCTCCCAAAAACACACATGTAAACTCTTCCAGTTGTCAAGCTGAAAATTAAAGAACTCTAATTGTTTTTTTTTCATTCAAGGATGCCGGTTGCCTTCTCAGTTTTGACTCTCCTGATTTCAGTATTTCAATTTTCCCTTTACTGCCACAGGATCTGCTACCTTCCTCAAAATCAGAAAAGAAATTAAACAAAGCCAATTTAGTTTTGCCTAAGGATTTTTAAGACTTTAAGAATATAACCAAATATCAAATGGTTCATAGTAGTATTCTGGATCCCAGTCACAGCACAAAAGCACCACACAGAGTTCGTTCCCTCACTGTAACCTTACCCACACCGGGGTTTTGGAGCCTGCCTGGGGTGACCGGTGAAGCCCCACTAGAAGCCGCTTTCCAGCTGAGGAAGGAACACAATACTCACATGAGCTACCAGCAGAACAGTCCCTGAAGACTGAGATGCAAAAGATAAAGCTGTATCAACTTACACAGGGAAAATTATCTTTTCAATAGTTGCCTAGAAATGTCCTTTTAACCTAAACATCTAAATTACAGAGCTACTGTATATTACAACTCTGACATTTAATTAGAAGAAAATATTTCTTGTTTCCCATAAGCAGACAAAGCTTTGTATGCAAATGCTACGAACACTTCTTCCCGTAAGAAAGTCAAAGCAAACAAAGTGAAAACTCTAATCATATGTGCTTTGAGGGACTTCTGAACTTCTAAACTTCTGAAGTACCTGCAAACAACAGTAACACTTGGTGCAAACAGACCACCATCACTGCAGAGAGAACCAGCTGCTCTTCACAATACACGGATACTACCTAAAATTCAATTTGCATCTGAGCTTCTCCAGTCGCCATCTGTACAGTAAAGCTTAATACACCTCTTATTCCTCCTAACAGATGCTAATCCTGGATTGACAATACGTAATCAAAAGCTGCTCCTTAACCCCTACAGAAAATAACTGTTCTTAAACCTGATTTGCGGCAGCAGCATTAAAACAATTTGGAGTAACTATTACAGCAGTTGCATGAGTATTGGTGGTTTCTTTGTTTTGCTTATCAAAACTGCCCTCCGATTATAAAATACAACACATCAAACATAGTCTACTAGTTTAAAAGAAAATTGTAATAAAACTATGTATTCCACACAGAAATAAGTAGCTTATTAGTTCTTTCCGTGAAACTTTCAGTCATTTTTAATTTTACTTCCATAATGATTTTATGTAGCATGCTATTTTTTTTCCTTGACAAATAAATCTAAACACATCCAAGCAAGCATATGCACGTATATACACAATGACCATATCTGCAGACATATCAGCAACTTACGGCAATAAAATACTTCAATTTCAATTTTTTAATGAGATTATTTTCTAAAAGTAGCTGCAAAAATAAGTAGGAAAAGACATAATTGTCTTCTGCCTTTTATTTACACTCTGCAGAACTACTGTAAGCATATAAAACTTGAAGTCATTATTTTCAGTTTCTTAGTCAATTTTAACTGTTATTCATTCTACTGAGCTAAAGACACAATTAAACCTGTAGGTGCTACACACGTATGAAGTAACTTGCCATGTTCTTCGGGAGATGGACCGTTCCGGAAGCTCCTGCATCCTCCTGAGCTGGCCAGGCGCACAGCCGCCTGCACCGCCAAACAAGCTGTGGCTTCCCCAGCGCCATGACCCGGAGCAAGGAGCAGCGCGTTTCCACAGAACCACGGCGCCCGGGCCCCGTGCCGCGGGCAGGGACGCCTTCCGCCGGCGGGCCAGCTCTGCGGGACCCGCACCCAGCGCCGCGGCCTGGGCCAGGGCCTCGCCGCCCACACGGGAGGAACGTCGTCCTTACACCTAACTTAAATCAAGCCTCCTTCAGTTTAAAACCATTTCTCCTTGTCCCGACACTGCAAGCCCCGGTAAAAAGCCTGTCCCCACCTTTCTTATCAGCCCCTTTTAAGCACAGAACGCCGCAGTCAGGTCTCCCCGGAGCTCGTGTTCCCCAGCTGACCAGCCCAGCTCTCCCCCTGTCCCCGGCGGAGCTGCTCCCGCCTCGGTCACTGCTGGGGCCCTCCAGCAGCTCCACACCTCTTTTCTGCTCCTGACCCAACTGTTCGAGGGACTATCAAAACAAAGATCCCTTTTCCACAACCAAATGCACCTTCACGTGAACTCTCTGCACCCTTTTGAGTATTTACATGACAAAAAAAGGCAAATACAGCTATGAATGTAGACACTTAACTTCTGAGGAAGGACGGTAACAGCTGTAGGCAGGGAGCTAACATTCAAACTGCCATAAAAGCATAGAACCATTTTTGTTAACCCGCGTTTGCCAAAGTTCTCTTATTTCTTTCCCCCTTACTCCTCCGTACAGTGTGTTGCAACTTGTTGTTAGTAGTTTCTCATTAGTTGCCAGTTCCCAGACTTCTTATCGAATTTCACTTACAGTTCAACAATCACATTTTTGTGCAATTTTTGTTCTGAGACACAGCTGCTGACAAGTGATAAAGCACGTGTTCAAAACAAAGCAAGGTGCATGTCTAACTTGCACGTTTCTGCAAGATTCTTCATTACAATCGGCTGACCTTACGGGAGCTGGCGGCGTGCTACCGGGTTACAGAACGTTCCAGCGCCCAGCGCCTCAGTCACTCTACATCCTGTACACAGTCACCCTATTTCTGTCTATTATTTGAAAGCACTTAATGACTTTCCCAGTTCTGCTTTCTTTTCTTTTCAAATTGGTTCAGGTTGCTGCTGCTCACCCCAAAACCGCAGGCGACCCCACCTCCCGCCCCTACCTGCTCTCGCATCGCTGCTGTACGCAACGGGTTCCCCAGAAAAACCCTTCCTTTGAGCTTTAATTCACTTGATCCCTCCTATTTAATTGAGCTGCTCTCTGCACATGAACCTGTCCGCTCTTTGAATTCGGCAGGTGTTGGTACGTTCCATAAATCCTGTAGTAAGTCACGTCTAGTGGTTTTAGTGTTGTACATACAGACAGTGTGCAACTGTACACCTGAAAAAGTACTTTTAAAACCTTTTAAATTCAACCTTGCAAATTATTTTAATCAGCCTGCAAAGAAGATTGATTTAGCCTTTTTTCCCCCCTGTTGTCAGCGCAAATTTTACCTTTACTGATTATAATTTACCTCTGGGATAACGGCACAAAGGACGCTACTGAAATATAAGACTCCACTGAATCACAGAATATCATGCCTGGGATCTAAACAAGGCTCTTATTAAGCTACATATTTCATTACTGGACATAAACTTACTAATTTAAGTATGTTATTTGCTATTTTCAGGGTATATTATCACAAGCATATAAAGAATTGATCGTTAACATGAGGAGCATAAAAATAATAAACTTGATAATTCATGTCAAATTCATTTCCAGTTTCCCTCTGTTACTTCAGGTACCCGACAGACAGCAAGTGCCACCACAGAGTCAAGAACACACCTGAAAGATGCACCGGTGAGCTGAGCAAAGGTTTAAATCTCTATTTCAGTTCTCACTGCCGCTTTGTCCAAAGCCAAGTACCAGAGTAAGACACAAACACCTTTTCTCTTTAGCTATCCCGAAAAAACGCAAGCAAATTGATGTAGATGTAAAATTATTGATTTAATAATCATCTAGTAAGCTATCTATTAAAAAAAAGATAATTCATGCTCACTCATCATGTAGTAAAATATCACACGTTCTCTGACTATCCAAAATATTTTTCAAAGTTGCTAAAATGGATTTTGGAATCAAAATTCTCAGCACAACCTCTCAATCAATTTTAAATATTCCCTGAACTGTATACCATCAGATATCAAAGCTACTAAAGGCATACTGAAAACGTGCAACACACTAAAATTACAGTCTATAATGTTTATATTTCAAGCCTCCACACAAACAGATCCCGAAAGCACGATACCACTGTTATTATGGACAGCATTGCTACAGATCTACTCAACAGTTAGCCTGAAGTCACAAAAGTAACTGCAGATGTGGACTAAGGATCTAGAAGTCTTAGTTAAGCTCGTGCTTAACGTCTTGTGGAAAAATCAGGACCTGGATGCAGAATTTAGCACTACGCACACAGTGCATAACATCTTCCTTCTCCCTGCACAGCTCTCGCTTCTCAGAACATCATCACAACGGCTGTGGCTGCAGGTTGGTTACTTACTGGGTTGACCACGGTCAGTTCTGGGACATCGCTGGTTTGCAACCTGCAAACAGAAACAACCGTCAGCTGCGGAAACAAAGCGTCCTGTGCCGAGCCCCTTCCCGGGGACAAACACGCCAAACAGGGCAGGAAACGGCCGCGAAACCTGCGCCTGTGAACGACACAGGGCCACGTGTCCCTTTGCATGTGCACGGCAAGTCGGAGGAATCTTCCTGTTAAAACGCAAAAAGAACTCCAGCCTCCCGGAAATCAATGGGAATTTCAATTTCATTTATCCAGACCAGAGTCTCATTCCGTTGCTGAGTATCCCTAGCATGAGGGTCCCAAATTCTCCTCTCGTTATGAGGACTGAGAGGCATCACTATGTCAGCACAAAACCACACACATTTCACCCACTGTAAAACCAGTTTTTGAAGACTTGTCCAGGTTGCTTTCTTCCCAGATTTTCTGTTCCCTGAGTAGATCAAGTTTTTCTAAACGCATCGTTCATCCCATTGTATACAAAAGAGAAAAAGGCGTAACAGATGAAACGTTTGGAATACAACCATTTCAGGAAAGTATTACTTACTGTAATAGTAGAACACTGATATTGTTGAGGGCGTCTAATGTTTTTTCACTGAAGACCAGTCAAGAGTCAGTGAAATTTCACATATCATATGGTACTATGCAAATCGCCCAGCATGACCATGTTAGCATGACATACTTTCATTAGGCTTAATAAAAAGTCTGTATTCAGTAGGTAAATTTTAGCAGCCCATTCAAAATTACAGGTAATAAAAGTAGTATTGGTGCTGAATTAATCTAACGGAGCGGTCAAACAGTGTCAACTGCACATAGTCAAGATGTTAATGAAGGTCCAAATCCAGGAATTCTGCAGACTGGGAAAGCAAGCCCGGCTAGCTGTGCACACGCAGCCTCACCGACCCTCTTCCGACGAGCCGCAGCCAGCGTCACAACTGAGTGTCGCGCACAACGGACCGACAGATGTCCTGGCTGCCTAATACTGTCTGAGGGAACGAAAAGTGCATCGATGCAACTGCTGTTTCCCAAGCTAATAAATTCACTTTTAGTAACAAAAACAGAGTTGTCTGTTATATGCGAATCTAACTTCCCATTTCTTACTCAAGTAAACAAAAGCAAATACAATGCAACATATACCAAATGCATCACACACCGCCCTATTTCCTTCTCCCATATGCTGTACATATTCACAATCAACAAATTAAAGACCATTATCCATTCTTCATCAACAAAGAAAAGCAGATTGAACACACGGTCTTATATAACTGATGTTGTTTATTCTCCTTCCAAAGACGAAAGGTTCCATGGTTCAGAGTTTAGTCCCTTGCTGTAAAAGCTACCTCAATACACTCGTAACACTCGCCACAGTTAGCAAATAAATAAAGGCCTCTACAACAGGCGGAGCGATTCCTGTCCCTTTGCAAAGGAGAAGGAGCGCCTGTGCGAATGCCCCGGCTCCACCACCAGCACGTCGGCTAACCGCACACCACCCTGCAGACGCCCCTGCCCCCTCCTCTCCAGCCCACTGCTGGCTGTGCTCAGGTCTGCGTTAGCTCACCGGGGAATGGTCCTCCCTACGGGTGTAACGCTGGCGTGGAGAAGGGCTTTTTGGAAGGAAGCTCAAGGAAGAATCCACATTTCTACATTTACTGAAGGTTTTAACAATAAACTGTAAAAGAAAAAAAAAAATCATTGTCTACAAAGAGACCCAAATTTTATTTATATGGTAAAACTAGGGGAAAAATGACTCTGACAAGTGACTGTGAGGTTCCAAAAATCGTATCATTTGCTGCAGATTTGTATACACCAAGACTGAAGCTTTGAAATTCCGAAACTAAAAACAAAGGAAGCATCTACTTCTATAAATACCACCACTTACGTATGTCAGTGTTTTTCTTCTCCCTGACTAGAAGCACCCAGACTGGTTTTGGTCCCAGCACACACCACACAGCGAACAGGTGCCTCGGCCGTACGAGCAGCACGGCGAGCTGAAGAGCGGGCCAGGGCGCGAGGGCGGAGACGGGACTCGGCGCCAGCTTCAGGAAGTTACACATCGACGCTGCCCAATCCAAAAAGCATTCAAGACCACCAAAGAATATTGTTTCAGATTAAATATTCTCTTCACGACACAACTGCACACCCGCACAAACGTGGAAAGCTCGGGATTTACCATTTAGTTGTGCAATAACAGAAGTCCTTGCGACCAGTCTGTTCTTCTCCCCCTTGGTACTCACAGTTATTGCACTAACAAAGCCCACAGAAAAGCATTTTATTGTGATTTATTTTTTAGGTTTGCTTTTAGAACTGATTATTAGAAGTGTAAAACAAAGTAGCCTTACATGCTAACAAAATCCTAATGCAACTTGACAATAAAAGGCCAGAAAGAGCCAACATTCCACACTCAGTGCACACAGGTGGCATTTGAAAACGTAAAAGAACAGAAAAGGCAGAGTGCCTGGAGAGGAGACTGTGAACTTTCTATCGTGTTTATATCATGTTGTTTCACGTTCACAGCACGTCTCTGTGTCCTGGGGTCCGCCTGCGTCCCCTGGCTGCAGAACCGCGGGTGCAACGACGCCGCTCATGGCAAGAAAGGGACAGTTCATGGACAGCACAGATTACAGTCGTCTGTATTTTTAAACGTCATCATTAACTATGCAACATTAATGGAACCTCATCTTTTTTCCCCTACATTGTTTCCTTATTGTGTACAAAGTACAGAAAAACGAAGTTTCTTCCGCTTAATATTATTAATAGCATATAAATGGAGCTAATTGAGGTTTGACTTAAGTGGGAAGACAGGGTGGGGTGAATTCCCACCTTTGTTACTGTTATCACTTTGCATGGTGGGTTTTTTTTAAGCAAGACTAGAATAACTGGTTTACATCCTTGCAATAGCATCTTCTTAATTAAATCAGAACTTAAAATCTGAAAGCACTGCAGAAAGCAGCAAAAACTGCACCATTTTCATCAAGCCATGGGCCAAAATGTTTTCTCTCTTGACTGCAATTTACTTCTTTCTCCAACGCAAACACACTGCAAAAGGTATGCCTGCCTCTTAAAAACAGACTCGCTGCCTGGTTTAATTATTTTGCAAACAAGGGTTGAATGAACACGAGCTTCCAAGCTCGTTCTTCCTGGTTTTCATGCGTAATTCAGGTGTGTCTGCTCTGGAACTGCTGGGGCAGGAGAGTTCACCAAGTCACGGTGTCGAAAATGACTGAAAAAGTGAGATGAGGGCAACGTTGACGTTTATAACCGGCATTCCTTGAAAACATGATAGAATATTTGATCAAATGGGGGCACTTCCCCAAAACTTACATAAATACTTGAAAAAGCTGAAGCAAGTCTCCCTGTGCAAGACAAGACGTGGCACTGCTGATACATCTGAAGTCTCAGCAAAAGAGCCTGTGATACCTACCGAAGACTAACGCACAGCAACCTGCTTCTTGGAAAACCCTTCTACCGAACGGCCGGGGAAAGAGAAGTTACGGCCCTGAAACACACAGTTTGGAGAAAGTGAGCTGATTTTTAAAACACATCTTTTTTAGAAATAGTTGTAAAGGCTTTATCTCCTTTGATGAACTAATGTGTGGAAAAGCAATAACTAAAAATATTAATTTAGAACAACAGATCAACAAAAAAAGTCTCAGTTAACAATATAAGCTTTGCGCAAATATATAATTCCAGAAAGATTTTAATCTGCCAAGGCAAAAATACCCGTTCTGGTTTTGGAGACTGATAATTCAACAGCAGGTCAGTATTTCAGCAGCAGATTTCAGCCACACGCACATCGGTGCTAGCAAAGGCTGGGCATCAGTCACTACGAGGAACATTTAATGCTCTCCCGAAGACTCTGGGTTCTGGGTTTCATTGTCTTGAGGACACTCCTGTAGTCAGGTTCTAGGTTTAATTGTCTTTAGGACACTCCTGTAGTCAGGTTCTAGGTTTAATTGTCTTTAGGACACCCCTGTAGTCAGGTTCTGGGTTTAATTGTCTTTAGGACACTCCTGTAGTCAGGTTCTGGGTTTAATTGTCTTTAGGACACTCCTGTAGTCAGGTTCTAGGTTTAATTGTCTTTAGGACACTCCTGTAGTCAGGTTCTGGGTTTCATTGTCTTTAGGACACCCCTGTAGTCAGGTTCTGGGTTTAATTGTCTTTAGGACACTCCTGTAGTCAGGTTCTGGGTTTAATTGTCTTTAGGACACTCCTGTAGTCAGGTTCTAGGTTTAATTGTCTTTAGGACACTCCTGTAGTCAGGTTCTAGGTTTAATTGTCTTTAGGACACTCCTGTAGTCAGGTTCTAGGTTTAATTGTCTTTAGGACACTCCTGTAGTCAGGTTCTGGGTTTAATTGTCTTTAGGACACTCCTGTAGTCAGGTTCTGGGTTTAATTGTCTTTAGGACACTCCTGTAGTCAGGTTCTGGGTTTAATTGTCTTTAGGACACTCCTGTAGTCAGGTTCTAGGTTTAATTGTCTTTAGGACACTCCTGTAGTCAGGTTCTAGGTTTAATTGTCTTTAGGACACTCCTGTAGTCAGGTCCCGCCTGCTTGCAGTCCCTCCCTGCCCCCGCTATAAACCAGCGCGCTCCTGCTAAGACTTCACGGACCAAACCTCCTTACCTCCCGTCCCACCTCACGCAGCCCCTCTTATCACGGATCAAATGCCATTTATACATTTACTTCCTTCTCCCGTCTTTACATTCCTCAGCTTTTCTGCCTAAAATTGTTCTTTATCAGCTTAACTCCATTGGTTTGAGTCCTACATTTTGGTGGGTTTTACACTGTTTTTCTGGAGTTTGTGGCCCATAGGGCAGGAGTGTGCAAGCTCTCAGTTTTAATTTTGTTAAATGAAACCAGCCTAGGTTCTACCAAATCCTTCCGAAAGCCTCCAAATTACCATCAGAATCCCAGAATATATTCTTCTAGATCTTCTGGTTTCTTCCACTAACTTGAAATTACGCATTCCTGACTCCGTTAAGTATTTGGAAAGAGAAAACCAAACATAACTTCAATTCCCCCAAAATCGCAGAATCATTTAGCTTGGAAAAGCCCCTTGAGGTCACAGAGTCCACCCGTTCCCCACCCCCGTCCCTGCCCTCTGTCCTGAGAACCTCGTGTCCGTCTGTCCAGCCCTCCAGGGCTGGTGACTCCAGCACTGCCCTGGGCAGCCTGTTCCAATGCCCCACAGCCCTTTGGGGAAGGAATTGTTCCCACATCCAACCTCAACCTCCCCTGGCACAAGACTGTCTGATCACGATAAGTAAACACCCTCTAGACACAGATACCATTCTGTGAATTGTTATCCTTCCCCCTAAATCACCATTAATTTAAATTTGCTGGTCTGGCCATTTTCAAATATTCTAAAAATATTAACTCTTATACTTCCATTTCTTATATTTCCAAATGCTGAAAATCCCTACATACACTGTAAAGAAAAAAGATCCTCTTTTACGCTTATTTCTTTCTCAGTGCAACAGACCACAGACGTTTAACGACTGATCTGAGGTTTTATTTAATTCAGTAGTACAAAACAAAAATTGCCAAGTCTTCTTCGCATTTTTCAGGTAAAACGTGTCTGAGAAACACACCGGTTTTGTGGCATCGTTATCCTCCCACTGAGACAGAAACCAAGCTAACAAATGGGAAAGTTCAGAACGCCGAGGCACAGTTTTTATTCTCGTTGCTGACTATTCCCCACAGCTCGACCAGGCGAGACTCTCCTACCAAGACAAATCATCCCTTTGGGAGCAGGAGCCGCGTGGATCATCCAGGCTCTGTCCGCACACCAGCCCGTCAGGCCACGAGCCCTTCCAGACCAGGAGCTCCACTGTTCTCAGGGATGGACACAACAAAGTCAGCCACGACACAGTCTACACCAGGATTGGGTATTTGACCAGGATTCAAGACAAAGCTTGTCTAATCGTGCTGACAGGTTTTTGCGTCATTTAATTAGTTTTCATCAACTCCCACGCTCCAGAGCCACACAGTTCCCGTGACTCAGCGCTCGCAGGACACGCTGGCGTTCGCGTGACCTGCCCGCGTGTCACTTCCGCACGTTCCATGAACAAGAGCGATGTCATGGCCGTTCCCAGCAAGCGGAGACGTGTTGATTAACAACTCTATCGTGTCAGTGTACATGGAAGACAGGAACGCTGTCACTGAAAATACAACACTGATCCTCTTCTGCCATCACCACTGGGAGATCAAGGAGAATGTGAAACAGAGTCTTTCTTCCAGCAAAGCAAGTGCCATTTTATACTTTAACATCCATTTTGAGCTGAACAAGAGAAAACCTGAGTATTACTGCACTACGAGGGCTGTATGTTCATCTCTGTTTAAAGACCAACCACCACCTCGAGACTGCACTTTTGCTGCAGAATGCGTGCACTCTGGCAAACAATGGAGACGTAACTTCAGCATCTGCGGAGCTGCTTCCATTGCCAAAACCACAGAGTTTTGCATTCTGCCCCATCAGACAGAAAGCCCAGACACAAACGCAACCGCACTGCATTTTCCATCACTCAGGGAACCGTGCACGGTGCTAAAAAGCAACAATCACACAGACAAATACAGCTGGGAAAAGAGAGGAAAAAAGGATGAGAAAAACAGCTAAGGGAAGTAAAAAAAACCTATGAGAAACGGGGAAAGCCCTTTAAAAAAAAACCCACACGTAATAAATTAGTTTACTTATTGTACTTATCGTAATTATTAGAACTGCGAATACAAATGGTTTGAAGTTATTTTGGTTTTTGCAAATGCTCACCACTGATCTAGGTACCTTTGTTATGCATGTGTTCACTGGCACGGCCAGGACAAAGTTGAGACATCAGATTTAAAAGGCCAGTAAGTCACTTTTATTTATTGCAGCACTGCAATCTCCTGATAGCACGTTTAGATGAAGTCAGAAATATAGACTCGATTCCAAATTAAATTATATCAAGTACATAAATTGCACCAAGCAAATATCAAGAATTCTATCCTGCACATTGTAACAAGAAGCCACTTCTTTCCAAGTAAACATCTGATTCCCAGGTCCTTAAGAAAGAAAGTAGTTTGATGTCTAGAACTTGAAATTTGCGCTCCCTCTGATGTGACAAGCAGCCTGTCTCTCCTCTAATGAAAGCAAAGCACTTTAACAAATTAAACTGGAAGTTAATTGGTTATCAAGTATAGCTACATTTAAACATCCTTTGCATCAGATCTTGTGTCTCTGTATTTTTATATCAATGACAAAAACATTGCCCTGCCTGCTAGCAAAACCAATTAATCCAAACTGTAAAAAAATATATATACATATCTATATAAATATATAGAATCATAGAATATATACATATATATCTTTCCTACTCTTAAAAATTCATGGATTCACATAATCACAGATTGTTTGTGTTGGAGGGTCCTCCCCAGCTCCCCCAGTGCCCCCCCTGCCATGACAGGGACATCTCCCCCAGCTCAGGGTGCTCAGAGCCCCGTCCAGCCTGGCCTGGGATGTCTCAGGGATGGTCCATCTACCCCCTCTCTGGTACCTGCCCAGGCTCTCACCACCCTCAGGACAACAATTCCTTCCCCATGTCTAATTTAAACCCGCCTCGCCAACCAGCTGCCATTTAGAGCCTGGGATTCCCTGGGACAAAAAGACCACTTGTGTCGGGTGACACTGCAGAGTTAATTTAGACCTCATGCAGAAGTACTATTTTTGAGACAGAAACACGGTTACTTTTAACATTTACTTGTAATTGTTCTCTTGATGTGTGATACATTTAAAAAAAAAAATCATTTTTAGTATTAAATATACAAGAGATTAGATGACCTGAAGCAGGTAGGACAGCATATTTTCATAAAACAGGGGAGGGGGATGGCATGGAATTCTGTGCCATGAAAGTTTATTCGGCAAAGGACTACTGGAACCCAAGAACAAAACCACTTCCAGAAAAAGCAATCTTACAAACTGCTACGATCATACTATTTACTATATAACAGTACATGTATTTTATAGACACGTCAGAAAAAAACAATAATAGATTTAACAATAAAAGCATTACAGGAATGGAGACAATTTTTACCCACAAATATGTATTAAGGAACAACAATAATCTACTGTAATTCTAATTCACTCTTCCCCAAGGTAACATTATCTTCTTTAGGCACAACTGCGGAACACTTCCAGGCACCGGAATATCCTGCTGATGGGACCAAGAGTTTCCGTGTCCCCACACACGATGTCCAAACCCAGCCCTCGGTCATCCGGGCACCAACACCACAGCTCCTGCACCAACACCGTCCTACGAAACACCGAGCGACCCCCACTTCACCTGTCGCGTAGTCCCTGGACAGCACCGCCGCATCGCCTCTGCCGTACTCCACACGCAGACTGTTCAGCTCTGTCCTGGAGACACACAGCCTGCTGCTCTTACACAGCAGCAGCGCATACTCAAGCCAGTCACTCAGCTTTGTGCAGGGAGGAGCCTTTAACAAATACCTAGTAATATAAATAGCAGCAATACATAGCAAAAATGTATCGGGATATGAAGTAGCTGTGATAATAAAATACCCCATTTATGATTCAAATATTGCATCTTCATTCTCATTTAATCCTGTTTAGTGAAATATTTTAAATTAAAAATCTTGTAGTAAACTTTTTTCATTTACATCACTCCACTACAGTTAGAACCCTGCTCTTACTCATGACAGTGAGAGTTAGAAGATAACGGGTCATACAGTATGTTTCCTTGTTACATGTACAGTGAAGGCAGCATACTTTTCAAATCCAACACAAGATGTAAAAATGGCCTTTGTTACTGTAGAGAGATTTTTAAGTATTCCTTTAGTTTCTGAAGTTTACTGTCTTTCCAAAAAAAGGCACCCAAGTTAGTAAGCTAACTTCAGCACAGCACAGCACCGGGGGAAACGCCCGTGTTCCGAATTTGTAAAATCATGGTACCTTTACACATTACTTGATGTCTATTGTGAGTGACTATTAAAAGGTGGAACTACAACCATAAAAAAACAAAACCAGTGAACGTACTTTATCGAATTAAAACAATTACTTCAAAAGGCTTCGAATTGGTCAAAGTGCAAATAATCGTATCACAGGCACTATAAAAGCCTGCATCACAGAAAAACGACAGCAGTAATGGAGACCTTGGGTTGTTCATGCCACACGACAGGCGCACCTCGATGACTGACACATCACTTGTACAGGTGTACAACAGGGAGCCTGAAAACAAAACCACAGCAGGCTGCTGGGGGAGGGCTGTTCCAGAGGCCCTGAACACAGAGCCCGGCTGCAGGGCGTTCGCTGCTCCGAAGCCGAAGGGCAGAGCAGACCCAGCAGCACGCACAGCTCTGCGCCGGGGAGGGACCCTCCCGGCCACAGGCACAGCGCAGGCGCCGGAAACGCCGCGCCGGCCACGAGGCCGCGGCCAAACACCGCTCGCGCGCGCGGGAACGCTGACACGCACCAGCTGCACTGCCAGCGCGAGGAAAGAGAAGACAAATTCCACTTCTATTTATGCCAATAGTGTCATTTATACCACGGCTCCGTAATGCTTGGTTAAGGAAAAGAAGCAGGTAACAATGATTTACATCTAGTTGGACTCAGTAATTATTTTATTACAAGCTTAGTAACAAGTTCTTCAGTTCTATCTCTGACAGATTACGGCGCATATTTACACTGCTAAGTTCTCTCTAACCCAAAACCTAAGGTGAAAGGGAGAAGAGTTGATTTTTCTTTTATTAATATTAAAATTAGCTCCTTTGTTTTTCCCTGAAAAATGACGATTATCTCCTTCCAACTATCTCCAAGCCAAAACAAAATACACAACTTTCTCGTCTGTAGCTCCATTCCGTTAACATACAACATTTGTATTATTCTGAGGAAACGCACCAAGAAGAACGGAAGTTTAACCTATAATGCTCAGGCTTCGCTGTATTCACACAGTTTACCACAAAGTTACTAAGAGCTCCGTTCTGTCGACCTTCCCTCACAACATGATAGCAGCAGGATTATAAAAAAAGCCATTTTTGTGCTTTCTACATTTGTCCTTTTCCTTAAGGCACACTTCCATGAAGTCCTTCTCTTTCAGGACATTGTGCATTGACTGTCAAAACAGTATAAACTACGAAACAACAAAAAGCTAACTTTTCAAAGTTCACATTGGGTAGACCGTATTTTAATCCTCATGCACCTTATTCCAATGAAGCTTAAAGACCTCTGAATTTTAGAATACATTACTTTGAGACCATAGCAATATTCTACCCTTCTGGTCAGAACTTAAGACCCTGCATGTGCTCCTAGCATCGCTCTGACACAAAATCAGTTTAAACAATTCACCAAAACATCCTAAAATATAGAACGTCAGGATCATCCTGACATCCTAAAATATAGAACACAAGATCACAGAGTGGTCGAGATTGAGCGGGAGGTCACCTCACCATACTCCCTTGCTCAAGCAGGGTCACCCAGCGCCAGTTGCCCAGGACTGTCCCCAGATGACTCTGGAGTATCTCCAGGGGTGAAGGTGTCACAGCCTCTCAGGGCAGCCTGTGTCCGTGCTCAGTCACCCTCACGGTGAAAACGTGGCTCCTGACGTTCAGGGCGAACCTCAGGTGTCTGAGTGTGTGCCGCTGCCCTTGTCCCATCCCTGCCCCCTCTGAGCAGAGCCGGCCCTGTGCTCTGGGCAGCTCCCTCCAGGTGTTCATCTCATTGACCAGACCTGAGCCCCCCAGCCTGACCGGCCCAGCCCTTGACCAGACCTGAGCCCCCAGCCTGACCGGCCCTTGACCAGAGCTGAGCCCCCAGCCTGACCGGCACAGCCCTTGACCAGACCTGAGCCCCCAGCCTGACCGGCACAGCCCTTGACCAGACCTGAGCCCCCAGCCTGACCGGCACAGCCCTTGACCAGACCTGAGCCCCCAGCCTGACCGGCCCTTGACCAGACCTGAGCCCCCAGCCTGACCGGCACAGCCCTTGACCAGACCTGAGCCCCCAGCCTGACCGGCCCTTGACCAGACCTGAGCCCCCAGCCTGACCGGCCCTTGACCAGACCTGAGCCCCCAGCCTGACCGGCACAGCCCTTGACCAGACCTGAGCCCCCAGCCTGACCGGCCCTTGACCAGACCTGAGCCCCCAGCCTGACCGGCACAGCCCTTGACCAGACCTGAGCCCCCAGCCTGACCGGCCCTTGACCAGACCTGAGCCCCCCAGCCTGACCGGCACAGCCCTTGACCAGACCTGAGCCCCCAGCCTGACCGGCACAGCCCTTGACCAGACCTGAGCCCCCAGCCTGACCGGCACAGCCCTTGACCAGACCTGAGCCCCCAGCCTGACCGGCCCTTGACCAGACCTGAGCCCCCAGCCTGACCGGCCCTTGACCAGACCTGAGCCCCCAGCCTGACCGGCCCTTGACCAGACCTGAGCCCCCAGCCTGACCAGCACAGCCCTTGACCAGACCTGAGCCCCCAGCCTGACCGGCCCTTGACCAGACCTGAGCCCCCAGCCTGACCGGCACAGCCCTTGACCAGACCTGAGCCCCCAGCCTGACCGGCACAGCCCTTGACCAGAGCTGAGCCCCCCAGCCTGACCGGCACAGCCCTTGACCAGACCTGAGCCCCCAGCCTGACCGGCACAGCCCTTGACCAGACCTGAGCCCCCAGCCTGACCGGCACAGCCCTTGACCAGACCTGAGCCCCCAGCCTGACTGGCACAGCCCTTGACCAGACCTGAGCCCCCAGCCTGACCGGCACAGCCCTTGACCAGACCTGAGCCCCCAGCCTGACCGGCACAGCCCTTGACCAGACCTGAGCCCCCAGCCTGACCGGCACAGCCCTTGACCAGACCTGAGCCCCCAGCCTGACCGGCGCAGCCCTTGACCAGACCTGAGCCCCCCAGCGCTGCCCCGCGGCAGCTCCAGCCTGTGCTGCTGCCCCAACAGTCACCGACTGCCACAAAACTGGAGAACTTTGCCTTTGCATATCTGGCCTACTCTCAGTTATGGCTGAAAATGAAGAGCCAGCAAAAGTTACCGCATGGAACAGACAGGCACATGGACAAACAGGTGAAAAGACACAGCGTGGTCATAGAATTTTATGTGTGTTGACAAGTACTTAAAAGGGAAAGAGCCACAAACGGACATCCTGTGTAATTAGGAGTAAACAGAAACATTATGGAAACAGATCAGCTTTATCAGAAATTTCCCATTCCATTTCATAAACAGCATATGAGTTCCATTTCTAAACGGAGTGTAAACACAAGTTAATCTGCAGCTCCAAGGCTAATGAGGCTCTAGATCCATGACAATAACTATTTCAGGATTCTCAAAACTCTGTATTTTGTAGAACCAGTATTCAAATGCATGTTTCATTTTTTAACTAATGCCATCCTATGTGTAACACGCAGCTTTTTAATTGGGATGGTACCTCACATCATAAAGAATCACAATGTGAATAGTGTATGTGCACCAAGGCCTTCCCAAAGTCCAGGTAAACAACATCCACAGCCTTTCCCTCACCCACTAAGCAGGTCACCTTGTCACAGGAGGAGATCGGGTTGGTCAAGCAGGACCTGCCCTTTATTAACCCGTGCTGACTGGGCCGGATCGCCTGGTTGCCCCGCAGGTGCCCCGTGACAGTCTGCTCCACGGGCTGCCCCGGCAGCAACCTCAGACCCACAGGCCTGCGACTCCTCCTCCGCGCCCTTCTTGTAGGCGGGCGCCACGTCTGCCAGCCCTCAGTCAGCTGGGACGTCCCCGGTCAGCCAGGCCTGCTGAGACGTGCCTGGAGCTCTCTGCTCCGCCAGGCCGGCCCTCTTCCGCACCGCCTCACCTGCTCCTGCGCCTCCGCCACCTCCTAAAACCTCTGCTGCAGTAGAGCATAATGTATTCCAGCTCTTTAGAACTAACCACCCAACTATCACACACCCAACTATCAATCTTTCACATCCCTGGCACTGCTATTTCTCTGTTGCTTGCAAAGGAAGTTAAATGCAGTATATCCACATACAGAACAGCCAGCCTAATACTTAAGCCTGTTTATGACAACTAATACACTCAGGCTTCTGTGTTTAAGAAAAATGTTGTTTGCTATTAGGAGCAATGTCATAGCAATTATAACTCTGAGCTGTTGTTATTTTAAAAGCTGCATTTCAGCAATTTCCACCAAAAATGCGGTTACTAGCACCACGTCTTTCACACTGGCAGCGCTCACAGTGCCTGTCGCACTCAAACGAACAAACAAACCGACACGTTTCTGCGAGTTTCTGGTGAGTTCCACGTCCCTGCTCTCACGGGGTCCCGCGGAGAGCGGGCCCAGAGCCGCCTGTCGCAGGCGGGCTCCCGCGGCGCTCCCGCGCAGAGCCAGCGCAGGGCCAGCGCAGGGCCAGCGCAGAGCCAGCGCAGGCCAGCGCAGAGCCAGCGCAGAGCCAGCGCAGAGCCAGCGCAGGGCCAGCGCAGGGCCAGCGCAGGGCCAGCGCAGGGCCAGCGCCCAGCTCTGCCCGCGCGGCGCCAGCGCTTCCCCGCCTCGCGCAGCGCTCCCGCCAGACGCGCCAGCTGCGATCCAACCACAGCTTCCTTGCAACCTTCCGTGAAGTCTTTAGGACAGGACATTTCTCATTTCCATTTAAATTAACGCTAACGATATATACTTCCAGTTGACACCTACCACGGTTTCTCTTTTGGGTTTTCTTTAGATGTTAATTCACAAGACATTGGTACTTTCCATGTAACAGTTTTGTTGTTTACTACATTGCTATCACATTTTTTTCCCGATGAAAAGAACTTCTATTGACTAAGTAACTAACCTACTTATACACTTTATACATTTTTACTAGTAGTTTCACACTATTTCCATTCCTAAAAGTTCCGTTCAATGTTGAACACCTTTTCAGAGAGTTCTTAAACATACTTGAGATAGACCCAACACGAAGTTTTATATAAAAACTTTCTTGTACATAAAAAAAGATGTTTAAGAAAGTTCTACCATCGAGCTGCGAGGACTTGCCCAAACCCCTTGTGCAGAAACGTCACGCCAGCACCTCTGCTATTGCTTCGCATGGCTTGGGACTCCCACGCTTGTCAGGCAAACTCGAACTCCAACATTAGAAAAGAACTGGATTTTCTTGTTATTTTTCTCATATGTGCTTTAGTTTGTATCTCTAATATGCCAATTGCTACATTTTAGCTATAATATGCATCATGCACACTAAAACTGTTGTGTTTTGTAATTCTGTCACCCAACTATTGAAATGTTCATATATGCTAATATACAAACACCTACACACTACCCAAAGCTTAACTAAATCTCCTAAAACTAACAAAGGATCAGGTCCAGTCAAAGAACAGTCACACAGAACAACAGCTACTCAAATGCATCAAACAGTTTATAGTCTCAAGAGTTCTCTTAAACTAAGAAAAAACATACAATAGAACTATGTAGTTGGTGCTCTAGGAAATAGTAGAACTAGTACAGGATTAACAGTTGAGGCCTGCAAGGATTTGTTCATGGCCCAAACTATCAACACCAAAGGAACTGGTTTAATGGCATGTCCCTGGTATTTAGAATGCTTTATTTGACTAAAATACATGTTATTTTGCCTGTCAGACACCTGTGCAGTTTGCTCTGAATGAAATTTACTTGCATCTACCAAACTTTTATGAAATCAGTGACTGAAAGGCATTTATGGACACATGCACTATAGTCAAAATTGTTCATTTTCAGGATTTAATGGAAACTTACACAAATTAAAACAGAACATACTTGCGTATCAAATCCCAAAACCATGTGTCAAATCCAAAACCGAAGCAGCTCTTCAACTCTGTCTTCTCCTGACACATTAACCTGACTGCTCATGGCCTGTTCCTCAAACTCACAGAAAAACACCCTGTTCTCACGTGCTTTCTCCCAAGTCACAAAAAGGTGAAGCAAAACGTGCCACAGTAATTTAAGTATTTGCTTTATTATCCCCTCTAAAACATCTGTTCCCATGAAAAGACAAGGAGAAACTAAGTCAGACAGTTCTGGCACTGGCTGCTGGTTCTCGGGTTCTGCTTCTGTTCCCTCAGCAACTCATGTGGCATCAGGGACAACAAATCCAACGAAAAGGGTAAACCACAGCTGGGGGTGGAAGCGACCTCTGTGCTCCAAACTGCTACCGAACACCAATGACATTGCCAGCGCAGCGCATCAAATCCCAAGCACTGTCGGCAAGTCCTGCCCAGCCACAGTTACTCTCGGGCGCTGTCTCCAGAGGAAACAGAATGAGGCTGCTGATGGCACAAAGCTTTAACCACGTCTCCCAAGTAAAATATGGCAAAACAGAAGGGATTCCTTTGCTCTACGCACTGGTCCTTCACTCTGCCATTCCCTGGGCAGTTTTTCCTTCCAAACACTTTCCTCTTTAGATCCTGGAGCTTCTGGTCTGTTTTTCCCTCTGCTGAAACTTGACAGTCAGTTACAGCCTACAGCCTATGACGATCTTATTTTTGCCCCCATTTTTCCAGCTTGAGCTAGGATTACATAAACCAGTATATATTTACCATAAGCAACACTGCAACAGCTAGTTCAAGACTATCTCCCAAATACAGAAAACATCCACAACAGGACTAAGGGCTAGGTACAGAAGGGACTCCCTTCCACCCTCCCCTTCCAGTTTTGACAATATTTGAGATCCAGACTATTCAGAAATGTATGAGCCTCATCAGCTACAGTGTCAGGAGAATTTATTCAAGAAGCAGAATGAAAATGTCCTTTTCCCCAAACTAAGTTTCTAGAGCTGGAAAGAAGGTAAAGAAACTTAAACAGCAGGGGTGGAATAACGACTGAGTTTACAGTTATCACAGGTGATATACCTGAAGACTAAATATACATACAGGGACAGAGAAGGAAAGGATACGGGAAAAATCTGTAAGGCTGAAGTTACAGTACCTAGAATTATTCTCCATTACACTATGTTAATGGAAGAACACACGTTAACGAGCTGTGCAAAAGCAGCACAGTACGGAACCAAGGATGAAGGGCGGGATAATCAACTGTGCTGAACAACCACAACCTAAAGAGGAGTACTTTTCAATCCCTCACACGAAAACATGACAAAACCTCTATATTCGTGTAAATCTTAGAAGAACTTGCGTATTATTTGCATCTTTATTATTCCATCTATACAAATTACCAAAGACAAAAAACATCAAATATTAACAAAACCAAAATTAACTAATTCAGAATAAGGTCCATCTACACAAGTAATAAACATTTTGAGAAAGAATAAAGGTACATACCCTTCTCTCAGCAATCACACGTATGAAGATGTAACAAACCCAGTGCTGATTTCAATCGCCATGTTCAGCAGCCATAATAAACCCACCTTCCATTAACACATCTCGTCATTCTAAGTGTGTTGCAATCTTCCTCCCCGCAGTATCCAAGGACTATTCCACAATTGAACCCAGCACTAAGTGAAAAGCACTACTTACTGGTTTATGTTAACAAACTACTGGGTTCTTTTAATTCCAATATTACATTTCAGTCATAGCTGAAATGCCAAAAAAATTGTTCTCTATGTACTCTACTATTCCAAGCATGACTTCGTAGCACCTGGTCACAGCCCAAGCTGAAGACTTCGGTATACTCTAATCTCACATCGAAAGTGTTCCAAAACCGATGATTCTTTCAGGTTTATTTGCTTTTTATTCCACTTGACAGTGGTGACCTGAATTAATAACACAGTACCCTGCATGCTTTCTGTTTTGTCCTTTTTTTCCTCTCCCGGTACTGTGCCAGACTTGCTCTGGGACTGCTGCTGCTGCAGCTCGGCATTTCTACCCGATGGCAGGTAATTAACTTAGAACCCATCACTGTACGTTTATTCACGTTCTTCTCCCTGCTCCCCTCTTCTCCACGAGCATTTCTTCAAATTCATCAGTGCTTAATCTTGTGCAGCCACTTAAGTCTCCTGAGACGTTCGGTTTGATCTTTTATAGACACGGTGGGTTTTCCATCACGGTAAAACTCTTTTTTGTTAACAAATAATCTCAGCCTGTTCCCTACAAGGTCCTTTGAAATCACATCCTATCAAGAAAAATATCCTGCATTGTAACCAACCCATTAAAAATCTGACATCGTTCATGGTAAAAGCATCTTAACTTTTAATCTGCATGTCCCTACTGCTTGAGTAAATATAAGAAGTCAGAATTCCAGTAAACCAAAATATACGAAGCATTTGGTGAATTCCTGCCAAAAGTGAAATTGTCTTACAAAATTAGGTATATACATGAAGAAATCTGATGCCCCTTTGCCTAATTCATGCAACATTTTAGAGTCAGTTTTGCATTTTTCTGTCCATAAACACTAAAATGAATGTTGAATAATTCAATAATATCTTAATTTTTATTAAGATACTGCCATGGGACAGGTTACAGCCAACGGGCTGAGGCTGCAGACCAAACCACCACTGACCGCAGAAGAGAACTGTCCTTTTGAGAAACCGAAGGCCCATTATGCCCCTTTTTCAGGGAAACAGTTTAGGTTGGAACAGTTTTACCTGAAAAATGGGCACGACCTGCCCCTGTGAATGTCTGCCCGTGGCCAGTGAGACGGGCAAACGCACTCTGAAAGGGCTCCGCCAACCCCGCGTGCCCCAGCGCTCGCCGCTGCCTTCCACGACCAGCGGCCCCGCCAGCTCCGCGCCACGGCTCGCAGCGACCCTCTTGGCCAGGAGCACGCACTCTCCGCCTCCGGGTCACGTTCCCTGTCACGAGTCCCCCCAGAAGGGAGCATACAATTTTTTTCTAAACAATTTGAGGTTATTGTTGTAAAGAGACAGATTTGAGACTTGGCACTCAAACAGCTCTTTAAAATTTAAACTAACTTTTGCAGAAAACTGCAGATTATTTATTGATTCATGAACCACTAAAATTAGACATGGAAACAGACACTTGTAAGGGGCTGCTAAACTAAAGAATAAGACTCTGCGTATAAACAGAACATAATACAACCGACACAAAGATTCGCACACATCACCTAACCATCCTAGCACTCCCATTATCTATTATCGCCTGCGCTGCTGGAAGCAACAGGGACAACAACCCGCGAGGCACAAACCCTTCCCTCAGTCCAGGTCTCATAAAACTGACAGAACGCCGGCCAGTTCTGCTGAGGTCAATGCAGGAGGCCAACGGGGAACTCGGCTTTACCAAGAGTGTTAGAGACCCCACCTACCTGCATTTCAAACGTCTCCTGCAACATGTAACACAGATCATTCCGGAAGATGATTGCTCGTGTATTGATTTTAAGCACTTCACAAGATACCAAAACTACAATTGTATAAATTAAGCACTTAGAGGCAAAGAAATTTTAAAAGTGATTGTCCTCCCTACACCCCTGGTTTACTACAAAGCCTTTGCACTATGAACAGATCCCTCAAAATACATCATTAATCTCCATGACAGCAAAAACACTGTAGGCTACATTTAAAGGCCACTCTGTATAAACCACTTGTATCAACACAATAAACTTTGCAATATGCTGTATGTCCATAACTGTTAACACGGAAAATTTACTGGTATCTGCAAGAGTGCAAAGATGACAAATTTACCTCAGTGATAACCAAAAACAGCTTGACATACAAAGAAATGTGTCTCAATGAACAGGAGAGTATTCCAACCTGCTCTGTTTCTTTATCACACACAAATAAAAGGAAATTACCTGCATAATGTGTTCCTTCTACTTCCCAACGTCAGGAGAAAAAAGGGCATTTTGTAACTGTGTGCCCTCACTGGAGCACCTATCACCTCTGGCACCCCCAGGCAGGGGCGAGTTCCCCCGCGTGCCCGGCCCCGCTCCCGCGCACGAGCACCCTCCCGCAGCCACAGAACCCGCTCCACAACCAGCCCGCTGGGCCAGGCTCGGCTACCGCCCCGTTCCAAAGTGCGTCTGGTTCAGCGAAGGCCATTTGCTACACATTTAAGCCTTCGCGGGAGAAAACAGGGCTTGAAAAGCACTTCTAGAAAAGAAAAAAGATATGACAGCTGCAGAAAACAGTGCTAATATCATAGTTAAATGCCAAAACATAGCGAAATTGTCATTTCAGGAATATATTCTTTCCTTACGTCTTTTTTCCTTTCCTAAAATTTGCTAATTTGCTTCTCCAAACACTCTTAAATGAAATAAGCAGCAAGTAAACGATACAAACCCTTTAATATAATTTTTATTTGGTAACTCCTGGCAAGTTTGAAAAACAAACCAACAACCGATCCAAACCCAGCCCAACCACAGCTGCCCAGCGGAAGGCCCCCAGCACCCCGTCCAGGGACTGCAGGGACGGCCCCGTCTGCTGTTCAAACATCCACCCACCCCGCTTCAGCTCCCCCTCCAAACCTTTCCCCGGTATATTCAAGGTGTGACAAGATCCAAGGGCTTTCTCTACTAAATTGCCAGGAAGACAAAGAGAGCAAGGTATTACTGTGGGTTTTTTTTCCCAATAATCTACACCCTTTTGTTGTCTTTTATCGGGACTTTGGATCTCGGACTTTGGGACAGCAGCTTTTGCACATGGTCCATTTGACACCACTGCTGTTCTCCAACTATTCCCATTCAGTATCTCAAGCAGAGGGAAGACGGGGTGGGGGCAGGAAAACCATGCATTTACTTCTTTGGAGTTCCGCTTAAGGTAACTTCTCTGAAAGAGCCAAAACAGGACTCGGGATTGCTTCTACTATTAGGCTTGGTGAGCCAAGCACGGGGCAGCAGAGCAGCGGATCCTGCAGGACAGCCGAGCGCGGGCTGGCGCGGGCAGAGCTCCGCTGCCTCTCCCCCGAGCCGCAGTCTCAGCTCCCATCTCCGGATCCAGCATTTCCATCAGCATGGAAAAGCAGCAGTGAGGTCCTGATGGGGAACCGCGAGGATAAAAAATGATCAGAGCTGCAATGGAAAAAACACCGGTTTGCATTTCTTACCGTTTAGCCTCTTTTAAACTGCCGTAACTACTTAGAGAAGACCACAGCTGTAGGGAGTGATAATACCTTTTACTAAATCAACTGATACAGCTTGAAAAACTCGACCCTCGCTCAGGCATGTATGCCTGATATTCTTAACTCACTAACACAGTAAGGAACCTTCTTAACAGCTCCATATTCCTGGATCCATTTGTATGGAGTGAAAATCAACTGACACCTTTCCTTAGCAATACTTTCTATTTACGTGCCAGATTATGGCTCAAAAGATGTATGAGAGTGGGAATTCTGGTATCATTCTCCTTTCAGAAGCTCCAGTCACTAGGGCAAGCAAAGACATTGAAAAGTTGTCAAACTAAGTGTATAAACTAGTGGAAATGCTTTGCTTTATTTCTAAGCTGGAAAGGCAAAACTGAAAAAGAGAGGGGGAGAAGGGGAATCAACTTTACTAGCACAGCGTAGAAATATTGCTTAGTAATACATATAAGTCTGGTTTTTTTCTAATTATAATGACAGACAAGCTTACCCATGTAGAAGTAGAGTCATTTCTAATACCTCCATCATTTTTCCCGTGTGATACTGAGCAAGACTGTGCTCACTGCTATTTTATCACACCATCATTTTGTGTAACATAAGCACATTTTACACTTCTGGGTTTTCCTCCAAAAGCACTGGGCATACGATGCACCAATGCCACAAATCTCAGCAACTACAGTTTTAGCAAGGTAACCCTGGGTAAATCATAGAATCGTAGAATCTAAAACAGATTTCTTATTCAGAATAACAAAAGCTACCAAAGGACTTACAAAGGTTGGCTGATGTTACTTTTTCAGGCTGTTGTACATAACAAAATCTTGTATTTAAGATCTATGTCACTGCTCACCCTTTCACTTTGCTCCTTCGAAGCTCACAGTTTATTATTTTATTCAGCATTTAGTTAAAATTAAATATTTAATACTGAGGCTGTTCCATGATGCAAGCACAGCTAAAATGAAAGGCCTCTGTGGCTGCGGTGACCAGATTTCAAATGCAGGTAGATCAATAAAGAGAAGCTCAAGCGCAGCCTCCATGTGTGAGTGGAATGGTTGATAATCGCTTGCAAACGACTACATGCTCCTGTACCCAGCTGTTCTTAAATTATGAATATGCAACCAACTCATATTAAAGCCAAATCCCAGCACTATTTCTACAGGGAAATCCCAGTAGTTTTTCCTTGTTCTACATGTTAGTTCTGTTAAGGATACAAATAGCAGTAAGCTTCAGAACAAACAGGACCAAACTACCAGCATTTCATGCACTCAGTCCATTATCACAGCAGGGGCTGTCCATCTCCAGATCCTTCCTGCAGCAGCTCAGGTGATACAACAGCGATCCGCCAGCCACAAAAACAAAAGGAACATTAAAAACGGAGATTTCCCAGCACACAGGAAAGCCCCGCTCGGCTTCGGCCAGCCCGGCGGCCAGCCCTGACCTGCGGGAGAGCTCGCACCGAGCTTCGAGCACTTAACAACATCCATCAAAACCAACGACAGGACATTGAATTATACAGTATTAACCTCCAGGGTTTGCATACAAAGACCTCAGATTTATTTATGTCCTAGTACATTAAGAGCTTCAGTACACTGTTCTTTACACCACACTGGCTGCCAACGTGATGAACCTTCCTACCCTCAGCAGGAGGACAGTGTCTTTGATTAATGAGGGCATGCTTGTGGAAAAGTGTAACAACAGAAAATGGGGCAAAATCCACACAATTATGTCCCTGCGCACCCCACAGACCGCTGCAATATGTTTGTCAAACTGGCTTTCTTTGGTACAAGAAGAGACTGAGGGCTGAGAAGGGGGTTGTGGGGTTATCTTGCTGATTGTACTTGGATACCACACACCGCTGTTCTAAAATAAGTATCTGATAAAATGTGATGCATTGTTTATTAAAGAATCTTTCTGCGTTAGAAAAACATGAATTCATTAATACAAACCAATTAATAAATAGGGTCACCATCCAAAAACCTTAGCTATGTATCCAAAGTGAAGGAAAAATACTCCCTAGAGGATTTCAAAGTTTTAGCTTGTCATTCCACAGTCCCATGACCGAGATTCGAGCTCAAGGACAGCTGGGCAGAGCATTTTGTGCCTTTGTATCACCGTATTTAACGAATATCCTAAAGAAAATCTAGCTTATACTCCCTGCAATCTGCAAGAAAACACAAGTAGGGTTCTCCATTATTCAAAAATTACAATTCTTCATTATCCCTCCCAAGAATTCCAGAGCAGTTTTGTGTGAGGCTCCAAAAAGACAACATTGTCGGATGGTCACTGCGTTATTTCTAGACCGACCATCTTTTCCAAGGTTTTATACTGCAAACATCACCTGAGATGAAATGTGTGTACCCAGCAGCCCCACTGATTCAATGGGACCATTACAAATGTAAACTGTCCAGGAGGTGGACCAGTTTTTCAGATGGTGCCTTTACCCTTCCAGTAGTTTGAATTTTCAGGTTTTGTGTGATTCCTCCCTCAGGGACTAGAAAAATCCCTGCAATCTCTTTTCGCGAATTACCAAGGCTTAACCCATTCAGCTCTTGACAATGCCTGACCCACATCACATGAAAAGAGCCTGATGTCCTTTGCACACAGAGAACAAGACACTCGGGGGCCCTGGAGGGTGTGAGCACGGCGGCAGGAATCGCCCTTCCGAGAGAGGGACAGGGACCCTGACGAGCCCGGGGGGGAACGGGGACCCCGACGAGCCCGGCACAGCTTCTGGTAAGACCCAGCTTTCAGACACCATGTCTGAGAGATCATCTGTCGCTAGGTAAGGTTTAAAAACATGTACTTCCTTTCATATTTTCCTTATTGATCTGAAAAACATTCACATAAAAAGAGAATGCCGTCAAATGTTTAAATTAATTCTGTTAAAGTACACAGAGAAACCCCTGTATCCTCCTTTCCTCGCTGTCACATTACAGAACTGAACCGCACAGACCCTTGCTCTCAGGGTGCCTTTCACCGGGTGGCCTCATCCAAATGCTAACACCACAATAAAATAAAACACCATTTCTCTTCCTTCCCCCAAAAAAAAAACAAAAATCTAAACTCTACTGTAAAATTACTGAGTTTTTCTGGTTTATTTCCATTTAGATCTCAAAGGAACTTGTGGATAAAACTTTCAAAAGTCCATGGATCTTTTTTCTCTTTAAGGAATAGCTCAGCACCATGGCAGCATGTAACTGTAAATTTAAGGGCAATAAAGAGATAAACACAGCTGGTATGTGAAACTGTGTTAATTGGATTAAATGTTCTACATTTTTTAAACTTAAAATTTTATTATTAAGAAACAAAGTAACAGAAATGACTGCATCTTGCTTGGCCCTTTTGCAGACACTGGATGAAAACCCGGTCCCAGTTTCCCTAAGGACTCTGTGCCCTCAGCTCACCCACTCGGGCGGCATCGGTGCACAGCACCACCCACAGCCACGGGACCCGCGGGTCCGGGCAGGCAGCCGTCCCTTCCGCCCCATCCACCCGCTCTTGGTGATGCTGGGAAGACTAAACCCTTCCGTGCAGAGCCCTCACCGGTGCCACAGTGAAACTAATACATTCTCACCTTCATAAGAAAGAAGGCTAAGAAACAGAAATTTAAAAAAATCAATGTGAATGTATTTTCCTTATCCAAATCTTCCAGTGACTCCTTGTTGATTTTTTTGTCGCTTCTTTCTTGCCCCCTTTTTTTTAATAAAGAGGCAGAAATTGGGGAGTGGGGTGGGGAGGATCTATTCTCTCTAGTCTTACTAACACAGCCTCCTTGTTTCTGTTCCCCACCAGTAAAGAGCGCGCAGGGAAGAACTCCAAGCTCTGCCACTCGCTTAAAACAAAGATACACTTTCATTCTACCATTACACAGAAAGAATACAATAAAACTAGTTTTAAAGTTAAGATGTAGCAGCATAACCAAAATTTTTTAAAAGCATAAACGCCAGTCACAAGGCAGACATCCCATCTCCTCCTCTGACGCAGCAGGGAAGATCATCTGTACCTGACGTCGGAATTCTGCACAGTGTTATGCTCCCCACAAACCACCAATTTCTTTGCAATACATTGACTGACACATACTCACTACCTGTTCAGGATGTTGTGAACTAGCAAACTATCACTAAAACAATTGCCATCCTCAACACCTGTGTCAGTGTTTCTTCTGATGGCAATTTACCACACCAAACTAGTTAATAACGTGGTATGACATAATTTACTGAATTTACCTCAAAAGCTGAAGCACACTTGGAAGGAAATTGGTAGACTTTGCAAATCTTTGTTGGGCCACATTAGCTACGTGACAAAAACACAAAGTACCACTATTCTGCAATCTTCTATTAGAATAAAGTTATGAAGTCGGCTGTTAAAACAAACCAACCAACCGCTATTTGGCTTTACTTAAAGACACCTGTACTAGGGACTGGGGAGTGGCAATCACAGTGAGCGGTTTGCAGGGTCAATGCCCTTACTGGGGTGGGGGTACAGCAAATCGCATTTTTGGTAGCGTTAAATCCGCCTCCAAACAGCTAAAATCTCATCCCACAGCCACCACTAGAAGAACATTATGAAACTGAAAGCGGCCAAGTACTAATGCCCGGTTTCCCTGATTTAGGAGATGAGACAGAGAGCGCAAACTTCCCTTTCTTTGCAACTGTGATACTCCACGTCTTGTGCACACCGAGGAGCAGCAACAAAGCCCTGAACGGCTGCAGCTGGAGCGGGGAGCACCGCTCGGCTCCCGCGGCCGCCCTGCCCTGCCCTGCCCTGCCCTGCCCGCCCGAGCCGCGCTGCAGCGTGTCGGGAGGGCTTGCACAACATCTGCGCCCTGCGCTGCAGCTCTGCAACCAACGCGCAAACAAAGAAAATGGGGAAAAGGGCAACAGCGCCCAAACAGAAAGGCTTCCATGACTTCCTTATTTGCATTTGCCGTTTCCCAAAAAAGACAATTCAGTCTCCAAGCACTCCTTATCATAAGGTCAGTATAAAGACTAAACAAATATACTGCAATGCTCAAACAGGGCTTATTCCCTCCATAATATAAAAATATTGCTAATATATCTGCTGAAAGTACAAAGCATCTTGTTCCATGTTCACAAAAACGAACTATTTCCCACCAAAAGGTACAAAGCATGCATTTAGTTATCTTTTCCCTAACACTATTCAAATAATTTTGCAATGTTATTGACCACCTACAATAATCTACAAGAACAGATCTTAAAAACAACTACTTTTTGTTGAAACACTGACTTGTAAGGAACTTAACACAATGGTATTTGGTTAAAAAAATAAATAGGATGAGAAATACCAGTATCAAAATGCCAATATACATTAGTCATAAAACATTATTTTGTGCCACTCAGAACAGACTTCAGGTCAGTAATGAAAAGGGAACACTTCCCAATCTTCCGAATGAATATTTTTTACTCTCCAGAGACTTCTATTTGTTAAGAACGCCATTACAACCTGATATTAATACTCCATTGCATGCAAAGAATTGGTGCCATCTATGATTGAACAAACGTCCCCTGCATGGAATTAGCACAAAATTTCAAATGAATCCCTTAAAAACTCCTAATACTTCCTCTATACACACTACAAAGTTACCTTGGCTATCGTTTTCTTTATATTACATAGTTTATTGATTTTGCAGCATTGTGACAAACACATGTATGTAGTTTATCACAGGTATGAGATGTCACGTATACCATCATTTTCTGAAACTACTTATCCTGTGTTGTTCACCATTTATACTCTGCCAAATCTTCCAGACCTTTGTCGCACGTATAATTCAGAACCATCTGTTGTACATGCTTTCAGCTACTTAAACATTTTCATCTACCAAATATCCATGTAGCTGGCAAATACTCAATTCAACCCCTCTTTATGGTGTATTAAAAAACCACACACCACACACACAGTCCTCGAGGTAAGCATCTGACATTTGTTCCAACGTCACCTTAAGGACACTTTGTTTTTCTATCCAAGTCAATATTGAATGATGTACCCAGTCTTGATGTACTAACAGCTACTCCCATGACTTTCTGCATTTCTACATTAACTGCTGTCCCAACCCTGAAGACAAAGAAAATGCCAATTAAATACAGGCAGTTTCATGTCCATGTGACTGTAATATGCAAGTAAGACAAGCACAGGAAAAAGAACGGAAAACCAGAACTTGGCTTACACT
The DNA here is from genome assembly GCF_036013475.1 of Columba livia. NCBI lineage: Eukaryota > Metazoa > Chordata > Aves > Columbiformes > Columbidae > Columba > Columba livia. Next base: position 115,520 of record NC_088608.1, on the reverse strand, counting down.
AGTTACTCCTCATCCAGTACCCCGCGTGTCACCATGTGACCAGAAAAACTTCTGTGAGATTTCAAGAGAAATATTAGTGCAATTGAGAAGCAAATTAACAGAACAGTGTCTTTTACTGGTTCCCTTTTCACAAGAGCCGACACGGAGCTCGTAGCCACAGGTACAGGGGCTTGGGGGTTGTTCTGGGTGGGGGTTTTTTGTTCGTTTTTAATCAGTTTAGCATAGTGACTGTGTTTTGCCACCCATGTAATACAGTATTTGGAACACAACCCAAACTACACGCAACACCTCTTAACAACATAGTTTAATAAATTTGTTCCTCCCAAGTATGCCCCCAAAATCTGTCATCTACAAATGGAATAACTGTGTATTTCCGTGTTCCTCATCCCAAGTAGAAACTGTTTATTCCTCAGGGAAGAGAGTGTATTAAGTGTTTCATACAAACTTCATGACAGATTGCGACCTGCTGTAAACAAAAATAATGCAAACCTCCAGAGGATTTGTTATTTAACATAAGAACTTCACAATGTTGGACTTTTTTTTTTTTAAGTAAAGTGAGCATTAAGTATCAAAAGGCCAACAAAAAAAAAAAAAAAGCGCCGGGGAGAGAGGAGTGTAACTCCAGAGCAGAGTTGTTTCTCCCTGTTACAAACCAGACACCGGATAAAGCAGCGTATTCTACACGTCCCCTGCAGTCTCAGCAGGAGCCCTTCTCCTCAGGGTTTGCCGCAGCTCCATGAGGAATTCCGGGAAAGCACACTCTGGGAAAATTCCCCTTAAACTTTACATGACGTCACCATCCGTCCCTGTAACATTTCCCAAACTTCGAGTCTCATCCAAAAGGGCTTTCAGGATTTCCACCCGCTCCCTCGCTCCACTCACGGACAGACTTGGGAATAAAAATTTGCCCAAGATGGCGAAAGGCTCGTTGTTTAGAGGGCAGAAAAATGGAGGATATTGTAATATACACAAAGGGACAAATTTCAACAACTCGGCCAAGGGCTGCAGCTGCTTGTTCCTGTGCACAAGGAAGCGACACGCACAAAAGATAAAGGCGAGGGGCGCGCAGGGCCCGGCTGCTGCCGGCCCGCACCGCCTGCGCGCCCGCGCACACAGGAGCACGCAGGCCGGGCCGCCCGGCGCGGGGGGACGCGCTCCCGCCCGCTCCCCGCGGCCCTGCCCAGCGGCCGCTCCGCGCGGCCCCGCCGAACGGCCCCCGCCGCTCCGCGCCCGCGCACCGGCCCGGCCTGACAGCTGCAGCCGGCGGGCAGCGCCGGCCGGGGAGAGCGGGGCGGCTCCGCAGCGCCGAGCGGAGCGCGGGCGAGGGGCGGAGAGCCGGCCGGAGCGCCCCGCCACACAAAAGAGCCGCCGCGGAGCCTGCGGGCCACCGCCGGCAGCGACGGGCCGGCGCCGCCCGGCCCCGCGACGGGCTCGCTGCCATGAGTAAAGTTTAAAACCGCTCGGGACCCCGCCATCCCGTCAGGATACACCGGCCGGGCCGCCCGGGACTCGCCTCCCCGCGGCCTCCGCGCCTCCCGGCCGCAGCCGTGCCCGGCAGGGCCCTGGCGGGACGCGCACCGGCGCCCGGGGCCGCGGCCGGCCCTGCACAACAAAGGCGGTAGCACCGGCAGCCGAGCGGGCGGGCAGGCTCCCGGGCTCGGCGCGGCAGCCGCGGTAACGCTCCAGCAGCCCACCCCGAGGAACAACTCCGCCGGCACTCACCTCGCAGCGCGGCCGCAGGTCCGCGGGGCAGCCAGGCCGCGGGCGCGGAGCGGCCCTGCCCGGCGCTCTCCAGCGCCCAACGCAGCCGGGGGGCGAGCGCGCGCGGGTGCGTGTGCGCGCGGCGGGCGCTCCGCTCCGTGCCCCGGCCCCTCCGCGCGGCTCGTGCTGCTGCACCCGCCGCCAGTGACGTCAGCAGCCCGGCCCCGCGCCGCGCCGGGAGAGGGAGCGGAGCGTCGGTGCGCGGCGGGCGGGCCCGGGAGCCGGTGGGCGCCCGGACAGTCACGGCGGTGCGCGCCCCCCGGCGCCCCGCGTTTGGCCGCCGTTCAGCGGCGACTGCCGGCTGCGGGAGAAACGCGGCTGGCCGCCGCAAGAGCGTGAATTAACTCCTACGCGCCGTCTTAGGGACTAAGTTCTGGGAAAAAAAATAGCAACAAAGAATCTGTAACACAACAAATTGCCATTACCGAAGAAAGGGAAAAAAAGGCGACCCATTTCCGAAAGAGGAGACATTGTAAAGAAACCAGCAAATCAGAAATTCACACGGGAAGCAACATTCAACTTTCATGTTCTAGAACTAGATAATCAAAGTAGAACAGGCAACAGGGTGGGGGAATTAAGTTGAACACTGAAGTATTAAAATTCACCAGGTGTTGACACAAGAGTGTAAAATAAATACAGGACATCTTCTAAGTACCAATGTTCCTGCCCTTCCTGCAGCGCCCTACGCAGGTTGTTTGTACAGAAAGAAGAACTGTGCTTCCCACCGCAGCCCTGCAAACTCACGGAGGGACCCTCCTCTTCCCTTTCTGGGCTCAGCCAGGCCCGGGCGGGTTAAAGGTCACTTGAGGAGCCCAGGACTGCGCCCCAGGAACCCTCACACCACAAAGTTATACCACAGCGCAGCCGACAAAATGTAAGTGATTTCAGAAGGAGCTGGTAAAAATCATCCTTGCAGGATTCAAAAATGTGTATGGCTTGTTAACCCTCTTCAATGCTACATACCAGCATTTTTTAAAAATAAACATTATTTCTAAATAAAGCTGATCTCAGCATAAAGAAATATGTATACGTAGAAAGATGCCATTGTTTTCTGTTTCCTCTTCAGCCACTGGCTGTGATTTTAATTGTGCTGGAGGATCTTCATTAGTATTAACACATGGGGAGATTTCACAAAGCTGCTTCATTAGGAAAAAAAAAGCCTGGCAGCCCAGCTCTTTTCGCATGCAATGAGAATGTCAGCCTTACCTCGGTCATTTGTAACATAATAAGTGCAAGCACAATGATTGCAATGCAGGAACACTGGGGGAAGGGCAAACTGCTGCCTGATGCGGGCAGGAGGAAAGAAAGCTGCTCATTACACAGTAAAATGTATGCTAAAAATTAGTGAAGATGATGTCTCACGAGACTCATGCTAAATACATTAATGTGCTGATATGTTTTTAATTATTATTTTTGTACTAGTCTATTTCGTTCCCAGCATTCACATCCAGCAGCAAAGGTTTACTAGCATTTATTGATTTTTTTGTCTGCCACATTCCCGGAATACAGATTTTAATCATTTCACTACACCACATTGAGTAATTTCATTAAAAACTGGAACCTTCCATCCCCAGAAAGGCATTTAATTCCAATGACACACAATTCCTTTCAGCGGCAAACTGTCTCAACAGCAAAAGCTGGCCTAAGGTTCAAATGCATAATTTAGTCCTGAGTTCTCCATGCTCTGCGTTCCTTTGAAGCTATAATTTGACTAGCTACCTAGTAATTGTAATAAGGACAATGATTTCCCTATAATATGTTATTAACCCATATTTAATTAACTCGGAGGCCAAGCTCTGTACACGTTTGATTGGGTCAGTACCTCTCCAACCTCAAAATTTACTAATAATGGTCTCAGAAAAAGAGTGTAGGATAAGAAGGAGTATGAGTACAACAAACAGCTGTTTTGCTCAGAATGTTACGCATCAAAAGCTCATGCATTTTCCAAGACACAATATTGTCACTCAGGAGATAACAGGACTTTATAAGGGGAAACAATGCGTGTAGATAACACACTGTGAAACCTACTGGCTGTTATATACATATTTAATATCACTGCTTGTAATATTTAAAACACATTCTAGTATCTATGATTATTACGGCTCCTCTAAATAACCATTCTAAATCTATTTTCTGCTGTTAATAAGCCAAAGCATAGTATGTTGTGAAAAATGAAGAGGCGTGCATGTCTGGACAATGTTATGTAATCTTTGTTTTCTATAATGCTCAGCAGGACAGAATTTAATCGACTTGAGTGCAGAACCACAGGCCCCAACACGTACTTCTCCTCTTCACAAAGTTCAGCCAACTATCCAGATTCAAACCACTGGGACGTATTTGACATCAAAATACGAACCATATCTTTCTCATTGTGCTGAATAGTAATTTGGCCTTCAGTCAACAACTTAAAATGTTTTTAGGTCACTACATAGTATTTTATAATCTGCACCAAAATATGTTTAAAAGTTTATTATTTTTCCATCGGTCACAAACAAATCAGTTTTATTAGCACAAAACTTACAAGGTTTCAAAAATGTATTAATAATTCCTTTGTTTTAATATGCTTTTTCAAAAGAAGCGGTTGTTAGTGGACACCACTGATGCCCTTAAAGTGATTAACTGTTACGTCAGAAGGGTTCCTGGCTTTCAAATTTGGCTGTTCTCCCCCAGGCAATATTAGAGCTGTAATTCTCGATTTAAAAAAATGCAGATTCCAACTGCAGCATGTATTCTACAAAAATAGGATTCTTGTTTCTTTTGTTTTCTTTGTATGGTGGATTAATTCCACATGTAGTTAGCCTTTGCATTCTTTTCAGGCTTCTGGAGTAAGTGCCATAAAAATACATATATATATATATATATATATGTGTGTATGTATATATACGTACCATGACAGAGTATTGTTTTGTAGTTCCTTTTGTCTTTTCTGCTATGCTTTTTGACCCTATCATTAATATTTCTTTAACTAGTTGCACCCACTGACAGAAAAACTTAATTGCTGAATTGGACAAAAACAGAAATAAAATCAAGTAAGATCCACATTTACGGGCACATAACCTTACATGTCTGAATCCTCACGCCGGTGTCACCAGTGACACCAGTGATGTGCCTCCCACGAACAGCTGGAAGGCCAAGCCCAAGGTTTGCCCGGGACTGAGCGGGTGGAGGTCACGCTGGGATCTCCCAAAGGCAGATGCGGTTCCGAGGTTCCTCCCCCAGCCCCCCAGCCACCAGCCTGGTTCTCGGCCTGCGTCTGGCGCCGTCCGGCTGCTCGTGTGCGAGGCTGAAACCACGCACGGGTCCAGACCCTGGTCCTGCAACGCGCTCTGTTCTAGGCAGACTTGCTTATCCACCTAAACACACAAAAAGTCCTTTAAAGTGTTTTAAAAGGCTATGCGGTATTCACTGGAGGCTTGAAACCTTACTATATACTTCTCTTAACAGATGTCCCGGAGTAGTGTTTGCAAGGCAGGTATTTTATTATTTTAAAATATATTAAGACAGACTGGTCACACAGTAAGGACCGGTAGAAAGTTACCATCCAAGAAAAAATAACAAAGCTTTTGCAAGGTTAGTAGAACTAGCCACTCTTCTAACGAAGGGTAGAAACAGTTAGCATTTAATGCACGCTATTAATTTTTTTAAAAAAGGTCATTTTTAATAAAAAACTGAATACATAACTCAATTCTTATGTGTAATCTATGTTTTAGAACATTACGTTCAAAAGCAATAACAGTGTAAACCAGTCAAAGGCATAGCTTTTTTGCTGAGTTCACTCTGTGCTTAGGAGGTTCATTCTCATCTCAGGTGCCTGTTGGCCCTGCAGAGGTGACACTGGCACTCACAGCTGTTCATGCCAGCTGACGTGTCTCAGTACTCCTGCCCTCACGTTCCTGCTCCGCTGGTTTTATTACGTCGTCCCAGAGTGGCCAAAGGAGGATCTGCGTCTCACTGTAAGAGGTCAGAAGCACAAAAGGCCAGGGCACCTTTAAAAGCACAAACAAGTTTATGTACAATATAAACCGAATGTAATAGCTTTGCAACTGGATCGATGTGTTCACCACTAAGTTGGTTCCATTAAGAAATGCTGTTTAATTGCTGAAAAATCAGTATGTAGGTAGCTTTTCTTCTGCAGCTTTGCAAAGGTGCTGAAGCAAATGAATCCCCAGAAGAACAGCCGTAACTGTTTGCAGAAAACACAAATTTGAAGTCAGATGACTGGAACAAGGGACAAATAAGAACTTCCAAAGGGTGGGAAAGAATCTAGACTGCAGTTTCACATGGATTATCAAAGTCTGAAAGTCTTCCCTGAGGAGCTTCTGCATCAGCATGTGTGACAGACAACTTCCCAAAGACACTCGCTAGAACGCGCGCTGCGCTCACCACGCACCTCTCTGGGAGAGACAACACCAGCTACGAGTTATTTCAGCTCCCTTTCAGTCCTGAGCGGCCAAAGGGTTCTTCACTCTTCTGAAAGGACCGCCAGCTCGCCTTTGTTCTGCCGGCCCCCTTTCAGCGGCCTCGTGCTCCAGCCCCGCCGGGCTCCCCCAGCCCCTTCCATGTCTCCTCCCACCTGGAAGCCCCAAGTGTCAATAAACGTGGTATTTTTATTAACCAGTTTAATCCCTAACAATGTGAAAGGTCAGTTCATTCTAAACAGTTAAATTATTAAGCCTTCAAGAGTAGGCAGATAAAACATTATTCTTCACTCTGTTCCCTCCATCCTGCTCTTCTCATTCCGTTTTATGGTTAAAATCCACAGCTCTGAATGTTTGACTCTCGGTACTCGAGGGCTTTCAGTTGCAGCTTATTGGGGCCAGATACCCAGGGTGTCATTTTGACCTTCTGAATGAATGAAAACTAAGCTAATTTTAAATTTTTCAGTCAGGTAATAAAATACTTCTACCTTAGGAAAGAATTAGGTGACTTGTTTCTGTTTGACTGGAGAAACACCAGCCTCGCCAACAGGAATGTCAGCAATTACGGCACTAAAAATCCTTCGCTACCATGAGACCTCACCTTGTTCCATCAACTTCTTTGTAAAATAAAGTGACCAAAAGAGATACATAAAAAACAAAAAATCAGGATTTTTTGGTATCCTTTTTTTCTAAGTCCTTTATAAGAAATAAGACAGGGAAATACTAACTTGCAAATCCAGCTCATTGTTATCTTCTTCCAAAAAAATCAGATGCTTTTTGCTATTCAGGCATATTTAGCATTTCCCCTTCCCTGTGAAACCCTCTGAAACACCTTAGAAAAGAGCTTGGTTAATTTTCTTTATGTCGATGAAGTTCTCCTATCTCTGCACCAAAACAAAAACTGAGTTTTCTCTGATCAAAGGATGCAGTGGTTTGGGTGTTGTGGCTTTTTGAACTCCTGTTGCTTCTTTAACCACAAGGATTCAAAAATCCAGCCTCAGTATTTTTAATGTGGATCTGTAGCAATTACATCCACAAGTGAAAGAAGCTTTTTCAGGGCAAGTACAAGAGCTGTTGCACAGCAGACAAGACTGCACAATAGTTTGGGACAGGAAGTGATGGCATCTCTTATTAGCAGGAAATAACCTTATATAATTAGCCAACTTGGAACCTGGCCAAGTCACGAGGCCTGAGAACTCTTGCAAAAAGTTCAGCACACTCTTCGTTAATTGTCCATGAACTTAATTTGAAAGCACAGCGCATTACTGCTGCGTGTGTAACACAGTACATACCAAAAGAAGCCATGACAAACTATTGTGTCAATATTTACATATTCAAGTTGCACTTGGGTTATTAAAGATAAGTTACCTCTAGTGTGCTTTAAATAGTTTTACTCATAAAATGCTATGCAGCTGGCTACCTTTAAAGCTACTTCAAATTTATACATATTGTCGAGCTGATTTTAGTGTATTAAACCGGAGTAATGCAGAATTTCTTTTCCATACCCACCAATACTGTGACACAACAGAGAAGTTTTTCAGTTGGGTTTTGGTGTTTTGTTTTGTTTGTTTTTTAAGGAGGTGCATACTGGTCCAATTTTATTCAACGAAAACTGCTGGTGCAGTTTTGAGGCGCAAACTGTCTTTGCTTCTGCAGTTCAGATGCTACCTCTTCTCTTAGTCCATACTTACTGTGTTCACAAATCATGTTGCTGAAGACATCATAAACACTTTTCTCTTTCAAGAACATCCATAAAATGGAAAATGTACAAAACCCAAAAAGGATAACTGCAAGAAAGCTAACCTGGCGGATAAACTGGATTCGTTTAAAAAACACGTGTTCATAAAGAAAAAAAATATGACATTCTAAAATACAGGTGTATGTTTGACCAAATTAGCCCCCAGTACTTTTCAGTTACAAAAGTCTCTATTAACTGCTTCTTCCCAGCAAATGATTTCGCTTAATCTGATACTGCATCATTGCAGTGAACTTCACCGATTTGACTAAATATTGTGGATACAATAATGGCCGAAGCAATTCAAGACAAAGGATGCCATCCGCCCAAGTGCTCTGAGTTACCTGCTCAGCCGTTGGGATGAAGACTTTTCCAACAACGCCGCTGAGTGAAAGAGACACAGAGGACGTGGGTCTGGTGTCCAGAGAATGTCCTTAACCTAACAGAATCCACCAATTAATGAATCTCATTTTCCCCTATCTCATAAGTGCTATTCCAGATGACAGCTAGATTCAAGCTAAATTATACAGTGATACTTAAAAGTTACATTTACTTGTTATTTCTTCATTGCCTCACCAACAGTAACCCTTAAATTTGAAAACTGCTAGTGACCGTGTCCTTTCTATAGATGAAGACTGAGGCAGAACAAAGAGCTGGAATTGTAAGCTTGTGATTCTAAGTCTTACAAAGCTCTACCTTCCAAACACTAGATAGAAACTTTTTAGGAAGAGTTTTGTAATAAGGTTATTTGTACATGTTGGTAAAGAAATGCCCATTCCAGAAACAGACGGTTTTCTCTAGGAATTTGGTTTATAATAATACAGTTTGTAGAAAAGTTCAGAAGTGCTCTTCCCACAAGCAACACCGACTACCGTCAGGTCTCTATAACGTTTATCCTGTCTCCATGCCTCCAGAAACTCCTGCTAATCCACTGTTTCTTAATATGAGCACATTTTCCTCATCACCAGTCTGACTCCCCGACCCACGCGCGGCGCGGGACCACGGCTGCAGCGCCTCCTGGGAGCCACCATTGCGGCTATCAGAACCTGAACGCCTTCCCAAAGGGTTTCTGAAAGGATTGAAAGATGTATTAAGGAAATTTTACAGTGTTTCGTACATCGAATAACCAGCAATGCTTCATATGAAATCAAGTATGAAAAGGACCTTTTCCTTACTAGTGAAAATTGGAAGCACCCTTGGTTAATTGTTATCTACTCGGGGCACCTTAGGCAAACAATTGTAACAAAAAGCTACTTATTGTAACTAGAAAAGTAGGAAGCTGACACCTACATATCGGTAACTCAAAACTTTCAAACTCTTGGCTGTCCTGCTGCCTTTTCCCTTCTTTTCTGCCCCCAAATTACATTGACTTCCCTTGCTGGAAGTTAAAGCTGCGTAAATTCATTGCTGTCCCCTACAGACCAAAAGCTCCGTGATCAAACCTCGCCCGAAGCGCTTGCTGGCCTGCTAAAGCAACGATTTGTTGTTCTGTGAGAGCACAGAAGAATTTTCACAAATGGGAAGAGTGTATTGTGTTTGAACTTTTTATTATTACTGTAATAGATATTGTCCTCAAATTAACTATGTCAATTACAATTTTGGCTTCTCAAAATTACTTTTCTGATCACACTTTGATTAAAGAAATTAGTAAAGATTCCTTTGATGCCTCACATGCCATTATTTTTTAACATAAACAGGGAAATACTAAAAAAAAAAAAAAAAATCCAGGTGTCCAGTCTTGAATTTCAACATTAAATCATACTCAGCAAATATAAATACAGCTGCCTGCCAAAGGCTGCATACATTTATAAAATGCAAAAGTTAAAAATAACCTTGACGCTTCCCCCAGCACTCCTAACCAGCTGCACATGCTAAATCCAACCCCTTTTCCTGCGGCACGTCAGCAGTTTAACCGAAGCTGGGCCAATGACCAGCAGCAGCAGAGCCGCGCCGGCCCGGCTGCCCCGCGGCCCCGAGCCCGGCCCGGCGCAGGCCGAGGCCCCGAGCCCGGCCCGGCTGCCCCGCGGGGCCTGGCTGGTGTAACGTGGACTGGACGTGACCTCACGCTCAACCTGAGTGGTTCATTGCGCAACTACATTTCTTGCCTACCTCACTCCTTGGCAAGCATTCTTCTAAACACAGTGAAATCCAGTCTGTGCCCCTTTGTTGAAAACGTCTGCAGGTGTCACGTAGGGCGGTGCTTCAGAATGAGTCACTTCATGTACATGAAGTGTTAGGCAACAGCGAGTGAAGTGTTTAATGTAAGATATGTGAGCGTTTTGAGTAGTTGTTTGCACACGGAGGAGTCAAGGCAGACAATGGGGGAAGTAGTATCCACTGGCACATACTCGAGCTGGAAAACATTCATTAAGCTTTTGTTTTCCAAAGCAGTTACACATACGGGTGAATAGGTGTTCTTGTTGCTTAAAAGACTGCACCTTTTATGGAAGACTATGAAAAAGCTGGACTAGGCATATTTATCAACATTTTTCACTGCTGGGTGTAGCTCTGGTATGGAACTCTGCAGTGAAGAGACTGGCAAACACTGTTCTCAATCTGCTAATAACGGCATCTGAACAAAAGGCCCGGGAAGCAATTTGTAACATTTTGAGGCAAATATATAAGCTTCAACTCAAAAGGAGATGTGTAGATGGTCAGAGAAATGAAGCCAAGAACCCTGAGCTTTAAGACTGTCACTGTAAAGGTAATAACAATGCCTCTGGACTAATCTTGAGTGCAAGTCTTCAATTTTACAGGGGGAATAAAAGCCTAAGCCAGTTTTGGACCTTTTTCTCTCAAAACATATAGAAAGAGATTAATAATTATTCCCCAGAGATACCAATGTAGAAACTGAACTAAGAATTCCAGTAAGAAATAATTATTTAAAAAAGCTTGATCTGTATTAGACATATTATCTACTGTCAAAAATAGGTGTTGGTAGTAGGTGCAGTTCAACAGGTTTGTCCGGAGTTGAACATTGTTTAAGGGCGAGGACAAATCTGCCAACAACAGGCTATTTTCCCACTGCAGACTAACCTCAAATGATTTCATTCCGTATGATTCAGGGCATGTAGAAGACAGCCAAAAAATCTATAGATACTGCTGACTGCAAGAGAGAAGATCAAGGCAAGTGTCAGGCAACCTTCACAGCCAGGCTCACCAGCACCCGCATAGCGCTGCTGTCCGGAGGTCGGGATGCTGGCTGGAAACTGCTAGCAGAGAATTCCTGTAGTGACGTCTGGGACCTGTCACTAAGCAAATCCTCACGAGTCTTGTCCTTTCCTCCGTGGGGTATTTATTAAGAAAATGTGTTCGCTAAGGAAACACTGAATTTCTGAACCCATTCTCACCAAGCATGAATTTTAAGTCTTACCAGATACAAAAGGCTATGCTTCTGCTCTGAGACCTTGAGCTATGCATTGTTTTTTACGAATATTTTTCCACTCACTCTACTGAAGAGTTCATATAAAAACAAGTGGGTTTATTTTCCCCAATGTCAAATATATTCAGTTCTCTGAGACATCCTAACTTCCATTAATTTGTATGAAGTCAAATTTATTGACGAAAGTAATCTAGTTTTTATTTCTTTGCCCTACTTTGCTGCATAATATTAATTGTAATGTTTACAACATGTCCTTTCATAAAAGCCTGTGTTCTATAAGCACACCAGAAGTATTTACTATTAGCTATTAAGTTACTTCTTAAGGTTGTCCAAGACTTACCTGGATCTTCCCTCTTGCAGTCATCAGCATTTATAGATTTCTTGGCTGTCTTCTATGTGCACTTAAGTAAATGGAATGAAAATAAATTGGGGTCAGGTTTCATGGTGTAACAAGCCAAAGCTTCACGCACAATTTGAGGAAGCTGAGAAGTGGCCAGACACAAGGTGGGTTTCAGCTGGGGCTGGGCTGCGAGCGCAGCGCGACCGGCCCGCTGACGCCGTGTGGGCGCCGGCGGCTGCTGGGCGCACCGGCCCCGGGATTTCTCCCTCCCACACCTGCCCGCGCGCTCTTGAGTGGGCTACAAATGGTGTCCCTGGGACCCCTTCAACCTGACCCAGCTGCAGCTGGGTGGCTTCACATTCCGTAGCTTCGTTTACATATTTTCAGTGGTGTGCACTGTTCATCATTGTTGGACTTTGGGGTTGTCACTGTTTTTGTGTGTGTGTTTTGGTTTTGGTTTTGTGTGTTTTTTGTTTGTTTTATGTAAGAAAGTGAAAGTTCCAAATACCCCTCATTCATGTGTGCTTGAAAATCCACACCAGAGGATAATACTGGGTTTAGTTATATGCACAAGAGCTTTGTCACAACAGACAACTGTATACTCATGCATATGTCTGTAGGAACAGGCTGGTGTGTCTGGATTCCTAATTCCTGGCAACTGAGAAAGAGAGAGAGAAAGAGAGAGAAAGAGCAAGAAAGAAAGAGAGACAGGAAGAGAGAGAAATGGAGAAAGACAGAGAGAAAGACAGAGAGGAAAAGAGGAGAGAGAGAGAAGGAAGGAAGGAAGGAAGGAAGGGAGGAAGGAAAAGAGGAAGGGAGGAAAGGAGGGAGCAGTGAGAACTTACAACTTTGATTCCTATTCCATTGGTTTAAATTTTTCAGTACACTGAAAAGATGATCTCAGGTTTAGCTTCCTGTCAGGACTACAAAATCGACAGCTGTTGAATGCCAGTCATCTGTGAGCTGAGCAGGCCTAAGGACCGAAAATGTACATGTATTATAGAAATAATCCTATACCTCTTCATTGGCATCACATTTTGCTGTTATATAAAAAAACTCTTGTCAAGACTGCAAGGACAAGCCCTCAGAGTCAAGAATGAACAGAATGAAAGCTGCACCAGTTTGGGCCCCTGGTACTCATGAGTTCATTATTCTGTTGTGGTTGGTGGGGTATCGGGGCTGTATGTGGAGGCAGCTGCCTATTGAATTCCAGTCTCATTCGCTGCAGGAGTTGGAGCACGGAATTGATGAAATACTGAGCTGTTGGTGTCTAAGGTAAGGAAAAGGAACACCGCACGGGAGAGCTGGCTTTCTAGCTCTAGCTCTGACATGAAATGGTTTTTCCTTAAACTGATTTTTCAGAGCTGGTCAGTAATTAATCTTCATTACCTAAATAAGCAGTTTGAACAGCTGTTTTCTGAAAGCATAGGCTGTTCACAACTGCGATTGACAGTAATGTAGAGTTGTTGTTTGAGCATAGGTGCTTGACCTGAGTATCCAAACTGGCCAAGCCAAGTTAGCAGATATGTATTCCACTAAGCCACATAGCAAAATGAGAAAATCATTCATAATACATATAAACTGGTATGCTGAATGAGGACTTCTTTCTTGAGAATAAGCTACCACATAAACAAGGTCTTGTGCGTGGCCTAATCACCCCATTGTAAAGAATCTACTTTAAATTCATGTCTGCTCTTGTTCCAGTTTAGCTTTCACCTGTAAAAAATCGTTACTCACAGCCTGCTTCTTGCCTCTGAATTGATATATTCCTCATGTGCCTTTCTAGCGGCTGCATTGCTACAGTATGGGAAGTAGAAGCTGCTTGTGCTGTCTTCATTTTGTACACACAAGCAATTACCAACATAATTTGGCTTTGTAGTTTGACTTCTGTTGCTTTCAAACAGGGCAATTGATTCCTGGTCAGTGCAGCAACAAGCACATGAAGACTTGTCCTAAAGACCTCCTTGCGGCCTGGCGGGCGTTGCCCGTGCTGCAGGGGCACGGCGGCAGGCTGGGCCCCGTGGCTGGAGGCACTTTGGCTACAGGTTCCTGCTCCCAGAACGCTGGCGCTTCTGACACTGATTTACTCGTGTGCCTCATTCCAAAGCTGATTTTTCTCACTGCAGCTTCGTAAGTGTGGCAAATGAAATTAAAAAGAACTTCTCAAAGTCCTCGCTTTGTGGAAAAGGTGATGAATCTATTTTATTTTGTCACTAATTTCGGGGGTATTTTTGTCTCCATAAATTAAACAATTTTCTTTTCCATAAGCTTAGTTATAATTTAAAAAAAAAAAACAATTTGTTCAAGGAAACTTAATTAAAAGATAGAGATTTTAGTTTAAAAACTTTGTAATAACCAATGCATTCATTCCATTCCATTCCATTCCATTCCATTCCATTCCATTCCATATTAACATTTTGTTAACTACAGAAAAAGCTGCAATATGTTCGGCTTTGCTAGTTCCACTGGTCATAGAACTGTTTTAACTTGCATTTATTGGTGTACTTAAAGAAAACCGTCCAGCTGAATATTTATGTTCGCTCAAAATACAAGTTTTCAGTGAACAGAAGAATCAGGAAAGCGTTGTTTCTGTGGATTTTTGTCTGCTGACTCCTTCTTTACTGCAGTAGTCCAGTTTACCCCGGGATCCCTTGGATATCCTTCCCGGGGAAGGACACAGCATGTGTTATGCGAATGTAAATCTGTATGTGTCGACTGGCAAGAAGGCTTGTTCCAACCAGAACATATACCATATGTATCCTGCCCTTCTTTTCCTCTCTTAAAAGTGTTAATTCGTACTGATGTTCTTCATGCCTGGAAAGATCAGCTACCGAGACCTCCAGGGAGGGCCCAGGACCTTCCCCACGCAGTTCAGTCTCAGCAAGAGACTTCTGTCTGCTCAGGCTTAGGAACCTCTGCTCCCGGGATGCTGGGTTTATCGCTGAACGGCTCCTATTGGTTTGGCATTCATCTCTGTATAGCCACTGATTTTCAGAAATCACACAGTTATCTTTGAGATTTCTGTTCATCTTTCAAAATGGTTAAAATTGGTCAAGACATCGACTGATGCACCTGGTAAGGCATCTGTATCAGGGCCATTTCCTTGGGAAAGCCCAGTGGAACTGGGTCACCCAGCCATGCTGGTGGGAGCAATGTAACCCATGCAGGGAACAAGGAGCCCCAGTGATGGGCCGTCAGAGGGACATGGTTCTGTCATTCGAGAACACAATTCTCTCCATCGTGGTCTGACCACCAGGCCTGGGCGCATTGCTCCTGGGGTTTTACAAGAAGCCTCTAACAAGACACTGGAATTTATGTATGCTAAATGTTTAGATCACACAGACATGTGAAAGAGAAAGCAGTCGGTACATAACTTACAAAATTATTCCTGCATTTTTCAAATCCAAGAAAAGGCGATAACCAGGAATGGCAGAAGAGCTGAAAGCGAGCCCTGCCGGACAGGCAGCAGGAGGCAGCTGCGTGAGGAGAGAGGCCGAAGGCAGGAAAACCACACGGGGATTGCGGGGAGCCCTGAGTTTCTGACATCTGCAAAAGATCCATCTCAATGCAAACAGGGGCATGCTGGAGGAAAAAATATCTAGGGGCTATGAAAAGGAATCTGTATCAAAATTTGTTTCAAATACATTTTTAAGACTGACTCTGATCTTTACTTGAAGTTCATGTTCTAAGCAGGAGCGGGAGCAGGAGCCTGCCAAGATGCGCTGTGACATGGCGCACTCAAACCCTAACTGGCTCAGTATTTAAAACCGAGCAGGTACATTGTCTTTATGCAACACTCAGGTGTAAGACTCTTGGCAATCTTCTAGACAAAGCAAACAGTTGTCACACACACACTAGTTAATAGTTTCAGAAAGGTTTCATTAAGTGAGGCAGTGGTGAGAAGGCGCAGCTGATCCCGGCACGCGTGTGTGCCAGCAGCACGGGCTGACTGGCTTTCTGCTGGGTCCTGAGCGGGTGCGCATGGTTGCCTGCAGGTTCCTTCAAGAATGTGCGTATATTGCTTTCTGTATTTTTTATTGCAGAGTGCTGGAGAAGATGCTGGGATAGATATAATTTTTAGTAAAACATTTTTAATACAAAAGGGAGGCAATTTCCTCAAAATAATATGACTCCTTTTTCCAACTTTTTGCATTATTCCTATACTTTCTTACATTATCTTTATTTCTGTACTTTCTTCCGTTAGCTTTGTTTCCACATGATAAAGTCACAAGTTTCTCATGTTTGTTTGTTCTTTGCTCTTTGACAATAGTTACGGTTTCTCATGAGTCTTGTGTTGTCGGCTGTAACAGGATACTCTTTTGTGTCATTATGAAGTACCAGTGGAAAGCAGCATATATTTGGCAAAAGTGGACAAAAAAGTAAAATAAGTATTTGGTCAAGTGTGATGTTAGAAAAGCTACCCACTTCATATTTGGAGAACTCCCAAACCAGTCGCTATGTCTACGCAACACAGAGGAAGCAAAGAACACAGACCCATTTTCCAAACTTCAGAAAGAGATGCGCAGCAGAAGTTGGGTGGAATGAGTGGACTATCATCGAGTCAATTACTGGTTTAGTGGTTCATTTTTCCCCTTGTCATACGTCATCTTTCCCTCCATCGCTCGGAAGCGATCCCGACAGATAGCAAGCAAGCATCACAGGCTGCAGCTCGTCTTTCCAAACGCTGCACCAGCCAGGGCTGCAGTGTCCGCGCCCCTCACGACAGGGACGGGGAGCACAGAGACCCCTCCCATGGCCTCGGGGCTCATTGGCACCAATATCTCAGGCCACAATAACAGCCACCTATCTAATGAAAAGACACTGCAGAAAGCACCAAGCCTATTAGTAAACAAATCTTTGGAGGGCCACAATATAACCTTTAAAATAGTCTTAGACAGAAAACAGCAATTTGTGTTCATGTAAAGCACTTAGTATCATGCCAATCAAATAGGCACCTGTGAGCCCAAGGCTTTGAACATCAGTTTTATCCAGACTTCTAGAAATCCTCAGTGAAACTTCAGATGGCTCTGGGCTTTTAAATGTCTAGAACTATTGCCTAAATGATTTCTGACAAAACTGCTGCAAAGGTGTAATATGTGAACGCCCTATTCTGGTAATTCGTTTTTCTTTTGTGTGTTTGCTTGTTGTGGTGGGCTTTTTGTTTGTTTGTTTTTTAAGGTCAGTAACTATTTGGATTCAGGACCATAGTCAATGTTAATTGCGTATGTTTGTTTTGGATTATGCTTGGATTATGGTAAAGTAAACACTACCCTTACCTGGTTATTTCAGAGCTGACCATGGCAAATGCAGACCAATTGTTTTAAGGGAGCACTGTATCTATTTTCACCTGTCACTTGCAGATCATAGAGCTTGGTGCTGGGATTAAAACCACGTGTTTTCTTTTCCCCTGCACTATCTCTTAATAAAAACTGCCAGTTATGCTTATTTATTAGGGCAAACAAAAGAACCTGCGGTTTTGGTATCAAATAAAAAGTACTAAGTGATTTAAGGAATTCCAAGAATGTGCCTTGAACTATGAGAAATTATGAGTATTTCTTACCGTGTTTGTCCTTTATCTTACGAAGTGACAATAATGCAGAGGCTAAATGACACCTTCTGAACAAAACACATTCTAAATTTAATTTTGTCAAGTGTTATCACAGGAATCTAAACATATTAGCATAAGAATATTATAATTCTGTACAGTAAATAGAAGACTGAGTTATGCTATAAAAAAATTAAGATATAAGCTTTCATTTTGTCAGACCCTTATTTTGCTCTCCAGAGCGAGATTCAAATCCAGGGTTTTTAACTTCACAGATAAGCAATAATCCATAATTCAATCCATTTTTCCTCAAATGCAACTATTTTTCTTACTGCATCTCCATCATCCAAATTCCAGACAATATTACTTGCTCAGCGATATGCTAAACCGTGGCAGCCCGAGCTGAGAAGACAGACGATCTTGAAGGTGAAGCAGGAGACAGCTCAAAGTCCACGACTGACTTCAAAACAAACCAACACTCAGTTGATGGAGACCCAGAAGCAAAAAGAAAATAACACCAGCCTTTATGATTGTAACTGAATAGAAAGTCTCTGACGTATTATAAAAAGAATCTCTAACATTGATAATGACATAAAAAAAAACAAGGCTGGTGGTTGTGCATGCAGTTACATGGATGCAAGTCTCATTTGCGAGGGAAACAAAGAAAGAGAGTAAATTTATTAAAAGGTGCTATGGTTATGCTCAAAACTTAAAGAAGATTACTTATCCCCAGCATATACACTCAGCCTTTTCAGCGGTGTAATAAGTGACCTTGTCCTTCTCCCTTTACATTCAAAACGTACACATAAATTACACAACAAAGCAGCATAATGTCTGCCAACAAAGCGATTTCTCAAAGGTATTAAAAGCAGTTCGAGAGTATTAGGATTGGGGTGGCTCATTTTGTCTTGCTGTGTGGTCTTGCCCCTCTTTGTACATCGCTAGGATACGTTGATCAATAAGAATTCAGTTACAGAATTGCTCCAGTGTGTGGCTTTCCAGGGCAAGTTCTACCCATCTGGACGGTTTTCCTCACAACAGGAAGAAGAAATGGGAAGAGTACATCAAAGTCAGTTTTTACTGCAGCGTGGGGTTTCCCATGTCACCGGTCAGCATTCCTGTGCCAACCCGTGCTGATAAACTCCTGTAACGCACGGGAGAAGACATGCTGCATCGTGAAGAACATGGATCCTGAGATACGAAAAAAGAGAAGAGAAAGCACAACGTGATGTGTGATCGCACAACAGAGTCATTGAGACCGGAGCATGCTTTAGAAACCTGTTCTACCTACAGATGGGATTTGGTATTTTAAGGTTAATAAATTATGGTGAAAGCCTTATTTCTGCTTTGTCAGTTTACTATTGCTTGCTTTGTTTGCTGGAGACTACATTTTGGCAGTGTGTTGTTTCGGTGAAATCTAAGGAATCTAACAAACGGCACCAATGCAGATGTTCACAACCCCACCTAGCGGCCCCACACATTTCCAATGTGTCCATGTAGTTCGCAGCCTGTACGTTTAGAACTCTCTCCATTTTTTCTCGCCATGTTCTTCTTACTTTAATACTTGAAAATTCAGTTAAAAACTAAATGCATTTTATTTACCCAAGGTTTGCAGTATCTCTATCACAGCAGTAATTATTTTACAGATATTTAGCAATTTTCATCTGGAAGAGTCAAAATATTTTATGACCACAGCGTAACAAACCAGGATGCAAGCTGTGTATAGGGGTCCTGCAGTGACAACTGCACCCATTCTCAGAGTGGAACTCAACACCTGTTTGACAATATACAGCCACATTACAGACCGTTTAAGCCAAAGAGCAGTAGTGTTAAATCTGAAACTGCAAAGAGTCAGATAGAGGCTCGTCCTTCCTGAATGAAGATACAAGGACTACGCAAGTACCAATATTTTAGCTCTTGCAAATAATGACCTAGAACACGTAGTCGCAAACGCTGAGGATTTTGACCCTGTATCCAAACTGGGAAACGAAGCGCCGGTCGCCTGTAGGAGAGTGCTGTCCCGTTACACTGCGGGACACGGGTGCTCGGGTTTCTCAGGGGAAAGGGTGCCATCTGCTGAACTGGCAATGTGCATAAGCAAGTTATTTCCCAACATAACCTGAGAGAGAGAATCTTGCGTTTAGAAATCTTTAAGCACTTGCATCTTAACCATCTTTACATCAGTCTGCTGCACACAGGGATTAGTATTCAGTCTTTAAATATATAATGACCTTTTGCTGAGACCGCTGTCTGTCTAGTGAGAAATATGCTCTGATTGTCCGGTGTCCTATTTCCTTCTACTTATTTCACATGCTACTGGGGTTAAGACCATCTGTTTGGGTTTGTTCTTTTCCTTTCTTTCTGTATTAGAACAGCAGCTATTTCAAAAAGATCCAATATGTTGCTACAGCTTATGTGTGCTTCATGCTGCAGATAACACAGAAGTATCACTAGGGTGTTGGCTAAAACCTCATGGACCACATATGAAGTGTCACTAAGGAGTGAGAAATACATGCATTACAAAACTGTATTTCTTAGAAAAGAAAGCAAACACAATACTTTGGGAAAAGAAAAACATGCCTTTGCAATAAGCAATTTTTCTATTTGGATTTAGGATGAGGCCTTCATAAATGCATTTGCCCTCTTTAACATTCCAAATAGACCCTTAACTTTTAAATAATGCCCTGGATGTGAAAATCTATATGTAAAAGTTGTGTTTTCATCCAGAAGAATAATTTGTTTCTGTGAAAAAAAAACCACACAATTTTGCCGATGTGATTATGTCTGCTTATTAGTGGTAAGGGCAATAATGTTTTAAAAGCTATAATCTTATTTCCTGGTGTCAAGGGTTTAGATTGCGGGGTGACAATAAAACCCTGGCAGATGTATTGTTAACCCCGTCTCCCCCCCACTTCCCCCGTTTGCCCCTCCCGCTCCCCCCTTCCCACTCAGCACAGGCGATCGGGAGGGACAGAAGGACAGAGAGAAGAGAGTTGGAAAAGTTAACAATGTTTTACTGATGCTACTAATAAGAATAGAGAAAATAATACAAAATATACAAAACCAACCTTGAAAGTCTCAGCAACTGCAGAGCCGGCACCTGAAGTCCTGGACTGGACTCTGCAGCCAATCGGAGCTGGATTCAGTCTCTCACTAGGCCTCAGTTCGCAGGGACGACTAGCAAGGTCCTCTCCTAATGTCACCATAAGCAGAAGGGAAAAAGGAAGGGATCCTCGTGATCTCCCGCTTTTATATGCAGTATTCACGTGAATGGAATGTTATACACAGTTGGTCAGTTTCTTGGTCACCGGTTTCTCGTTGCCCCTCTCGCGAGATGTCCATCCGTGTTTATCAATAAGTTTGCATTCCATTGCTAGGTTTACCAAAACATGTGTCTGGTTCTGCAGGAAAACGCAGCTCATATGAAGCTTTAGCTGACAGGCAAATTCACTAAAAGAGAAACCTGTTTTTAACAAAACCAGGACACCTGGTTTCATGGTTATTGAATTATTTTTAACATTTTTCTGCATAGTAGCTTCCAACGACAGGACCCATCCTTCTCACTTTTTCACATGCACAGCCTAGCCCTAGTGTAATATGAGGACATTTCATAGAATATATGAGTGAGCATCTCCAGAAGGAGACGGAACCTGATTTGTAGCTCTCCTGGGCAAGGGTTCAGCTGACCACAAAATGGGGAGATTGCCTTACAGATCCAAGTCGTAGTTTGTGTTTCTGATGACTTCATATTATGTAGGAATGATCTGGAGTTCCCTTGTTCAGTTTCCATGGCAAGTTTCCTGAGTTCCTGACTGTAAGGATTTGCATTTGTTTTCCTTACGTTTGTGTTCCAGCATGAACGGCAATGTTGTACGTCCAGAGCCACCCGCGAGGGCCGCACGCAGATGGAGCGATGGTTGGCAGCAGCTCGGGAGGAGCTGAGGGGACACGGAGGTGCTGAGCTCTTGTCCCTGGGATCCAGGGACAGGATGTGTGGGGTCAAAGCTGTGCCAGGGGAGGTTTAGATTGGACATTAGGAAGCATTTCTTAACGAAGAGGGTGGTCAAACACTGAACAGGCTTCCTAGAGAGGTGTTTGGTGCCCCAAGCCTGTCAGTGTTTAAGAGGCATTTGGACAATACTCTTGCCATGCTTGACTTTTGGTCAGCCCTGAACTGGTCAGGCAGTTGGACTAGATGGTCATTGTAGGTCCCTTCCAACTGAAACAGTGTGTTCTATTCTAAACCTTTTGCCGGAGTTAGTTGTACAGTATCTTTGTTTCAAATTATCCATTCAGTTTATTATAACCTGGCTGATACTTTATCTCATTTGTCATTAAGTGCAATACTACTTGATCACTGATCCCTTTTAATTATTGCCTTAAACGCAGAAATGAGTTTAAGGCTGTGTTTCTATTAGACACTTAAGCTGATTTAATAGATAACTACAGAGAAAAAAGGGAGATACCATTCATCTCACGTCTTCCTCCCAACTCCCTGCTATTTACTCTTACCCTTAACTTTTACTGTGACATTATTTTGACTTAATTAAAGTGAAACAAAACAATCCCACCCCCCGGCAAACAAAGATTGTTTTCAGCAGTTTAGTGCTATAAACTCAAACATGTACAAATCACAGAGGAAAATCGGTATAAAGGAAGGGTATGATCTGTGAATATCCAGGGCCTAAGGGGGAGCAAGAGAGGGGCCAGGTGGGGGTGGGCAGATGGAAAAGGCAAGGAGATTACATAACCAATAGTCGTGGGCCACTGGGTGAGCTCAGCTGCCCATGGAACCTCCTAAGGACAGTAACACAGTGACTAGTAACAGGCTGTGGCCAGGTCTGGTCCTTGAAGCAGAACATCAGCAGGTTGCATGAACACGGGTGACTCTGCACAGGCCTGTGGACCTGGAACGAGATGGAAGCTCCAATTACTGGAATTTAACTGCGTATCAGGTGACCTGTCCTAACTACCTGTGAGTGCTCCTTACTCATAGCAAACTTGAGGTTAATTTGGCTTACACTGAAAGGGAAGAGGCTTGAATTAGGATATGTCACCTAATATTTACCATGGTCCAAGACTGGGCCCTCTACCAGGGTGCACATGGCTCAGCAAACAAGCAGGATCTTGCTTAGCCGCAAGAACCTGTTCCTGTGGATACGTCCTGACTTGGTCCATCGCACGTGTCCAGCTCCCAGCACCCAGACCACAACACACGTGTGGTCTTGAGAAGCTTTAGCATGAGCTGCAGCTGGCGGGGTCCAGGTGGCTGTTGCTGGAACTTCATGCAGCTGTAGAACTCACTCTCATTCCCAGCTCCTGCAGCGCCTGCTTTCGTACATCTACACCCCCACTTACGTGTAATAAGCAACGTATTACACCGCTATTAAAAATCCATCAGTGTTTCATTATAATAATTCTGGTCATGGTCTGTTCTTTCGGTTCAGATGTACTTTAAATTGTCTGCCTTTACCATATTCAGAGTGTTTCCTCCTATGCAGCCCTTTTGCTTTTTTACTCCCTTTTAAGTCCTTGCTTCAAAAAGGTCAAAGCCATTTAAATTCTTATTTAAAAGTGATGCAGCTGCTTTGATAAGTCAGTTAATTATTTTGCAGTTTTGCATAGGACCTTGTACCTTGCATTTACATATGTTACTTCAAGAGCTCCGCAGAAATACACATATCTACATGTAAAAAAAGTTAATACGCATTGTAGCACCTAATCCACTTTTATATTCGGTCATAAGTTTTCTGCAAAACAAAACTGCATTCCTATTTGGTGAATGCAGTTCTGCACATCCACAGCTACAGGATGGTGTCAGCTTCATCACATTTCAAGCTTTTGACACTGCATTAAGCAAATAGTAGCTTGTATAAATTTGTTTCCAAAAGTATTTGGGGATTCCGTGTTTAATCAAGGTGAAGAGCAGAAGAAGAATCACGCGCTTGGCGCAGGTCCCGTGGCACTCACAGGCCAGCAGACCGCGCGCTGCTCCGCGACGAGGTGCCCGAGGGGACGGCAGCGCTGCGGCTGCCGGAAGAAGGGAGACGCTCGTAGCCAATAGGTTGGCAAGTAAATGTTTTATGGCTTTGCTGGTTTGAAATCGAGCCTTCAGAGAAACAGACAAATTCAGCAACATTTCACAATAACGTTTTTATTGGAGTTTAGATTCACTCTTGGGTGGATACAGAGAAGGACACCAAACACTGAGTTATGTTATTTTTGCAGATATAATATGATTTGAGCAATATATAACTTCATTTAGAAAGAAAAGTACAAGCTACAAAAGAAAAAGACGTTGTAATAAGTGAAATGAGAGTTTGAGAAGGATGCGAACTATGACCTGTTTACCATGATACTTAGTTCTCCATATTATATTTAAATCTTTTTCACTTCCCACTCAATACATAAATATTTACTGAAGTAAGGTGGCTCTCGAAATTAACTCCTTGTAAATTCACATCTAGGTCTGAAATAAACTTCAGTAGCAAATAATCCTCAATCTATCCAATATCACTTTGATATTTAATCTCAAAATGATGAGCTGCAGCAGGCTGAACTCTTCTGTCACTAGTGAAACAAAATGTAGCTTGTCAGATGGAGAGGAGTTATGCACATAGAGCCGAGGGAAGAGCACGAAAACCATGATCACCGAATGGAGACGTGACCAAAGGAAACAGATTGCAAGTTTTTATACAAGGAAACACTTTTCAGTGTGTATTACCAATGGAACTCTAATTTGGGCTGCCAAAACATTTGCCAAGGTTAAATCCAGGACAAAAACCTTATCTGCTTGAATATCAGTTCTGAACTCACTGAATCTCACTGTACCAAAATACATTTCAGTCAAAGAAGTTGCAAGGATCTTGATGTAGGCAAGTGTTTGAAAGATTCCAGAAAGTATACAACCCAGTAATGAGATCTAATATCTATGAGAAAGCTTCTGTGAATTGCAGGAGTGTCGTGTCAGGTAAAAATGGAAGTTGATAGATCAACATCAGTTGCCATGAACTATTGATTTGATCCTATTTATTGTAGGGCAAACATGTTAGCACAGAATCATAGACTCACAGAATCATTTCGGTTGGAAGGGACCCTCAACATCGAGTCCAACTGTTACCCACCCCTGTCCCTGCCCCCTGTCCTGAGAACCTCATGTCATCTGTCCAGCCCTCCAGGGCTGGTGACTCCAGCACTGCCCTGGGCAGCCTGTTCCAATGCCCCACAGCCCTTTGGGGAAGAAATTGTTCCCACATCCAACCTCAACCTCCCCTGGCGCAACTTGAGGCCGTTTCCTCTGCTCCTGGCGCTTGTTCCTGGGGAGCAGAGCCCGACCCCCCCGTCTCCAAGCTCCTTTCAGGCAGTTCAGAGATCAGAAGGTCTCCCCTCAGCTCCTGTTCTCCAGCTGAACCCCCCAGGTCCCTCAGCCGCTCCATCACACTTGTGCTCCAGCCCCTCACCAGCTCCGTTCCCTTCTCTCAACTCACTCCAGCACCTCAAGGCCTTTCTTGGCGTGAGGGGGTAAAACAAGTTTGCATTCTGCAATTGTCGTATTGTACAGCTGCCTTAAAACCAGAAAAGCTCCACTGGCACAAAACTGGACTTCTGGGGAATAAAAAATCATCTTCTGCATATTTTGATTCATGTCATTGCAGGTGTAGGGAGCTTCACGTGAAGGAAACGTGAAATAGAATTCCAACTTGCTATAACATAGATGAAAAAAGGGTATAATAGCCCTGTACTAAACCATATATATTCTGAAACTGCTTGCATGAGGAACTCTGTCTTTCCTGAAACCCAAAATAAGCCATGTTAATGGTGCTACCAGTAGATGCAATTGGTCTTAAATACTAAGTAATACATGTACTGGGTGCTCTACAGGCAAGCAATATAAGCAGAAGTGTTTGCGTTTCCATGCATGCCCATACATGAAGTTCTTCTTAGGTATGCTTTTCTGTTTAAAAACGTATTTAAATTATCATTGCAATTGTAAGTTAATCCTATGCAGTTTGACTTTCTTTGGATAAACGCTTCTTTGAAAACATTTAAGATGGCTTGGAATCATGGGTTATGTTTTTGTTGATCGTAAATATATCAGGTGGATATTAATTAGGACTAAGCTTTGGTGCATTTATACAAAAACATTTAGACTATGTACATTTGGAAAAGGAAATTAAACCACATTCTAATTTTGCACAGGTCTCACTGGAAAAGAGAAATGCACTATACATTATACAAGCAACCTGACCATAGGCTTCTCAGTCTTTGCAAGACAAAACATGACAGTAGTTAGTCAGGTAGAGTGGCAAGATGTCGAAGTAATCACTGAGTAAAAACAACACTACATTTCCAAAACAGAAATATATACCCAAATTGTTTCCAGAGACAACCAGTATGCTTTCAATAAATTACAAAACATACTTTTAATATGTGGCAACAATGTACAAGCCCACATTCCTATTGCAAACTTAGGAACACACTGCCGGTACAGCCGCTATCTCTGTATCAATATAATTGTATAATTTGCTACTCTTAACCTCCGGCATTACAAACATTTATGACTTGGAAACTGTCATGGTTTGTGAGAAGTTCCATAACCCAGGTAGCAGGTAAGGGCAGCTGCCAGAGATCTAAGTATACATGTCACGGGCTGTTACAGAGAGGGTGTCAGTAATATCTGTAAATATAAGCTTAATATTAATTTACCAGTTGCATATACAAAGCTTGTTTATTTGAGTGAATTCTGTAGGACCAATTCCGATATATCAGCAATCACTCCACTAGCAGATACTAGAGGCACTACTAGTTTTTACTAGACTGCGAAGAGCATGATAAGATCTCAATATCTGCACAGGTCAAACCCAAACCACATACCTGTGATTCCTTGGAGAATATATGAAAAATAAACCACAAAAAAGGCAAAACATAATATGTATGTTCATTGTTTAACAGATAAGACGATAAATATACTATGGTAAGTGTTATTCCATTTCTACAACAGTGTGTTACACACATTTTTATAATAAAAGTAAACGTATTAACTACATTTTCTGTAACATTGCTTACATCTGGAAACGGTTATGGCTGAAAATGGAGTTTACGAATCCTAAGTCTGGGCGCACCGGAAGGAGCTTCAGCACCCAGGGGACGCTCCAGGGAAAGCGGGGGCCGTGCCCCCCAGCGCCGGCGCCGCAGCTCCCCGGCAGCCCCGCGCCGCGCCGTGCGGGCGGGACCAGATTCCTCCCGGTGGCCACGAAAACCTGATTTTGCAGTGATTTGTCTACTTTTTTGTCTTGCACATAAAGGAAGTTAGAAATACTGCAGACTATCATTTCTGGAGATCGTGATCTCTGACCTTTATCTGCATTTAACAACGGCTTAAATGCCACGTTTTGTTCAAAATAGCATTCACACAAAACCCTTCTAAATAGCCCTCTGCCAACTGCTATTCGGCGTGTGAGAGCCGCCCTCGTTGCAAAAGCCTTTTCTCCCACATTTCGTTGGTTTAGGAGTACATTTTACTGGTTGCATTTTTAGATTTTTTTTCTTTACGTGGTTAATGAGAAGTGAAAATGTTAATAGTCTGACATGCAATTTCTTCCTGTGACTTTCTGCCAAGTACAGCTGAACCAGCAGTCAAAATACTAACGGGTTTTACGTTAACAATAAGAATAATGTAATAGTGGTTTCAAAGCTGATTGTTTCACTAACACTTTAGTGATTTCCATCCACCCAGCAGACATTTACAACGAAAGCAGATACTTCCAGCGGTGATCATTTCTCATTTTCACAGCTGGTGCCCAAACCCTCCCTTGACTACTTTAGGAACAAACAGATTTATTAGTAATCTCAAGCTCCAGTAATGAAAAGGTTAACAAGTGCTAAATAACAACATGGAGAATATGATTTAAAATGTAAGATCTAATTTTTCTTATTCTATCTTATGAATATGATGTTATATATCTGTTACTCAGGCCACAAAGTTTGGTTAAAACCAATTTATTATTTACAAAACCAAAACATGTACAAAACACCTAAATGGAAGATTTTTATATTGTATTTGACATGTAAGAGGAAGAAAGAAACAGAAATAAATTACTCAAAGCTAGGGGAAACAAATACATTCTTACTTTCCTAAAAAGCAAGTTATAAATATATAAAGTTAAGATGCGTGTGAAATAAGAGAAGCCTGTATTTAATTATTCCTGAATATTCGGTCCTAATTTCCAGGATGAAGAGCACAGCCCTCCGAGTCACTGGCATGTGCCCCAGTGGAACACGAGAGCGACGGGCCCTGTGTTCAGCAAGGACTGCGTGCTTCTCCTGAGACTTTGGCCAAAGCCCCGGGACAATGGCTTTGTCGGGTGGGAAGGTGCTGCTCACCCGCTGCCGCGTCCCGAGGGGTCCTGCTGTCCCTCCTGTCCCTCCTGTCCCTCCTGTCCCTGCTGTCCTTCCTGTCCCTGCTGTCCCTGCTGTCCCTGCTGTCCCTCCTGTCCCTCCTGTCCCTCCTGTCCCTGCTGTCCCTCCTGTCCCTCCTGTCCCTGCTGTCCCTGCTGTCCCTGCTGTCCCTCCTGTCCCTGCTGTCCTTCCTGTCCCTGCTGTCCCTGCTGTCCCTGCTGTCCCTCCTGTCCCTGCTGTCCCTCCTGTCCCTCCTGTCCCTCCTGTCCCTGCTGTCCCTCCTGTCCCTCCTGTCCCTGCTGTCCCTGCTGTCCCTGCTGTCCCTCCTGTCCCTGCTGTCCTTCCTGTCCCTCCTGTCCCTCCTGTCCCTGCTGTCCCTCCTGTCCCTCCTGTCCCTCCTGTCCCTGCTGTCCTTCCTGTCCCTGCTGTCCCTGCTGTCCCTGCTGTCCCTCCTGTCCCTGCTGTCCCTGCTGTCCCTGCTGTCCCTCCTGTCCCTGCTGTCCCTGCTGTCCCTCCTGTCCCTCCTGTCCCTCCTGTCCCTGCTGTCCCTCCTGTCCCTCCTGTCCCTGCTGTCCCTGCTGTCCCTGCTGTCCCTCCTGTCCCTGCTGTCCCTGCTGTCCCTGCTGTCCCTCCTGTCCCTGCTGTCCCTCCTGTTCCTGCTGTCCCTGCTGTCCCTGCTGTCCCTCCTGTCCCTGCTGTCCCTCCTGTCCCTGCTGTCCCTGCTGTCCCTCCTGTCCCTGCTGTCCCTCCTGTGCCTGCTGTCCCTGCTGTCCCTGCTGTCCCTCCTGTCCCTGCTGTCCCTGCTGTCCCTCCTGTCCCTCCTGTCCCTCCTGTCCCTGCTGTCCCTGCTGTCCCTCCTGTCCCTGCTGTCCCTCCTGTTCCTGCTGTCCCTGCTGTCCCTCCTGTCCCTCCTGTCCCTGCTGTCCCTGCTGTCCCTCCTGTCCCTGCTGTCCCTCCTGTCCCTCCTGTCCCTGCTGTCCCTGCTGTCCCTGCTGTCCCTCCTGTCCCTGCTGTCCTTCCTGTCCCTGCTGTCCCTGCTGTCCCTGCTGTCCCTCCTGTCCCTGCTGTCCCTCCTGTCCCTCCTGTCCCTGCTGTCCCTGCTGTCCCTGCTGTCCCTCCTGTCCCTGCTGTCCTTCCTGTCCCTGCTGTCCCTGCTGTCCCTGCTGTCCCTCCTGTCCCTGCTGTCCCTCCTGTCCCTCCTGTCCCTGCTGTCCCTGCTGTCCCTGCTGTCCCTGCTGTCCCTCCTGTCCCTCCTGTCCCTCCTGTCCCTGCTGTCCCTCCTGTCCCTGCTGTCCCTCCTGTCCCTCCTGTCCCTCCTGTCCCTGCTGTCCTTCCTGTCCCTGCTGTCCCTGCTGTCCCTGCTGTCCCTCCTGTCCCTGCTGTCCCTGCTGTCCCTCCTGTCCCTGCTGTCCCTGCTGTCCCTGCTGTCCCTCCTGTCCCTGCTGTCCCTGCTGTCCCTCCTGTCCCTCCTGTCCCTCCTGTCCCTGCTGTCCCTCCTGTCCCTCCTGTCCCTGCTGTCCCTGCTGTCCCTGCTGTCCCTCCTGTCCCTGCTGTCCTTCCTGTCCCTGCTGTCCCTGCTGTCCCTGCTGTCCCTCCTGTCCCTGCTGTCCCTCCTGTCCCTCCTGTCCCTCCTGTCCCTGCTGTCCCTCCTGTCCCTCCTGTCCCTGCTGTCCCTGCTGTCCCTCCTGTCCCTGCTGTCCTTCCTGTCCCTCCTGTCCCTCCTGTCCCTGCTGTCCCTCCTGTCCCTCCTGTCCCTCCTGTCCCTGCTGTCCTTCCTGTCCCTGCTGTCCCTGCTGTCCCTGCTGTCCCTCCTGTCCCTGCTGTCCCTGCTGTCCCTCCTGTCCCTGCTGTCCCTGCTGTCCCTGCTGTCCCTCCTGTCCCTGCTGTCCCTCCTGTCCCTCCTGTCCCTCCTGTCCCTGCTGTCCCTCCTGTCCCTCCTGTCCCTGCTGTCCCTGCTGTCCCTGCTGTCCCTCCTGTCCCTCCTGTCCCTGCTGTCCCTCCTGTCCCTCCTGTCCCTGCTGTCCCTCCTGTTCCTGCTGTCCCTGCTGTCCCTGCTGTCCCTCCTGTCCCTCCTGTCCCTGCTGTCCCTGCTGTCCCTCCTGTCCCTCCTGTCCCTGCTGTCCCTCCTGTCCCTCCTGTCCCTGCTGTCCCTGCTGTCCCTGCTGTCCCTCCTGTCCCTGCTGTCCTTCCTGTCCCTGCTGTCCCTGCTGTCCCTCCTGTCCCTGCTGTCCCTCCTGTCCCTGCTGTCCCTCCTGTTCCTGCTGTCCCTGCTGTCCCTCCTGTCCCTCCTGTCCCTGCTGTCCCTGCTGTCCCTCCTGTCCCTGCTGTCCCTCCTGTCCCTCCTGTCCCTGCTGTCCCTGCTGTCCCTGCTGTCCCTCCTGTCCCTGCTGTCCTTCCTGTCCCTGCTGTCCCTGCTGTCCCTGCTGTCCCTCCTGTCCCTGCTGTCCCTCCTGTCCCTCCTGTCCCTGCTGTCCCTGCTGTCCCTGCTGTCCCTCCTGTCCCTGCTGTCCTTCCTGTCCCTGCTGTCCCTGCTGTCCCTGCTGTCCCTCCTGTCCCTGCTGTCCCTCCTGTCCCTCCTGTCCCTGCTGTCCCTCCTGTCCCTCCTGTCCCTGCTGTCCCTCCTGTCCCTGCTGTCCCTGCTGTCCCTCCTGTCCCTGCTGTCCCTCCTGTCCCTGCTGTCCCTCCTGTCCCTGCTGTCCCTGCTGTCCCTGCTGTCCCTCCTGTCCCTGCTGTCCCTGCTGTCCCTCCTGTCCCTCCTGTCCCTGCTGTCCCTCCTGTCCCTCCTGTCCCTGCTGTCCCTGCTGTCCCTGCTGTCCCTCCTGTCCCTCCTGTCCCTGCTGTCCCTCCTGTCCCTCCTGTCCCTGCTGTCCCTCCTGTTCCTGCTGTCCCTGCTGTCCCTGCTGTCCCTCCTGTCCCTGCTGTCCCTCCTGTCCCTGCTGTCCCTGCTGTCCCTCCTGTCCCTGCTGTCCCTCCTGTGCCTGCTGTCCCTCCTGTCCCTGCTGTCCCTGCTGTCCCTGCTGTCCCTGCTGTCCCTCCTGTCCCTGCTGTCCCTGCTGTCCCTCCTGTCCCTCCTGTCCCTCCTGTCCCTGCTGTCCCTGCTGTCCCTGCTGTCCCTCCTGTCCCTGCTGTCCCTCCTGTTCCTGCTGTCCCTGCTGTCCCTGCTGTCCCTCCTGTCCCTGCTGTCCCTGCTGTCCCTCCTGTCCCTGCTGTCCCTCCTGTCCCTGCTGTCCCTGCTGTCCCTGCTGTCCCTCCTGTCCCTCCTGTCCCTGCTGTCCCTCCTGTGCCTGCTGTCCCTCCTGTCCCTCCTGTCCCTGCTGTCCCTGCTGTCCCTCCTGTCCCTGCTGTCCCTGCTGTCCCTCCTGTCCCTCCTGTCCCTGCTGTCCCTGCTGTCCCTCCTGTCCCTCCTGTCCCTGCTGTCCCTGCTGTCCCTGCTGTCCCTCCTGTCCCTCCTGTCCCTGCTGTCCCTGCTGTCCCTGCTGTCCCTCCTGTCCCTGCTGTCCCTGCTGTCCCTCCTGTCCCTGCTGTCCCTGCTGTCCCTGCTGTCCCTCCTGTCCCTGCTGTCCCTGCTGTCCCTGCTGTCCCTCCTGTCCCTGCTGTCCCTCCTGTCCCTCCTGTCCCTGCTGTCCCTCCTGTCCCTGCTGTCCCTGCTGTCCCTCCTGTCCCTGCTGTCCCTCCTGTCCCTCTTGTCCCTCCTGTCCCTGCTGTCCCTCCTGTCCCTCCTGTCCCTGCTGTCCCTGCTGTCCCTGCTGTCCCTGCTGTCCCTCCTGTCCCTGCTGTCCCTGCTGTCCCTGCTGTCCCTGCCCACGCCGCTCGGGCACAGCGCAGAGCTTCCTGAAGCCGCCAGGCTGCACGCGTGCTCGGCGTGCAGGAGAGGACAACACGTGGACTTAAAGACTGCGCGTGAAAAGAAAGAAGGAAAGGGCATTAACAGCTTTCTTTGTGCATGTGGATAAGAGCTACACGCACTACGATAACTGAACAGAAATTAACACATATAAATTCTATAAATTCACCTTCTCTGGATCAAGGCAGTACAATCAAAAATTAATCCTTTTTTATGCAAGACGCTGCATGTGAGACACCCAATGGTTTTAGACACAGCATCAGGAAGGAAATAATCCAATTAATTTGTTTCAAACTTGCCTAATTTCATGTAAGCTTGCCTTAAATGAAAAAGGCCATATATCACTAACTGTAGATGCTGATTTCAGGTTCGGTCCTTCCAGGCAGGAAGATTCAGGTTTATTTAGGGGCACACGTGGAGCAATAATTAAGTCAGCTAATCGTGTGGCTGTTTTGTAAAGCAGTGGAGATGCTGCCTCTGCCTCCTGCTGAATCAGACTGCTGGTGTGCTCTATGCTGAATGTGTTGTCTGGGTTCTAGGTATGCTATCAAATCTGTCATTAGAAGTCCTACAGATGCCTTTTTTGTGCATGCAAAGAGACTTTGTCCATCCGTGGCAATGTCTTTAGGTACTTACGCTGGCAGAATAGCAAGTGCCCACAAAATGCCAGTGGAAAAAACATGCCACCTACAGACAGACACAAAAGAGGTTAACTGCTTCTGTTGTTTTGTTTTAGCTTTTCTGAGCCCTACTCCCAGACCTACAAAATTCAATTCCACTTCAGCACCTAAATGTTTCTAGAAATGAACCTGAGCAAAATCAGTTCTGAGTTCACCGTATCACGAGATTGTTCCACAGCTCGGTGTTTTCAGCTTGCTGTACTGAAATCTCCAATGACCGTATAACCGCAGACATAGCGGAAACAGTAAAGATATTTGCTGTGTGACAGCTACATGTCATTTTCCTCTAAATCTCTTTCTGTCAATCAACTGTCTGGTCTAATTAAGAGACCTCTCCTCAGGCTGATGTAGAGTCATCTTGCCAGTAGAGCTATCAAACTCACACTGCAAGAAAGGATCAACTCGGTAACTGAGAGGGATTTAGTTTGACACCTTTCCCACTTACAGGACATTAAAAGAATGTGAGTAAACACACAAGTCCACCTCTACAGGGTCAGAAAATGAGCATATCCAGGCCAGTATATTGTTTCAGTATCTGTCAGACTGGTACTAAGTCCCTGATCACAGTCTGCATGTAGGAACATACGCTGGGTGCTGGCTTTGTTCAAAACGACCGGCTCGGCCCAGCAGCATGCTATGCTCAATTGTGCCAGGGCTAGGACACACGCTGTATTTTTGTTGAAGTCGTAATCTGTCCTGTTTTCTGCTGATAGAGTTAATTTTCTTTCTAGTAGCAGGTATAGTGCTGTGTTTTCGATTTAGTATGAGAAGAATGTTGATGATACACTGATGTCTTGGTTGTTGCTGGATAATCAAGGACTTTTCAGCTTCCCACACTTTGCCAGGTGCACAGGAGACTGGGAAGGAGCAAAGCCAGGACAGCTGACCCACGCTGGCCATCACGTATTCCTGACCGCGAGACGTCATCCCCGATCTGTCTCCAGCACTGTCTATGTTGTCTATGTCTATGTCTGTTGTCTATGCTGTCTCTGGGAGGCAAAGGTGAAGATGTGCTGCCCACGGGGCCTCCCTGATAAAAACTAGAGTTGCCTGGAGGCAAATGCGGCTGCTTGGGAATGGGTGCACTATTGGTGTCGCGGGAGGTGAGCATTGTGTATCACTTGTTTTGTAGAGTCTGTTGTTGTTATTACTATTATTATGATGTCTTCCTTTGCTGCCCTATTAAAGTGTTCTTAACACACCAGTGGTTTGTTTTCCCCCTTTGACGCTCTCCCCCATCCCACTTGGGGGGCATATTGAATGAGCAACTGCGTGGTCCTGGTTGCCGGCTGGGGTTAAAGCATGACATACTCCTTTTCAGAAACAGACGGAAGTATAGCTCTGCTCACATGCAAAGCATACTGGCCTGTACCAGTCATGGTAGGCAATGTGGAATGCAATTGCACAGGTATGCTGCCCCTTACTATTTCCCCTTCATTAGTCAACTAAGTATTAACACCCATGACTCTAATTTATAAATGCCCTCTCCAATGCACACACAAACACACTCCACCCAGCTCCCTCTCATTGACATTTCTTTTTATGGAGGTCAGAACAGCTTGGTGTGATTCAGCACACAAAGAGCCAGGGATCGCACAAAGAAAGGCCGGACCTGCCCATGGGGCTGCACCCTGCACACAGGAGTCCACGGCGGGAATTGCCCTGTGCTGTCTGAGATCCCCGCCAGCTCATTCAAATCAGATGAGCACAGAATTCTGCTTCAGGTAACTTGCTTATAGAAAAAAAGACACGAAACATTAAAACCAGTTATGTTATTCCTTGGCCCTTAATGGCACCTGAGAAGGAAAAGGTACCTTGCAGCATCAGTCTGTGTCTGTGAGGATAAAATAAACAGTCATAGAAATGAAGACTGAAGATGTATTTTACTGCCCGTTTTCAACGTGTAGCTCTGGGCTGTGAGTCTGGTATTTGGTGTCTCTTCTACAAACACTGTGAGCATCCAGTCTCACAGTCTGTACAACACTGGCAGTGTTTATCATCACATCAGCAATAAACTCAACGACAG
Organism: Columba livia; assembly: GCF_036013475.1. Taxonomy (NCBI): domain Eukaryota; kingdom Metazoa; phylum Chordata; class Aves; order Columbiformes; family Columbidae; genus Columba; species Columba livia. Next base: position 81,391 of record NC_088608.1, on the reverse strand, counting down.
GCAACGGGAACGCCTCGGGTGTCCAGTGTCCCGTGGAGTCAAGGAGCATCTTTACTCCCCGATCTGTCTCCAGCACTGTCTATGTTGTCTATGTCTATGTCTGTTGTCTATGCTGTCTCTGGGAGGCAAAGGTGAAGATGTGCTGCCCACGGGGCCTCCCTGATAAAAATCTCCAAGAACGCCTTACACCAAAAGCAGAAGCGTGACCTCATCTTCTCTCTTCTCCCTTCCCATCTGCTGGCTGGTGGGTCCCCATCCTCGGTCAAAACAAAATCCTTTTGTTTCCTCTTTCAATTTCTTAAGCTGGTATAAAATGGACACGCTAGAGAATATGGTTTGGTTCTTTAGTGCAAATCACTCACTATCAGGTAAACTCAAACTAGGCCTTTGTTCTATTAACGTACATGCCTGTTATGGAGTGGCTTAAAGATAAAGGACATGAATCTATGGAGCAGTTGCACGATCAGAGTTTGTTCTAATAAGAATTGTGTTCTAATATTTGTTCTGATAAGTGTTGTGTTCTGATAAGTTAATGGTTTGACATGTTTTAGGAGCTTAACATGACCAGGCCTCAATGCCTCAGTAGGCCTCAGCAGGGACTGCTGATCATGAGGGCACAGCAAGGACACTGTGACCTTGACAAGTCTTGTAAACAACTCCAGGGAGGGGGGCGTTGAAAAGGCAGGAAGCTCAGCGGCCAGCGAGCCGCAGGTAGGAGGGTCCGGGCAAATGTAACCCTTGGATCTAAGCCAATCAGCAGGTGACAAGTATGCATAATTACTGTAACATGTATAAATCTGTGTCGTTAGCGGCAATAAAGTTGAACAATGCGTTATCACTCACATTGAGTTGGCGTAGCTTGTTCCTCCGCCGCTCGCACATGCCCTTCTGTTTTAAATCAATAATTGTATGTTTTTAAAAAATTACATTAGTTCATCTCCCACATCTGAACTGTAAAGCAGAAATCAGGCAGCCAGGGAATAGTTGAGCAGCTTTTCCACAGGTGAAATGCACTTCAGGTACATATAGTGAGTGGAGATGGCAGCGGGCAATGGCAAAGTTGAGAACCCCTGGGCAAGGATTAAGGGTCAGACAAATAAAGCGTATGTCATTGTGCGTGTCTACTACAGGCCACCCAACCAGGATGACAACACTGATGAGTGATTCTTTAAGGAACTAAGCCTTTAAGGAACTAACACGCCCTTGTCCTTGTTGCCACAGTGACCAAGACACAGTGAGGTTTGAAATCTTGGCTAATGGGAGGAAAACTGTCAACAAGACCTGGACACTAGACATGAGGAGAACAGACTTCAGGTTGCTCAGAGAACTGCTCAGAAAGGTCCCCTGGAAAGAAGCTTTTGAAGGTGTTGGGGTCCATCACTGTTGGTTGTTTTTTAAGTACCACCTACTAAAAGCACAGGACCAGGCAATTCCAGAGCTCTGAAAGTCAAGCAGGCGAGGCAGAAAGCTGGCTTGGCCGAGCAGGGATCTTGAACTGTGGTGGAAAAATACATTACATGGTCAGTGAAAGCAAGGTCAGCCATCATGGGAGGACTACAGAGATGCTGCTCAACACAGGCGACCAAAGCTCACTTAGAGTTGAAGCTGGCCAGTACCGTGAGGGACAATAAAAAGGTTTTTCTAAAATATGTTAACAGCAAAAGGCAAACCAGAAATAACATTGGCCCTTTGCTTGGTGAGCATTGTCGCCTCATAAACAGAGATGTAGACAAAGCCGAGATGTTTAATGCTTCCTTCACCTCGGTCTTCAACCCCGAAGATGGACTCGGGGCCCCGACAGCCCTGGGCTAGAGAACCGCGGCTGTGTGAACAATGAACTCCCAGTCAACGCAGAACTTGTGCGGGATTTGCCAATCCAGCTACATCCCTACAAGTCGATGGGGTTTGATGGGGTTCCTTCTGTGATTCTGTGATAACCGTAGAAGCTAGGATTACGTTCCTAATCCCACATTTGATTTATTAGTCAAGTCCTCTTGATATTTATTTTCTTACTTGTGTTAGGCACAAGAAGAAGATATTTGCTCTGGTCTTATTATGTGCACAGCAAAACACAGTTGTTCATTTTGACTTTTTCTTAGTTGAACCTCAAGAAAGGGATATCGATTTTTTCAGCCATAGGTTGGAAATGTCTTCTGTTTTAATCATAGTCATTTTTTACTGCCCATAAAAATGATGGACATAATCTACCTTAAGGAAAATAAATAGATAGATAGATAGATAAATAGATAGATAGATAGACAGATAAATTCAAGTAGCTATTTTGAGAGGGAGAGAGAGAGAACTCAGCTTCAGTTACTGGCAAAGGACAAAGATCCCCTTGTTGTGTGTACGTGCCACTAACAATTACTGATGCTTTGCCCCTCCCACTTCCTTCTCTAATTTAACATTAAATTAGTCACAACAACACAACAACAATAATTATGTTGTTCTTGGATTCCAATCCATTCTCATCAACGCAGTGGTAAAACATACTGTACTCCCCACCCTAGTTACACACTGTCCCCAGTAAGAGAGCTCAGATGGATTTCAATGACATTTATATTGCTGTTCTTCTTGTTAAAAATCTTCTTAACCCCATTTTATGTATATATATATACAAAATATATCTGTTGGCTTTGCACAATTGTTTGATTCCTATAACGTAGGCACAGAGAAAGATATCTTAAAGATATCTAAGTTTTACTAAGTTGTCAGTAGCAAAATTTTCATCCTAAATGGCAATAAGCAAAGACATTTTAATCTTCAAAGGAGCAATTTCCACTGCTCTGGGCAGGGTTAATCAATAGAAATTACCTGAACCTGCAGAGATCAGGTTTCTCGGACTGTCCCTAGCTGAAGACAGCATCCTGGGCAGGAAGATGGAAGATTCGTTTGGTTTAGGTAAAGTTTGAAAGTCTTTTCATTTCAAAGCTTCCTCTATCAAAATTAGTTTTTATTTAAACTAGTTTCCTATAGCAAAATGTTTAAGAGCAGTGATTTTGACCTTGCCTTAAAAAATTACTATGTTCAAAATGCCTGCATTGTAAAGGCTGAACATATATATTTGATAAATAATTGATTTCTCTAATAATTATGAAATGTTTCTGGCTGGTATTATTACAGTAGTTTCTTTAAGGTTTTATCTGTTCTAAATTATTTTGTGTCTACGTCCACTTTCGTTTCTTTTTTTCCATTTTCCTACTGTGTGCTTTCAGTTTGGGTGGTCGGAATGAGCCTTCCGCAGCCACTGCGCTTCCAGGTGTGTTCTGCTGTGGACTGTGATTTGCATTTGTGCTCAGAGGGCAACTTTCTGGTCCACTGTCCACCCTCAGAAACCTTTCTGTGTAATGTTTACCACAGACCTTCCTGCTGCCATTTCTCACTGAAAGGAGAGGGTTAAAGTTGTTATGATATTGCCTGAAGTCCTTCATAACAAATTAATATTCAAGATGCAATCTAAACTTCATTTAAAAAACGAAACCAAACCAAACCATGAACTGGTGCTCTCTAATAAAATTCTTGAAGTCTGGTCAGAAATGTTATGAAAACTCTTTGGAAAGTGTCTATCTCCAGACGGGTATTAGAAATTAATTTTACTTAAGTATGACTTACCAACATGGATAGATTAAAACTTGAAAACTAAACATCAGTTTCAGTTTATCTTAAAATTTCAGACAATGATCTGCTGAAGCTAAGGACAGACTCTACAAAATCTCAGTCGTTTGTGGACAGTTTCTGTCAGAGGGTGTAAGAATGAAGAGTTAGGGATAGTAACTCTGACTTGAATCTATTTCCATATTCTTGCTGTGGTTATGGCATGACGAAGCAGATGTATTCTAAACCTGCTGCTCTGCCATTTAGAAGCATGTTATTACACAGGCTTTCGTGACTTCAGCTGTTATCACTCAACATTTGGACATTTTCCTTAAGGCAAATCCCAAACTGTATTTCAGGCTCGTTAGATTATGTCATTTTAGCAATGATTCACAACGCAGAGCAGTCTTTGTGCAATGTGGTGATATTGGTCATTATATCTTAAGCTTTCCTAATTTTGTATATTTGTAATGGAACTAATTTACTTACGCAATATTACAGGGTAGATCTTTGATCCATTATGCAGATTAGAAAAAATATGCAAGCCTATGAGCTCAGGTGATAGCATCGGTTTTTATTCTAAGAAGAGGAACAAAGTTGTGACAAGAGTATGGCCAACAAATGGCTCATAGATGGCTAATGAAAGGGATATTGCATCAGCCCTCAAGTAATACAGATGGTGCATTGTATTGAACAGGGCTAATGAATGGAATGGTATCACATCTTTCTGAGCAACCCCAGTAAATCCTCTTCTGATGACAGTGATACTGACTCAAAGAGCTCTGAGGTTTTGTGTTGGACAGAGCTTACCCTACTCACCTTCTAACTCGCTGTTAAAAATAAAGCATAACCGACCTGCTTCGTGGTGGCCGCGATCTGCTGTGGCTGAGAAGGGCTGTATGCTCCGTGCTACATTCACAGTGAGTTCGCTTGATCTATGCATTGCAGCTGATCTGTGCATGACTATGAGACAGGACGCCTCCTTTAAGTGTTGAATTTAACACAGATCTAACTCTTTCTAGAAGTGTTCTTGTTTGCTAACCAGGAGAAAGGGCAGTTGCTACTGCGGGAATGACTCATGAGGTCAGCTCGCCGCTGTCCTCCGTCCCTGCAGACAGAGAGGCCAAATAAGTGGTCCTGGCAGGGGCAGCAGCCTGCTTCTGGCTGCTAGAGACAAGATTTTCCCATGGCCAATAAGCATTGCTTGGGGCATTCTGGTGAAAGGCAACATGCCCATCAGCAAAAAACGCAGCAGCCTTTCTCTCCTACCAGTTTTCGTTTGGTTGCTTCTCTCTCTACTTACAGCTGTTCCCAGTCCTTTGTCTCCAATTCACTGATACTTTGCCCAGCATTTCTCTATGAAAGAGAATTGGTAAACAAACCCTGTCACAATCTAAACATATGGAAAAACACATTTAAAAGCATAAATGAGAAGCAGAGTGAAGGATATTGCTAAACATAGGACTGCCCTATTATTTAGGGATGCCACCTGGCCAGTTTCTAACCAGCCTGGCTGGTCCTACACGTGTCCCAGATCTGTCAGAGCTATTAGGCATGCATGCATTGAATTTCTATGTGTTGTAGCCCTGTGCCAGGGTGTCTGGTCATGTTTTCTGGGTTTTGTTTTTGTTTTTTGCTTCCCTTAAAGAATGAGCAGCCTGGTACTATTGCACACCACTTTATCTGAATTGCAACAATGCAGTTGAGGACACTCATTACAATATTGGGATTCGGGAAAGCCCTGCTGTAGACTGGTGACAGATGGATATTGAATCAGTGAAATACTGAGATTTGTGACTGCAGTGCCAGAAGCCCACACTCCATAGTAACAACACGTCTTCTCCAGAGCCTGGTTCAGAACATACAGCGGTGTGAGCTCTGTGCCATCTTCTGTAGCGGGCAGGGACGCTGGAACCAGGACTTGCTCAGGACTGACAGGTTTTGTGAAGGCTTGGCATTTTCAGTGTTTGATAAGGTTATCTCCTGCTTTCATAAAGTCATGCAAAATCTCCCCCTCAAGTACAAATGTCTGCCAACGCCAGTTCAGGAGGATGAGGCTGAAGTCTGAACACAGTTAAAACGCAGGGCACCTCCGTCACTTTGCAGTTGGGGAGGCTTTCTCCAGCCTCCTCATCCAGGGAGCCGAAATCAAACGCAGGCTCACGAGAAGCCGCGAGTCATTTATAAACAACATCGAAACGGGAACACGTAGCGTAAGGAGCAGACTCAAATCCTCTGCTTGCAGTTTTAAGGCTGAACGTTGAATATGCAAGCCGATTCAAACTGTGGCTTTTGGGATGTTTCTCCACAAAAAGAAATCCCGTATTTAACACGAGGGGTTTCCACAAAAAGAAATCCCGTATTTAACACGAGGGGTTTCCACACGGCCTGCAGCTTGCGGAGCGTGTTTTCAATGGCCAGCAGCCGAGGGGAGCGCTGCTAAACGGCACCCGCCCCCGCGCTGCCGCCACCCCGGCCCCGCGGTCCCGGCCCCGCGGCCCTCCCCCCGCCGGGCTGCTCCCGCCGTAGCTCTCGCGAGAGCTGCGCGTGGGCGGGGCGCGGGCGGTGATTGACAGCCGCGCAGTCTCCGCGCGGTCGCCATTGTGCTGCAGGGAGCGGCGGTGGCCGTGGCGTGTCAGCCGGTGGGGCGGCCCGGCTGGGCCCTTCGGGGGATCCTCCGCTCCTGCGTGTCGGCGTCGTGAGGGCTGTGCCGCGGCAGTGAGTACCGGGGAGTGGCAGGTGGCCCCATACGGCCTAGCTGCCGCCTGTGCGCGGGGCCGGGGGAACCATTTTGTCTGGGCTGGCGCCCGGCTCCTCCGCCGGGCCCCTGAGGGCCGCTCGCCTCCTCCGCAGCGGAGCAGCGCGACACCCCTGTCCCGTGCTCCGGTCCTCCCTCTGGGGCTCGTCTGCCCCGCGGGGCCGGGCCGAGCGCTCGAGGCTGACTCGCAGCCTGACGCGAGCCCCGGGTCGGCGTTGGCCAGAGCGCGGCTGCGGCCGGAACCGGCGGGCCGGGGCCCGCGGGCCGGGCCTCTCCGTGCCAGCCGGGGGTAGTGCCCTTTTCAGTGGCCCCGCGGAACACCCGCTGCACGGAGCCCGCAGCTCCCGTCTCGAACAGCAGCCCTGCGTCCTGCAGCGGCTGCTCCAGCGGACGATCGACGTCGGTAAATACTGTTCTCGCTTATGGGACTCCCGAGAGGCTGCGGAGTTTTTGGTCAGTCTTTCTTGGCTGAAAGTTGAAAAAATAGCCTGAACAAATAATTGTGAAAACTGAGAGAATTGTTCCTGAACTCCATCTTGTTTGTCATAAAAACAATGATTGTGAGTAAACGCTGAGGAAGATTCGTGATCACAAGTTGCTTGGGAGAAATGAACAGGTGTATATCAAACTGTACAAAAACTTGCAGTCATAAAAGCTCGAGGCTTAGGTAGGAGTGTCACCACGTAGTTCCAAGGTAGAAAAGTGAATTTAGGAGCTGGGAGCGAAGCGTGTGGTTCTTTCTGATTGAAGGTACCTTGAGCTGTTAGCAGAAAGCGTGGAAGTTGGTAAAGGCTTCTCTTCCTGGTGGGCAGGACTGCCTCCCATTGCCCCTAATTTCTCAGTTGAGGGGTCAGGGCAGAAGAGAGGAGGAAAGGTTTTTATTTGCAGTGCTTGCTGTTTGTGTTATTTTTACCTTTTGAGATTACACTGCTTTCCTGTAAAGACTTCTTGGATCTGTTATCTCTATCCCGTGGCTATGTTAGGTCTAGTTGGCCTTTTATAATGTAGTTGGAGGGGTGACAGATCAAGAAGGGCAGGACACTTGAGCTGTGTACTCAAAATAGGCTGTTCAGCCCCACCTCTCCTTACAAGCTGGTCATCTGTTTCCCAGGTACAACCTGGAACTTAAAGTTTTATTTCAGAACTTGGTTTCTTTCAACTCTTGAGAGGTACGACAGGTATCCATTATTCCAGTAGACACAAGAATTATTTCCAGAATTTTCCATGAAGGTTTGCTACATTGTGTAACATGACATGAGCTGAAGAAATACGTTGCATTTTTTTTTGTATTTGTTCCTCGGAGAAGTAATTTCAGGTTTTTTTTGGCCTCACTACCTTCTGTGAAAATTGAGGTGACTACTTTGTCATTGTAGAACTCATTACAGCATGTTAATTACCACTTGGGATTTGTTGAACTCCAGGGTGGGTAAAAAAAGATGTTCAAGGTTTTAATTTGAGTGTCTTTGTGCTCATTCAAAAAAACCCTTAAGATGCTGATACTGTAAAAGGGAGCCATTCTCATTCCAAAATATCTATAAAAACACAATATTCCTCTTGCAGAAAAGTATTATTGTGGCTTTAATAATATGACTTCTTTTTAAATTGTGAGACCACTGTCCCATTCTGCCCTGCCTTCTCTGATAGGGTGTTCACCTTGGCCACCTCCTTGTGTTACCGTGATCAGCATTAGCCTTACGTGTCTGTTGTGTGTGTTCAAGCCAGCTATGAAGACAGTTCTCAAGCTTCAGAGGTGCAGTGCTTAAAATGGTTTTCAGAAAACTCTGAACACGAACCCAGCAAAACACAAACCAGAAGACCCTTACTAGTGTTGATTACCAAAGTGGCGATACCTAGTATCTGGTTTTATCTGTTTAATATATTCAGGTCATGGCTCCATTCACTTCAGTTGCACATACATGCTTTCATGATTTCTGCTAGCTGGATTCCAGGGAAATTTTATGATGGATGCCCAGAAGTTGAAGAGCTCTTGTGTAGCGTTTTTTTTTTTTTTTTTAAATGATTAATCTGAATTACATGCTTCACGACACTGAATCTTTATTGAAAGGCAAAGATAAAATCCAGTTTCCTTGAGCAGAAGTTATTTGCCTAGACCATAAAGCCTTTTTTGGGTACCTTTCCACCTCTGCATTGAACAAGGCAGCGTTCCTCTTGTCAGATGCCTGCTCTTATACAACTCTGACTCATCTTGATAGCAGATCCTTCTTGTTTGCTGGCTGAGGCCATGACTGCAGAAATTAATCATAATTTGTATGCATAAACTGACACTAAATTTCATATTTTCTAACATGCTACTTTTAGTTTGTTTATTAAGTCATTTTTTGTGTATAGCTTCTGCAGTATTTCCTCACTTAGAGAAAGAAAATACTATATAGATAGGATCATCCTGACATACTCAGGTTGAAATCACAACCTGTGCTCATTTACAAGATTAAGATGATTGATAAGAGTGTCCTCTTGGAATTAACGCTGGAGGAGTCTTGTGCCTTTTTATGTATGTTTGTAGAAGCGATTTGCTAATCTTGGACTCCATTTCAGCTTCTAGAGATAATTGGCTCTGGTGTCCACAGGCTTCTACTCTGTCCTTTCCTATCAGAATGCTCATTCTGTCCTGTGGCTGGTGATAAGTATTAAATTATCTCTAGTCTTGACGTTGTTATAAATTCTTACACTTCTGTCTCTTCCTTCTCTTCATCCAGACATCAGTTTCTACTAGTAGGAGCTTCCATCCCTTCTTCTAGCACTTTTGCATGTTCTACATATGTATGTGTCTGACTTTTATCTATGTTCTTTCATTCATCTGGTTCCACACTCATCTGAAGCAAAGTGGTCCAGAGGCAGAATGATCCATAACTAAAGTGATAGCGGTAGCGCTGGTGCTCTTTGTCAAGTACTTGGTAGTACAGAAACGGATTCATTATTCTGCGTCTGTCTCTTATATTTTGTATCAGGGTACAATGTAGATTAGCAGTGTTTTGGATGTCAGTTCTCATCAAGACCTACAACTGTCCTGTCCAGCATATACCCTAGTGTATAGTACATTAATTTAGCCTCACAGTTTGCAACTTGAATAGTTACTTTTTCACACTCAGTGCAGTTTCGGACAAGTGCTAGATTTGCAGTGCACATTATGGCAGATTACTCTAAATCTTAAATTAGCCATCGTTATGGTGTCATATCTAATGTTACAAATAAGAAGTATGACTGTTACATTTTGTTACGTTTTGATGTTACATGCACAAACAATCCACTTGAAGTGTGTAGCTTAGGTTATTAGGTTTGTCCTTACTGGGTTTCTTGTAAAGTTCCATGATTGACTGTGTTCTTCTGTATGTCAGAACACTGCTTAGAGCATTCTTACCAATACAGCTTTGACAATTGCATACCATTGCTCCATATTTACTTCGGGGTTTAAATGTAATCTGAGAAATGTGACAAATTCGTGGTTTCAGGTTCCTAATCCAAAGTTTGGCAAGTGGGAATTTTGGATTCTTGAGCGGATCTTTTTTAACTGGTGATGTCTCTAGCAAAGGCAAATGTGTTGATAATGTCTGGAGCGTGGTCTAGAAGCTGGTGTGCTTCTCTGTAATACAAGCCAGTAGCTCTGTTTTACGTGAATGTAAACATTTGCGTAAACTTGGTATGCCTAGTGGTTGATTTCCTGCCCCGCCCCCTTCCAAATTAAAAAAATCCTACTTGCAAGATGAAGCATTTAGGCTACTTTAGGTTGTCACCTGTGTTTTAAAGCTATCAACTGAACATGCACCACAACACTGGTTAAAAACCTTCCATTATGGAAAATTAACCCAGCTGTCCAACTGTTTGGTCAATAGAGTTCTGTAGAAACTGGCATTTACCAGGTAGAGTATGTAATGCAGAGTGACCTCCAGCTCAGATTAGAAGTCCTGAGTATGTGAACTCAACTTGAAACTGCACCCAGACATAAGGTACGTCTGGATGGATGCAACAGCTTTTTGCAGGCTGTTACTGGTGAGCATGGCTAATGTGTGGAAAAAAATGTGCCTTGCTCATTTTTTTCCTTGATATAACTTGTTCTCAGACGGTTAGGCCAGAACTAAAAGTGGTTAAATCACACAGGTTGTACCACTTTACCACTTCCGCAAAATACCTTGTAGCACTGGAGTTCTTGGCTGTCTGTTTTAGAGTTGTTAGTTACCATGCTACTCTTCCTGCATCCCACCAGTGAGGATAACCCAGTTTTCTTAAGTTTCTTAAGAGATACCTTTTGTGGTCTGATTCTGTCTGTACTATCCTGAGGAGGAAGAATCTGGGAATGTTACTAAAAGGGTTAGGTATCTCTCTGGAGCTTTTGAGCAACATTAAGTCAAAATATTCTTTCAGGGACAGGGATGACTACAGGATCACTTCTCATGTGGAAAAAAAAGGCAGTGACAAAGGTAAATTTATATATGTGTGTGTGAGAGATCATGTGTTCTTTTGTATACATTAATTTTCATGGGAGTTGTCTTTGGAGAAGCTAAATGTTTGTCTGAGGCAGGGAGACAGGAAATGTATTTTTTTCGTGGGAGAGTGAAGCCTCATAATTCTGACTGAAGGATAAGTCTGAGTGTAGTTCCTGCCAGTGTTGAGATGTGGTTCACTAACAGAAAAGTAATGTATGAATTTAGGAAATCCAATGACTCTTTCCCTGGCTCCTGGCTTGTTTTCTGTTAATACTGGTGCTGCAGAGTTCTTAAGGGAGTTCTACTTGTAGCACAATAGCAAGAATCTTAAGAATAGCAAAAGGGGTTATATTTCTAGTTTTCTAGTATGGAATGGGGAGGACGTGTAAAGAAGGGGTTACAAAAACTAGGGTAAGAACTCATTTCCCCATCTTACTCATGCACAGTGAGACCACAGTGCTGTGTAAATATTTGTATGTGTGAGTCATATTTATGATACACTCAGAATGACTAGTGTGTGTTTTGCATGTAGGTCCCTGCTGCTTAAAGAAAAACTAAGCGTGTCCTTATGCAGGATGCAAAGAATGGAGTCAAAACCCTCAAGAATTCCTCGAAGGATATCTGTTCCGGCCTCCAGCTCTCCACTAGGATCTAGAGCATTGACTGGAAACAGTTTAGCTGGTGCATATAGTGCAAGAGAATCTTCACGGAGATTAGAATCTGGATACCAGGTAATATATTTTGTTGCTTTCTGTGAAGTGTAAGTTAATTTAATATCTTGTTTTTATCAAGAAAATCCCTAAAACCCAGACAAAAAAGGGAAATACAAGGAAAAACCCCATCCATGGCCTTGCATTTGTGAACGAAACCCAAGGTTAGTTCTAAAGTGCGAGAATTTAATAACCAGGCCAGTTACAGTATTCTGCAGTGTGAGTGGGTAGTTCTAGGTTTGCCATCTTTACTTGCTTTTGTTTGTAGCTGTATCTTTAAAAATCATGGGTTCAATGAGTGAAGGTCACCCTGATGCTATGGGTCTGTTTTGGCACAAGGCGCTGCAGTCTTAACCCTGGGTAAATGGGGTTTTCTGTTGAGGGGCGGTGAGGATTTAATCGGAATTTTGATGTATGTATCACACTGAAAGCTGTTGATGACAAGATGAGCTGATCTGGTGCTGTGAAGTTAGATGTGTTACTGCTGTTCTGAAGTTAAACCACAAGAGAGTTACGTGTTTCATTTATGACATGAACTGCAGTGTATTCACTGCACTGTGTATTATTTTTTGATTATTTCCTGTTGAGCAAAGTGCTTCTGAGGAATGATCTTGATAACACTTCCAGGTTAAAACAGAAGGGAAAATAATTGTATAGAAGATCATGTTGTATCCTGTCTTTTCACTCAAATGCATAGAAGGTAGACTGAGAGCTTGTTACCCAAGACTAGTGCTTAGTGATAAAAGCAGAGGGAAGCTGCCTTTCTTGGCTAACTTTTGGTACTTACAGAGCTGGTAGGAGCAAATTCAGTTATTGCTTGCAGTCTAAGATTACAAGTGGCTGGGACAAGAAGAAACAAATAGTCTAAATGAGATTAAGTTTGGTCAGATAGGAACAGAATGGGCAGGCCCTTTTGCTTTGCTAATCCACTGAGAAGCCTACCTTAAAATACTAAGAACTGCTTCAGTTCCAAAGCATGTAAAAGATATGTCATTTAGAAGAAGAAGTAGTATGACTGTCAGTAGTGCTTTGGGTGTTCAGAGGCAAGAGAACTTGGAGCCTTGCTTTTGTAATATAGCCATTTCTACAGCTAGAGACCATGGTTATAGCTTAGCTCAAAAACTTTTGGCGACTGAGCAGTCAAACCTCAAGTGTTTGATTTTGACTTGGGCCAGAAAAATTAAGGTTTCTGTCAGGTGGGTTTGTTCTTCTTGCCCTTACCTTTTTTTTCATATAGGTGTGAACTCTTGTGTGTCATACACTTTTGAGATCAGTGCCTCTCCTCATCTGAGGAGGCGTAACAAACGGGTTAATTGTAAACTGTATGATCTAATGTATGTGACGTAGCGCTGTTTCTAGGTGACTTAAAATACAAAAATCAAGTTAGTGTAATGGCACGAAGAAAAAAATTCCTGTGCTTTATGATACAACATTAAGCGTTTTGTGAGAAATGAAGTGGAAGTTTGTTGGTTTTTGGTTTTGTCTTTTTAATGGTGTAATAGTGTCAAGTGTAATATATAAAATTTTGAATGTTTTCCCCATGACATTTTTATGCTAATGAAAATAGACACCAAAAACAGAATACCTTTATAATGCTTCAGTTATTAAGTTCTGATGAGGGATGTTTAATAGTCCTACCCTTTTTAAGTTTCAGACATAGTGATTAGGTTGAGCTTTCCTCACGTCATGCCTGATGATTACTTTCTCTTAAAGCCACTTTTTGGATACCAAATATGTTGCTTTTTTTCTTTCTGTTTTGGCTTTGGGACATCTTTACAAGAAATGAGCACAGTACAGAGATGCCGCAGCTCCCAAAAGCTGTGTGGGCATTAGAACGGTAGACAGTGTAATTCCATGAACTGTCTTTTAGAGCTCTGCGAGTGTGCTGTTCATGGATTAAGGTCTTTACTGTGGTGATCCGGACACTTAAGACAAAATTCGAAGATCTTGAGAATCTTAACAGCTGGAGAAAAAGGAAAGGCACGTATTTCAAGACCAATTAAATCTGCAGGCATGGCTCTTATTAAGAATGTTTTAAGAGAGCCTTACTTTTCTCTTGAAGTTGTGGAGCCTTATGCTCATGGGTAGATCATCCATATAAGAAATAATTTGGAAGCCTGATGAATCCTACTGAGACTTTGAAATACGAGAAAAGTTACTGGGTGATACTTTATTTTCAGGTTTAGTTTTGCCTGTGACAATGATGAGCATGAATATTCCTTCAGCTTTTTACATCCTAATATTACAACTTTTAAGAAATAGTGATAGAGACTATGGTAGTTGTAGTGTTAATAGGAAGAGGATGGACAAATAGTCACCTAGGAACTCTGTTTAACTGTAATAAAACAGTTGGATTTCTGTTATTTCTATTAATTTTACTAAAATCAAAAACTTAAACAGTGGTAAAAGGGAAGTGTTTAAAACTGGGAGAAGATACTGTATCATCTGCAGTACTATGCTGTGTTTTTTAAGGAATAACAACTTGATGACATGCTTTGCATTTCTTGTACCATGTGTTTCACTAAGACAGATCACGCTGCTTATGTAAAAATAATTATCTGTTAATAGACCTGAAATTGTTTTATTTCCCCCCCCCTTCCTCTTTGCAGCCACTCTTTCCCACATTAGAACCGATGACCAGGACAAGACAGACAGATTGCTTTAGTGGCCAAAAAGCCACTTTTGCTGTGGCACTTTTCCTGTTATAGACACTTTTTCTGCACATTGGGGTTTCTTTACTTAACATTTTAAAGTGAGGTCCTTAATTCTGCCCTGCAGCTGGAGTGTCTAAGTTGGGGTAATGCCACAGAAGCCTTACATTTCAAGTTTTTGTTGTCTGCAGTCAGATATGAGGACAGATAAAGGAGCTGATAATTGCTAGAAAGTAATGTAAAAAAAAAAATAAAAAAAAATCTTTCCTTTTGCTAGTGGTTCCCTCTCAAGCCTGTTTAACTTTTTGTTGGGTATCCCTTGAGATTTCTTACGAAAGGTTTCTAGATGTCTTAGTCCCTTCATGTCTCTGTATTTTAAATATTCAGATCAGACAAGATGCATATGATAAGCATGTTGTTCTTCAGGAGTCCGGTGTGTTGAATAGTTCCAGTAGAGACTGGGGAATTGGAGAAGGAGACACCCACGAAACTCCTTGGAAGCTTACAACGTCCTCTCCAACTCGCTACTCAGGGACACTTGATCATCCACATGCTGGAAGATTTTTGGGAAGCAGAAGCAGACTGGTGAGGATTGCTAATGTGTAATACCTAAATAAAAAATCAGAGGTTTACCTTACACTTGCCAATCTGAAAAGCTGCTAGCAGGGGCTCACTGTAATGTTTCTAGGTAAGTAGATCTTGTCAAGTCAAGATGAAGGGAAAGCAAGAAGATAGCAATGTTAAGAAATGATTCAGAGGATGAAAATAATAATGTATATTAGTTTTACAAGTATTTAAGAAATAGATTTTAAGTGAGAGTGGCTCTGCAAGTATCCATTTAAAAAGAAAAAATGAGGGTGATTAGAATCTGATGTTGTAGTCCTGTGGAGGGCAGAATTAATCTTGTTTGTACTCAGCTTGTTCCATCATGAATTTCTAGGGGTGGTGGGTTTTGGATGGTATCAACTTTGTGGGTTAACACCAAGTTCATGGTTTTGGCCACCTGCTGCAGTACGCTTGCTGTGGAGGAGCGGTTCCTGACTGTGCCTGCTGGTGTGCTGCTCTCAGATACCCTGAGAGACAACGAGCTGCCGTCTGACTGAGCTCCAGGGCTCAGGCCCTTACAGCTTAACTGGGCTCTAGAATGTGCTTTCATAACTCCGAAAAGAAAATAGCTTGCTTCTTTGACATGCTCATGCACTACCAATGCCAGTGAACACTGCAGAAGATACCCTGAAACTTCCACTTATCGAATAGCAAATGATTAGAAGACAAGTTACGTGTTGAAAAGGTGATTTGTGAGGGAAATCAACCTGGTTTTGTACTTGGTTTGTGACATTTGTTTCTGTGTCTTCCGATCTGTCTCTTATGGTGGGATAAGAGAAGTACTTAGATACTTCTTAGTTTTAAAGGTTAAAAAGTAGTGACATGACTTTAGTAAAAAAAACATAAAATACAAATAAAACACAACTATAATGACTACTGTAATTTGGTTCATACTTAAAGGATCCTGGTTGTAGGTACTTTGCGGGAGCTCAGCTGAGCTTTTTGATTGAGCTCAAGGGTTTTTATATTAAAAAATAAAATCAAAACATTTCAGATAGAAAACAAATTCCTTGGCTGCGGGTAATCGGGCTAACAGCTTTATAGGCTATCCCGATTTCTAGTTTTTAATATTTTTTTAGTACTGCTTCTGAAAACTGATTTATTTCAGTGCTGTATACTGCAAAAATTGTCTTATACCCGTTCTTCACTCTGAACTGTTTCAGTTGCACTTGAATTTAATATAATAAAAATATATCTGGTCTAGATAGCTTACTAGAAGCTAGAGCTGACTCCTTAGTATACTATTTTAGATTAGTAAAAGAAAAGATGGATTAATTAAACTACTAAATAACATAATGAAGCTGGTCAGTTTTGGCCATTTCTGGACAGCAAAATTATGTTTCCTTGGAGATCTGTAAAGCTATATTTGATCATGTTTATAGCATTTTACAAATCAGGAATATCTTTTTCCACTGTAAGCCACATCTCTCTATAAAGGTAGAAATAATGCTGATTGTAATAGAAACCAGCTATTAGTAGGACTGTCTTGAGTAAACCTGGTAATACTGATTGAGAGCATAAATCCTATGTTATTTTTCAATAATAAGGCTTGCATCTTAAAGTTGTTCTTTACTATTTTTGTGAGTCTTGCACTATGTACACTTTTGTTCAGTGTAAGCACATCTCGAATACTGTGTCTGTATTTTTTTTTTAATGTTATTTCAGTCTACGTCGTCTTCCTCTCATTTTACATCTCTGTGTTATGGTGAGTCTGAGAGAACTCAGGGAGCATACTCAAGACTGCACAGCCAGCAGCGAGATAGCGATTCAAAGAGACCGAAGCTGTCTTGTACATCTACCTCTTCCGTGAGAAATAATGGCTTGACTGCCTTTTCAGGTGAGAAGTTGATTACTAGAGCTTGAGTTAAGTGAAATTTGTCTAAGTAGTAAGATGAGGTTTTATCTTATCAAGTTTTTACAAACTTACTTTGAAATGTTATGCTATTGTTACTTTTAAATATCGAAAGCCTGTACCTAACAGGAGAGTGTGTTGGCACTGGTAGCAGCATTGGAAGTACTGAGAATGCTGTTAACGTGGTCTGTTGAAAACCCAGTTGTATGCATGTCATTTTAAAATTATTACCTGTACCTATTCCATTTGCAGTAAAGCTGAACTTTGTGCCTTAAATATGTCTTAATTGGTTGAGATGTCAAGGAAAGAATGAGTACAGCTGCTGTTATGAGTCAGATTGTGTTGGCAAACCTCCAGGTGCCAGGGACAGCAGAAGGGGTATCTGCATCGCTTAGCTCTGTGTTTCCAGAAGCGCAGTGTTGTGGCCTGTTAGAGCTGGAAGAAAGTTCTTTTTTAGCAGCAGGGCCTAAACTCATTCTATAGGCCGAGCGAAAATAAACATCCCACACTGAGAATGTTTATTTAAAACTGAGATTCTCATTGAAGCTCTATGTGTGTGATACTTGGATAGATGTAGGCTAACCAATATGCTAATGGCAGTCTAAAGGTCAGGAGATAAGGGTCAAAAACTTACATTGAAAATAGTTCTAGAACGTTTTGAAACAGACTGTTGGATCCATTCAGATTACCCTTGTGAGTGTGGATCAGCGTTCTTTTACATCCCTGTGTGGAACCGCACAGACATCCAAATAAAAGTGAATAAATTATTGTTCAAAACCCAGTACTGTTGATGCTAGAATGACCATTAAAATTTCTCATTATGTTGTAGGACTCAGTCTTTCTATTTCTCGATTGTTGGTCATCACACTGCCAACCAATGAATGCTTGAATTTGGATTTATAAGTTAGCAGTAAAATGAAATCAAGGTGGATTTTTCAGAGCTGTTGAAAAATGCTGTTTTGGAACAAGCACTTGGTTCACAGCTGAAGTATGTACAGTTCCCTGTTTAGTTGTTGGAGCTGTTAGCAAAAGAAAAAAAAACAAGATCCCTTTTTAAACCGAAGTGGTTTACTCTGCAGTATGAGCAAGAACAGTATTAATCATTGTTCTTAAAGTCATGTCTAAGTGGCATTTAAGCTTCAGCTGTCTTTCTGGAAAATTAGTTTTAGGAGCATCTGAGAAGCATAATTAGAACAGCAGCGTTTACCAAGTCTCAAGCTGCTGTTTTGCCGTATGGTGAAACCTATTTAGTAACTAGCTAGCATCAGAAAGCAAGATGCTATTTCTTTTCCTCCTCCTGTCCCATATGAGTGTTAATGGGTCTGTCTCTTCACAAAAGTATTATTACTTTTTTGCCAGTTTAGGTTTCAGAATTAACTCACTGCAAGATTAAATAAGTGCCAGCATCAGCAGAGTGCTGCTTTATCTTGGCTTTATGCTGGTGGCTGAGACTTGATCAGCTTAGTGGTATTGTTAAATTCTCCGTGATATGGTATAACCAGAATGCATGCGTAAGTACCAGCTTTAATGGATTTTTAAATGATGACAAAACCAGGGAATGTATTTACTTTTTCTTTCTAGATTCCTCTTGGAGGTACAGTAGGATTCCTAGATCTTCTTCAGTGATGCTTGGCTCCCTTGGAACTGAGCTGGTGAGAGAGCGAAGAGAGTTAGAAAGAAGAACAGATCTGTCTGTTAATAACCTGGTGGATCACAGCTACAGAAACAGTGACTTTTCATCTTCAACGTGTATGTATTGTACAACTGAAAGCTTGTAAACCCATAGGTTGTGTACCTGTTGGTTTCTTCACATGTTCTTTTAATAATTTCTTCAAAACACAAAGCCAAAGGACATATTTAATTTTAAGGTTTCCTTTTAAATAAAGTTGGTTGGCTGCTTTGCATGCATTGGCTAAACCATCAAAGGATACATGAATGTTCTAGCTTGCAGATGCATTCAGTCATAAGAAAATGCCATATTGGTGTTTGCCGCTGGAACTGTGTGAATAGTCAGCAAGCCTGTTTTCTTCTTGTTCATCTTAAGATCTCTTTGTATTTAGCTATGGGGAAAGAAGTAACTTTAATTCAAGAAAGGGTTTTCATGTAGGTTCCCATATTGTATTCTCCATTTCCCTTTGGGTTCTTGAGTGGTTATTAGGGAAAACTGCTAAACCACTGAAAATAAAAATGAATAAACTTATGCTTTACATGAGGCGAAAGGTTTGTTCCAGGGTAACTGCTAGTTACCTGGTAGTACAGACTTCTGCTCTCTTTTCACTTTCCATTCAGAGTGTTGTGGCCTTTTAGAGCTGTCTCAGGAGAAGCCCGTCGTCAGTCGTGGTCTGTCACCTTCTGCAGATATATTAGTGATATTTTATAATACGGCATTTAGAAAAAAAAATATTTTTTTTACAATTATAGAAGATAAGCAGAAAAGACAAAAACTAGTTCCACATTTCATCTTGCAGTTTTGCCTTTCCACAAGAGTGTGTTTAACATCATCATACTCTACATTTCTTTAGTAAGTGGGTGGTTGGAGGTTGCCTGATCGACCCTAAAGGGTGAAATGGATGGGTGGACAGCCTCGCTGTCCGTGCTGCATTTCTAGGAGTAGTGCCACTGTTAAGTGCTACAAAAATAACTCACAACTGTTTCCTGCTGTGTAATCAAAGCCATTTGACAGACCATTGGCATCTATGCAGGTGTTTCTTTAGTAAGAATCTGCCACATGCATAAACCTCAGCTTGAATGGTGATGGCATTGCAGGAGCTGTTCAAAAGAACAAACCAAAACAAACCTACAAATGTGAAAGGTTTCAGTTCCAGAATGCGTAGAGAAAGCTTCAACCTCCTACCTTAATCTACTTGTGCTTGTTAATTATTTGAAATATTCAATAACTTTCCTTTCGTACAAGGTTAGCAGGCTTCAGCTGTGTCCTTCTTCCCCCTCCATGCCCCTCAAATCCAGCCATTTGAGTAAGGAGGCTGGCTGATGTTTGCCGCCCCAGCTGCTTCAAGTCATGGTAACTACAGTTCAGCTATGGTAGAATTCTTCTTAGTGTGCTGAGGTACTTAAACAGTGTTTACAGAAATGTGCTTATAAGCATCGTAGAATGGCTTGAGTTGGAAGAGACGTTCCCAGCTCCCCTGCCATCTGCACCAGCTCAGGGTGCTCAGAGCCCCGTCCAGCCTGGCCTGGGATGTCTCCAGGGATGGTTCATCCACCACCTCTCTGGGCAACCTGGGCCAGGCTCTCACCACCCTCATTGTAAAAAAAAAATTTCTTCCTCGTGTCCAGCCTGAATCTCTGCTCTTTTAGTTTAAAACCATCACCCATAACAGGCCCTGCTGTCTGTTCCCATCTTTCTTATCAACCGATTTGAATAAGTACTGAAGGTCCGCAATCAGGTCTCCTTAGAGCCTTCTCTTCTCCAGGCTGAACACCCCAGCTCTCTCAGCCTTTCTTCACAGGAGAGGCCTTTGAGCCTCTGATCACTGTTGTGGCCTTCTCTTGATCTGCTCCAGCAGGTCCATGTCTGTCTTGTACCAGGGACCCCAGAGCTGGACGCAGCACTGCAAGGGGGTCTCAGCAGAGCGGAGTAGAAGGGAAGAATCTCCTCCCTCCACCTGCTGGTCACTAGGAAACACTGGGTGATCAAATGTAGGCTTTAAAAGCAGGAGAGGACACAGTGTAGTGACAGTTATCTAATTGGTTATAGGTAATCAAGGTAATTGGGAGCGCAGACAAGATTACTGACACAGAATGGTTAAGTCTGATTGTGCGAAGCCAGTTGCATAGTTGAGCATGTGAACTTGCTTAGTCGTTCCATCGATAGCAATAGCTAGATAACCCTTTGGGGCTGGAGCAGTTCAATTCGAGTGTTTCTAGGGTATTTTTGAGGTTTTGGTTTCAAACATAATAAGAATAGCCATCTGATTTAGATACTGTTCCATTTCTGTTATCCAAAGTAAATATTTTTATGCTACCTTTAAGTAGTGTTTTTAGCTGCAGTTCTTGATGTTGTTATGGTGAGAAGAGTAAGGGGAGCTTGTAATAGATGAGGAACATATGTGACTTTATCCATGTGTCTGCTTCAGGTGCCCTGGTGTCTGCTACATTGCTGAAATTTTGATTAATCCATCTTTCTCAGTGTACAAGCAGAATGGACCTTTAAGTTATAAATAATATCCTATATAATTTGCTGGTTTTAATTCAGATGCTATTATGTGGCTTCTGAAAGATGGTCAAAACCTTCATAGTTGCATATGAGAAAGTGAGTCATACCTTGATAATCTGAAGACTTTGGGGGTGTTAGATTCCAAATAGATTTACCAGACTGAAACCAGTCTAGGTTTTAGTTTAACTTTAGAATTCTGGGAAGTAAATTTAAACTTAATGCTGCTCTGGAATCTGCCTGCCAAATTTGAAGTAGTTTTGAATAAGGATCACGAAATCCTGCACTTTTGCATTTACATTTTAGAGTTATTCATCTGGAATGTAATTATCAGAGAGCTGTAGCATTATGCATCTGGAATGTAACAGTTGGAGCACATCTTTTCATAGTATTTCCTCTGCTTTTCTGCAACAGATCTTCAAGACAGACCTGCCTCTTCGTATGCGGAGGGAGCAAGACCAAAAGAGAGCTCATTAAGCACTTTGAGGCTGAATGCATCCATGAACCGCCAGTTGCCTTCTGATCATCAGCCATCCTTTTTCAACAGAGACTCTAACATGAGCTCTTCAAGATCCAGCTATTCTTCAAGACAAAGGAGAAATGAATTTGAATCTCCCCAGAGGACCATGCAGCCAGCATTTTCTCTTACTGCCATTAGAGACGAAACTCCTTCCTCCAGTGGTTCTGAAAGGGTTTTATCTTCTCGGAGGCCATTGAACGAGCCTGCAGCCGACAGCGAAGGGAGGCGCACAACCAGACAGCTGCTGTCTCGTTTAGCATCTACTATGTCATCCACATTTTTCTCTCGACGCTCTAGCCAAGACTCATTGCACACAAGATCATTAAGCTCTGAAGAGTCAACAGTAGTCCCAAGAGTTCAGGCTTCTACCTTATCAAGTAGTAGTGGAGCTGTGACTCCAGATGTTCCAGGACTTCAGACATCTGAAGCTTCTCAGGGATTTAGTTTTCTTAGACGAAGGTGGGGTTTATCAGGAGTTTCACAAAATCATAACTCTGATTCAGATGGGGAAAGTTACAGACCAGACTCTGAAAGCAGGAGCACAGGATCCTGGTTGTCATCATCTTTGAGGAACAGATGTACGCCTCTCTTTTCCAGAAGAAGAAGAGAAGGAAGAGATGAGTCTGCAAGGATCTCTACCTCCGATACAGCTGCTAGGTCACAACATGTCTTCAGAAGAAGAGAGCCAGGTGAGGAGACCTCTCTTGAAGCATCAGATAGCTCTCCTCGGGCTTCTGTTAGCAGATCACCAACGCCTGCAGTATCTGGTGTTCCTACAGCTACTGCCTCCCCACCGGACTCGGCCCACAGCAGGAGAAGTTCTGGAATTCTGCCTGGTTCTCTCTTTCGCTTTGCAGTGCCTCCAGCATTAGGAAGCAGTCTGTCTGACAATCTTATGATAACTGTAGATATTATTCCCTCTGGCTGGAATCAGTCTGATGGACAAGAAAGTGGCAAGTCTAGAGTACCACCTTCAAGAGATCCAGAAAGGCTCCAGAAAATTAAAGAGAGGTAAATTACTATGGGTTTTTTTGAGATAATAGAATGTACCTGATTTACCATGAGAGGGTTTTCTGTAACCATGACGTTAGAAGGAAAATTTCCTTCAGGGAAGGTGGCAACTCAGTTCTCTGTCATCTGTGTTCTCACTTTTGTCTTTGGAGAAACTTGTTTTAAATCTCATTGGTTTGAGAACAGTTGGATGAATGGAATTGTCATTATAAAAAGTCTTACATGAAATGTGTCACAGCATTTGTTGATATTCCTTCCTATTCAGCCTGCTTTTAGAAGATTCTGAAGATGAAGAAGGTGACCTATGCAGAATCTGTCAGATGTCCTCTGCAAGTTCTGACAACCTTTTAATAGAGCCATGCAAATGCACTGGAAGTCTGCAGTATGTTCACCAGGAGTGCATGAAGAAGTGGCTGCAGTCAAAGATTAATTCAGGTAAAGCAGACTTCCAGGTACACTGGGAGGCTTAGCAGGAGATTACTAACATGGAGGTATTCGTTTGAAAAACAAGCAGTTGGGGACAAACAGCAGTGTGGCACTTCCAGGCTTATTGTCATTACACAGCTTCCCATGTTAGTTCCGAGAACTGTGTTTGTCATTCAGATAATTATATTTTTGGGATCGTCTACTAAAGATATTAGGCCAAATATAACCCTGCAGAAGTGTGGCTTTAGAGTTACTCTACCACTTGGGGTGAGCTTGTTCCCCACCATTCCCCATGCTTGTGCTTCTAGCTTTTTAGACTTTTATAGCCAGGCTGCCTGTAGTAGAGTGATAGGAATTTGATAATCCAAAAATGTTTTTCTGTTGTAACTATATTTAAATATATATACTCTTTTTTTTGTTGTTTTTTTTTTTTTTTTTAGGATACTAACACCCGTTCAAGGCCGTTAAAACTGCTTGTTCAAAAAGTTGCTTCAGAGGGCATATAGAATTTTTTTTTAAGAAACACTTTAGAAATCGCACACTGTACAGTTGTTGTAGTAGATTGACTAGTTTATAACTAAGTTATCTGTAGTGTTTTTAAGGCTTAAAAATAGGTGGCTTGGTAGAAGACATGAACATCATGGTATACTTTTTACCAAAGGAAGGTGCTGGCATCTGGTTACTTTTTTACTCAGTATCAGAGGACTCACAACAGTGTAGGGATGTATTAGAAGCCCCTGCCTGCAGGAGAAATTAATGAGGTATTTAACCATGGAAGACATAGATCTACCATAAACTTTATTAATTTTTTTGCTTATGGAGCAGCTTGTTTTAAACCTTGTACTGTATGACAAAATATTACTCTAGCAATAACTTTAAGCTATTCCAGTATATTTATTGTAAGTTTTGTGTATATTTGGGTTACACTGTAAAATTCAAACAGCCCAAGCAGTGATTTTATGCCAGGCTTGCAGTAAGATGCATGTCCAAAATGAACGTGAGGCAGAGAATAAACATTCTATAGTGTTTAAATTCTGACACTAGCAGATGGTCACTGCATTCATATTAGAGGCTTGCTTTTCTTCTAACATTGCTCTGCAAAGTGAAGTCAAGAATTAGTTATGGTTTGTAATGCTTGTCTGTCATATGTTAGAGATTATTGCAACTCCACACTGACTGTCCCTCTGCTCCTCTCCACCAGGTTCTTCTTTGGAAGCAGTAACAACGTGTGAGCTGTGCAAGGAGAAGCTGCACCTGAATCTGGAAGACTTTGACATTCATGAGCTCTATAGGGCACATGCTAATGAACAAGTTAGTATATTTTGCGTAGCTTGGTAAGTGTTGCTTTTGTGCTGGGAGGGCGCTCTTCTTTAGGGAAAGAAAATGCGTCTCCTTTTCAGAAGGACTGTTACGCACCTAAAGTAATGTCAGCATGGGACAGATATTTTTTTCCTCAATATGCAGACAAATTCTATCTTCCTGCTGTGCTTCCTATAGCTGAGCTTTCAGTAAGTGTCTCATATCTCTTATCCGTTTCTTACTTGTGGATCTGTCATAGAGCTTTGCAGTCCAGTGTCTCTGCTGCGTAGGCGCAGTGGGAATACTGGTATGGTTAGATTGAATTTCACGTCATCATTCATTTTCTTTGCTTTGAGCTGTTTTTTTTTTTTTTTTTTTTTTTAACGCATTTAGGCAGTTGTTTTAAACATTTAAAAACTTGTTTCATCAAAGTGGTACAAACTAACCTGTTTTCTAACAGCTTCCTGCTGCTCCTTCAAGTCCGTTCCTAATTTAGAACAGCTAAAGGCCATTAGTATTACTACTGTTATATAAATACATTATCTTGGAACTACTGGATTGTTTAGTATTTAAAAGTTAATAACAAAAATATGGTGTTTTAATTAACTTAGTTCAGGGTTTTTTCCTCATCTTCTGGCTTGTATTTTGTGAATATAGAAAGACTAAACATTTCCCTACCACAGAAGTTGAAAGAAGATACAAAGTGACACCAGTGTCTAATTTTCCTATTATTTAGAGTAGGCCCTTGCCCTGGTACTGTCGTGCCTGTCACTTGCGCCAGACTCTGCAAAGTCTTTCTAGAGAGTGCCCTCACCTTATGTTCTAGCGGTGGTTACTGTCATTATGCTTTGATAGAAATAAGAGCTTTAAAACCTTTTCTTAAAGAATTGACTCTAAATGACCAGTTTGGCAGTAGCATCTTCAAAGTTTATCTTATTAGGGAAAATAATTTCTAAAAATATTCGTAGCATCATAAAGTTTTTTACAACGTTTCCTTTTATTTTGGCTTTCTGTAAAGCTTTGGGAGCACTGAAAAGAAACCAGAACCGTTTGTTGTGGTTTTTTGGTTTTTTTCCCCCAGTGGTAAATCCTCTGACTTTGATTCCTTCCTGTGAACTAACCATGGTGAGATTTTATTTACAGAACTCTGTCTTCAAGGATAACGTGTTACATCTGGGGTGGGTGGGAGGAACCAAACGTATAAATACTTTCAGTACTTAAAATTGTTTTAAGTGTTACATTTCCCTAATTTTCTTCGAACAACCAGAGATCAAATACATGTTTCCAGTAAAATTTAATTCTTATTCTACTTCTTGAATTGTATATGTGGACTTAACACTGACATCTGGAATGTTTGTTTTGATCTCCTTTAAGGCAGACTATGAACTCATCAGCTCCGGTCTCTACCTTGTAGTGTTGTTACACTTGTGTGAGCAGCGCTTTTCTGATATGCTGGGAACTGCCAGTGAGGCCAGCACACGTGTCAGAGTAAGTACGGTGATTTTATGGCAGGAATTGCTCATACAGAGAACTTGGAACTAGAATGTTACCTTGAGTGACCTAGGAGCTCGGTATCTGGGAAGCGTGCTTATTTAACAGATTTAGTTCTGAAATGGTCTGGGTTTGTCAATGCAGTAACACCATGTTTGAATTGAAACTGAAGGTGCTGCTTTATTGCAGTTACTGTGTTGCAAAATAATTTTTTGTCAGGGTTGTTGGTAATACATTGCTTTGTACATGTGTTGTCGTGGTTATTCTGAATTTACGTAAAAATGGAAGACTAGCCTCCCTCTGTACAGGACATGCAGGTAGAGAATGTTGGACTGTCTTATTCAATTAACTTTTCTCATTATGTCAGTCAGTATTGCACAGTATTGCAAAGATCTGGACCTTGCAATGCTTGTCAGATGGATTGTGCCTGAATATGTACCTTCATATTACATTCTGAAGCTGAGTAGCTATGATGTGGTTTTCTGGCATTAGTCAAAACTCTTATTAGCTGTATTTCACTAGCTTCTTGTCACTTAAATGTCTTGGCTTAGAAATGCAATAAGTACACATTTTACCAGTAAGAGCTCGTCATACACAATTATTTCTGCATAGTGGCTCATTCAGAAATCCTATATTCTACATGTTTATTTGATACTAGATAATGAAGTGGTGCTCTTCCTCAGCTAAGCTCCTACAAGCCAATTTGTTTTCTTAGTTACATGCAAAGAATGGACCGTATTAAGTTTGTCCAACACTTACTGGAATGGTTGAGAGCAGGTACTAGGTCCCTGGGGCAGGGGCAGGACTGTACTCTGACCTCTCACTGTGTTAGAACAGTGGTTCTCTTTTCTGTAGACATATAACGTAGAGCTTGTATTCCTTGATCTACAAATGGCATGTCCGGTTTTCTCTGCTACAATTGTAGAGACAAAAAAAGACATATAGTCTAATAGTAGCCAGCCTCAGTACAGGTTATTATATTGGGTGTATTGCAGAAATAAGGTGTTTTTACTGTTTTTCTGTCAGATGTGGCACTGCGCGGTTGCGTGCCAGTGCGTTTCGAACCATGGAGGGCGCTGATGTGTGTTCAATACCGAGCATACAGCTGAGCTATGGAAACTGTAGTGATCTTGCTCCATTTCATTTGTGTGTCTCAACATGTGCGCTAGCACTGAAACAGGTGTACATTGTCACTGACAAGAAACACTTGGTTGAGACTTTGGAAGTTGCTTGAGGAACTTGTATTCCAAGGGATTGTGGTACCACAGACTTCTAACACTGAACTGCCACCATTGCCTAATAGTAATCCTGCTCTCAAACTTTTTGTTTATTATAGCTAAAATCTTAAGTGTACGTATGCATTTTTCGTTATCCTAATTCAGAGGGCTGTGTTTTGACATATTAATGTTGAATTGAAAGGATCCAGCTAATGCCATCTGTACAGATTATGGTTTTCTGCATTACAATTTCTAGGAACGGTTTTTGTAAAACCGGCCCTTGCTTATGTGTGCTGCCTTCAAAACTGATGTGTTTTACAGACTGTAGAACGTGGAGATGATGCCACCAACTGCTGCCAGAAACATTTGACGTAGAGTGGAAGCTGAAATAACTCTGCAGTAGCAATTTGAAGTCTAATATGTGGGCATTTGCATTAAATTTTGCACTGATTTTTCTAAGTTGGGCAAATGGGTTAGGATAATCAGCATCTGGGACAAAGCTTTGGGATGTAAAAAGTGAAGAAAACTGTGCTAACTTGTTGCAAATTTCTGCAGATAACTTTGCAACTTTTAAACTACTTTCTCTCTGCCTTGTTTCTAGTTTATTAACCTTGCAAGAACTCTTCAGGCACATATGGAAGATATTGAAAGTAGGTGCTTCCCCTCTTCCCCTCCCCTCCCATTAGGGCAACTCAAAATTAAATGAGTACAATCCTCCTTGCCAAGATTCATAATACTGAACTTAATTACTGAAAATTTGACTTTACCCAGCAGTCCTTTTTCCATTATCAGTAGCATTATTGCAAGAGGGAACTGGTTTTAATTCTCCATGATTAATTTCCCAACAGCATAGATTTGTTTAGACCACAGAAGTGTTTTCTGCAAGTGATGACGAGATTCATGACTAGTTACAGCTTGGTTATTTGAATTCTAGCAATATGAAGTTATGGAATTGGTGGTGACCTTCAGCTTGTAGCCTTTTACATGAGTCCTAGCAGGAAAGAAACATTTGAAGTTGAATTGCACTTCAGTTATCCTATTTCTCCTGCCATTTCGTCTTCTCCCCTTTGTTTTTTTTTGCCATGTTTTCTACCACCTGCTTCTTTTTTTCCTATCCACACACTTTTCAGTTGTGTGCATCACTTGATCAGACCGTGCACTTCAGGCATGGAATTGAACAGTTGCCGGCTGTGGCAGAGGACCACCCTGCTCTTCACCTAGCGGCTTCTTCAGTGTGCTTGAATGAAAAACTGAGTGCTGACTTGTGGTGCGTGTACCCAGGATCTCAGGCACTAGGTGAACAGGCAGTGGAAGGGTACTTGATCTGCCTTTTTTGGTTTTCCTTCTAATGTGCATGTGAATGTCAACGTTCCAAGTTTGTATATGAATTTTCAGTGCATGGGACGCATTTGGAGTACGGTAAGGAATGGTGTGGGTGTGTAAGTTTTAGTTCAAGGAGCAGATGATTATTTTTACATTCATGGCAGCCAAAGGTAGACTTGAGTTTAGAATTTATTCCTAAATTATGTGCATCCTTTTAGAGTAAAAAATCTGTATTTGATTCAGTCTTTATCTGACTTGCAGATGAGGAATACTGAGTTTTAGATTTATTATAGATACTATTTTGTTCACATTTCTCTTTGAAGAACCGGAGAAGTGAGGAGACAGACCTTGCTGCTTTCTGTGTTCAGAGATGGAACAGGTTACTCAAGTGGAAATACTTTATTGACTGCAGAGTTTGCTTAAGAGGACAGATTAAATTCCTGTTACAGACAGGCTAATGCTTTGCAGACTTATTCTAGTTGTCTGTACTGACATTATTTAGTTGACAAGGATGTATTTTTCTTTTAGTTCACCTTGTGACAGTAAAATCCTATGCATATGTGGGCTTTATGTTCCTTCTGCATATGTTGAAAGAATGAGGGTGGAGAGAGGAGCTTCTTCCAAGTAGGCCTGGCTTTACTGCATTAAGCAACGTATATATGAGAATTTAGGAGTCTCTCTGTAGTTTAGTCTGCTGAACATTTCTAGATATTTTAGTATCCGAATTGTTAACTTTGTGAGCCGTTTCTTTCCCTGTGCTGGGTGCTGCTGTCATGGACTGGATATACTCTCCTCTGACTACTGTTGGAATTAGCTGCTGTAAACACTACATAGAAGTTGAATCTCTGGCGTAATTAAGTTTTCTTCCTTTTATGTTGAGGAAGGACAGCAGGAGGAGACTGCATTTTGTAATGTTGAGTTTTGATTTGAAAACGCCATATTTTTCAGACATGAGATGCATTTAAAAATTAATTACACAGGGTTTGGGCAAGTATTACAATGTGCTGTTTAACATTATAAAACTACTTGTATTTCCTCTGCTGATCTTAAAGTGCTCTAATTTCACAGACCTTTGTCAAGGCTGCTGATTATACTGTGTTGTTCAACAGTTTCTGAGGATGATTCTGAAGACTGATGCCGGCAGAACTTTGATACTGCAAGAGACAAGTGGAATTGCTGCAGAAATGCTGAACTGGCAAGAACAACATCAAAATACGTTTGTTTTTTTTCCTCTCCTTAGTAAAAAGTGCATTGATATTACTGTAGTATCTGAAGCGTTGTTGAATTCAAAATCAACTGCTGCACAGCGGAACTCAGCGGACTTGAGAACTACTCAGCTTGTGTGAGGATTAGAGATATATAAAGCAACTTGGCTTTTTAAATGGTGAGGATGATGTGCTTTGTTCTGGAAGACATCGGATTTCGAATATTTAAGGGAGCTCTATATCTACCTTGATGTTTCCTCCTTATTGTAGTTGGCTTTCTGGTGTTGTCTGTCGAGTTGTGCTCCTCTCCTGGCACTAAGTGGTGATCGTGGGGCTCAGGGTGAGGGGGGGCAGGGAGGGCGGGGGTGTCCATGGACTTAAATAAGTTTTGTTTGGGGTTTTTTAAACGCCTCTGTTGACACATTGTATAAAAACTGATTGCTGCAGTGTTAATGAATGAACAGGAGGATGAGCAAGAGACTGTAGAGATTGTTTGGGTTTTGGTTTATTGGAAGATTATTATTTAACTCAAAAAGCAATAAGATCTTGCAGTGGTCTTCTCATACTTAGTGATAGCTTTTTAATGTACTGGTTTGGAACCTTGAGATTATATTTGATATGAAGTGGCTGTTCCATTGTGGAGTATTGCAGGGGTAAACTCTTGCATTTCAGCATTTCTGGCAGATCTGCAACTTGATAAAGACCTAAGGTTGTTTAGTTTAACCAGACTTTTGTACATCCCACCTTCACTGTTCAAAGCACTGGCTGTCAATGTGTTTTCTAGCGTTGTCACTTCTTTCTAAATAAAGATGACAGAGGTACGCAGCTCTACTGGTATTGTCTGTTTTATTTAAACGTGGACATTTACAGGAACTTTAATGGGAAAGCTCAGAAAGCCGTGGTCTGTGGTATATCTTTACTGATGTTTGTAAATTCTTATGCAGATATTTACGATTGTTTCTGATCAATTTGGATTGAAATGCTTTATATTAATGGCAGTACAATAAATTGTCATACTTATGTTAGAATTGTATTTGCTATAAATATTTATATTAGCTTTTAAAAATTACTACAGTAACAATGTATCTGCAAAGAGTGAGGTAAATTGAAACACCTTGAGTTCAGTTTATTGTATGTAAAACTAACTTTGGCAGAAGAAAGAACATGCCTCAACAGCCAAGATGAACTTGTGATGCTAGAGTTACCTTTGCTGGCGTTACATGAGATGGGCTGTCATCAGCCTGGAAAGAAGATGGAATTTGAAGGAAATGGCACATTTTTGTGCTCGTTCAGGTAACCTTGGGGCTGGATGTGCAGCGCCCACACTCAAAAGTATCATTCTAGCAAGTAGTTGAAATACAGCTCTCTTTTAGACATGAATTTGAAAAGTGAAGGTCCAGGCATTCATGAAAATGTTTCTAAGTCATTTCTGAAGAAAGTTAATTCAGGTTTGTAATAGAAGTTAAATGTTTAATTCTCTCTGAGTTAGTTGGTATAGCTTAATAAAACATTGTACAGTGAAGCAGACAGTATTTTATATGTGCTCAACACATTTAGAGTTACACGCATGAGCTCTGATGTCCTTCAAGTCATCAGTTTATTAGAGTATTTCTCACTTTTTTTTCCTGTCCTTGTAACAAACGTTCCATGGAAGTGAGTAATTTCAGTTCCGTGTGTAAATTTGATTCAAGTGAACTGTCACTTCGTCTTGCAGCCTCGTTGAGCTCTAGTGCAAATGAAGGAGGGACGTGGGAGTATCGTGGTGGGATGGGCCGAGAGCAGAGGGTCTGACGCACTGGACGGGACGCTGCCCCCAGGAGAGCGGTGCTGAAGGGCAGGGCCGGAGCTGTCTTGCACACACCGTGCTGTGAGATCTCTGTCCGTGGCAGCACCTGTGTCCATGCACGTGGCTGTCCAGGCAGGCGTTGGTCTTGTCTGCTGGTGCTGTCTCACGTCTGCGCAATCCTCTTTCTCTGGGTTTGGAGACATGGGGAATGGCCACAGTTTGTTGCTGGCCCCAGCTGTTCCCAGGTGTACCTGACCCTCACTGCTGGGCCCAGATCTCCCCAGTGGGGTCAGTAACGACTGAGCCAGGTGTGGACGGCACCAGGCTGATGGGAAGCAGCTGCAGAGCTGAGCACCTCCTCTCATCTTGGGGCAAGTTATGAGCTGCGAGGTTGATATGGCCCACGGGGGTTGCTCAGTGCTGTTGAGAGTCCTTTGGGCGGGAGCTCTCCCAGATGGAGATGCTTCAAGTGTCCATCCTGGGGTTCTACAGCTGCTTCTGTGTCAGCAGTTAGAGGGAGTGCGTGTTTTTCCATGTCGCAATTCTGATATTTTGCTACTGTGTGAGTGCTACTCTTCAGTTGTGTGCCAGCCTTATGTTCCAGGTTGCTTACACTGCACTGGGTTGTGTTGTTTCAAATGTCCTTTGTTGTGTGCGTTGTCCCAAACCTGGCTGTGGTTCTGGCTCTTCTGCCACTCTTCCATCATAAGGAAGTGACTTCAGGCTCGATGCCACTATCAGGGAGCTCAGAAGAGCCTGGAGTTGTGGGTCACCCAGCAGGTAATGAGATACCACAGGAGAATTAAGCCCTATGCCCTTCCCACTCCAGTGCTATCTGTTCCAGGCAGTTACACCAGCTGGTTGTTGTAGGTCCCTTCCAACTGAACTCCCTTCTTGAGTCAGGTGGGTTGTGTGTGTGGAATTCTGGGTGTTTCTTGTTTCAAAAATGATGGGGGGATGATCCCTGTGGGCCACCGTGTGTGCTTGATGGCTACATGGTGCAACTGGTGTGATATTGAAGGCTGGGGACATCTGGAAAAGGAGTTGGTGCAAGCTCTGGTGCTGGTTTCTGTAGATGTGTGTAACCTCGTGTACCCGGGAGAGGTTGCTGGGGTGACAAAGGAATTAGGTGGGAGGCTGCAATGCATTTCTGTGTTGCAGAACATGACTTGCAGGCTTAACTTTAAAAAAGCATATAGTGGAAGTTAATGTGACTTGTAGATCATCCATCTTATGCTCTCCGTTCCCTCCAATGCTCCCATTGATGGACTGTTCACTGGAAAGCCAGTGACATCTACAACAAGCTGGCAATTTATAAACTCAAAATCAAGAGGAGATACCAACACGGTACTATCTTCAGAAATTCTAGAAATGTATATGTTGGACAAATGGTTTATCAAGCTCTTCCTGTACCAGCTTCCTTCCCAAACAATTTGGTTCTTTAGCAACAGTTTTACCATCATAATCTGGATGGCAACATTTCTGCATGTGATCTTAGGTCATTAGTTTAGAATCTGATGGTGCTTGTGTTTAGTTTTATTATTATTTTTTTTTTTCCTTTTATCTCTCTTTATTTTTGCAATTTCTGGGACAGTTCCAGGTGTATTTATATTGGTATTATGCTTTGAGGAATTTCTGGTTAGGTTGTTTGAGATTTTCAGTATTAGATGACTCATAACCACATGTATTTATTTCCTCAGCCTTAGCATATGATTCCAGGTCATAATTAGGGCCTCGGTGTCAAAGTGTACCAGCAGGTCCGTAAAACACAGCATATGGATATTATGATGAAAGGAAATTGAGATATTGCTTTTGTGAACCTGAGAGCTGCAGAGCAGGCGTGGAAGGAATGACCACAAAGAATCTCAACCGGCCTATAAAACGGAAGCTGAAGTTTGTTTTCTTTTTATGATAAAAGAAAGAACACTTTGCTAAGGTCACAGGGAGCTGAGTTGTGCGGGACTGGCTGTGCAGCTGTGTGCGCTGACGTGACACTTCATGGAATGAGGTTCTTTTCTTTCAAATATTCAGTTCTAGAACTTTACTCATTGATTATAGAACACGGGGTTTAAAAAAATCTGCATTAAATGTAATTATGCTCCCTTTTGGGTGAGAGGGCCGTAATAGATATTGCAAAGTTCGTGTCCTTTTTCAATCTCATGAGCGAAGAGGAAAGCCGTGATCACTCGTGGTGCAGTACGACCATCTGGCTGCTTATGTGGGAAGTCCTGGTCACGTGTACTCGTTTCCGAATAAGCGCAAGTGTTCCCGCACCGTCCCGTTCTCAACACCTGATCAGCCAACTTGACTTTTTAGCAAATGGTAGATTATTACCTACTTACCTTCTACAGATTTCAGTAAAGCATTGGAGTGCCTTCCAGGCTAAAACACGGTGCTATAACAGTGCTCCAAGATTTTTCTCCCTTGAATTGAATTAGTATTCATGACCTTTCAAAATAATTTTGGCAGACAATGGATTTATCTCCTTTTCATAAAATGACTGGTTAGAGCATTCTGTTAGTTGTTTTTCATTCCATTATTAACAGTTCTAGAAAGAAAGATGATGTGGCAAAGCCATGTGCATCTTTTACATCCCTCAGTATTGAAGGAATTATGTTGAATTTATGTATCGGTCAAATGCTGCTGGTAGTGTAACCGTATGTTGCTATGACGAGCAGCATGTACATGAGCACAGTGGCAGCAAAAGTCGATATATTAACAGGACCATGGAGGAAGTTGGTCTGAAAAGTGGATTGCGTTTAACTGTAAAATTTCAGAATGTAATCTGCCATCACTGATGGGATAGGTGGATCCTGAAACGTATTAACTGTCAGGTGTTTATTATTGATCTTTTTATTGGTAATAGTACCAAGTGTCTAAATAGTGGGCGAAGCAAGATCTTTTGTTACATGTACAGAATGCACATGTGCTCGCAAATGCTGATCAAAGCTGGTAAAACCAACAACCAAACCTCCACCTAATAACTGGTGACACACTGGAATATCTGAATAGTCTAATCATGTTTTCTTTATAGAGTTCATTCTGTTTTATTTTTGCCAGATTCAATAAAATTACTGTTTAAATACATGTTGGAATCTACTTCAATAGCTTTTAATGAGAAAAACCACAGCATTACATGCTCATTGAGAAACTAAATTTGAAGAAGACACAGGAGGGGCCAGGCTTTTTTAAACACTGTGGTGTGGCTGGGGCTGCCCAGCAAAACCAGGTGGTCGTGATAGCAAGTTCCAGAGCTTTACTGAACCCATAAGCCTGCGATCGGGGAGCAGGCGCCCTGCCTCGTGAGCTGCTGCTGCTCTTCTTCAACATGCTCTTCCTGCTTCTGTAGATCTAAACTGCTCCACGGGCTGCTGTATCACAGAAACAGACAGTGCTATTAGGGGAGGCTTTTTGGGACTGGACAGACAAGGTATGGAAGTCCTGGATGTGGGCGTCTCCATGCTGGGGCTGAGCTCTAGAAAGGGGGCTGTGTTGGCCAGGCCCCCGGTGGGATGGTGCTCTGGAGGTCGTCCTTGCTTAGCTCTCTGCCTCCCATAAATGGTCCAGCCAGTTTCTTCACCTCTGTTCCTGTTTTTATTTTCTTTTCTTTCTGCTTCACATAACGTGTGAGTCCTGTGAGGGAATGGGCTATGCAGAGGCCAAGGATTCCTGATTACTGGAAAGGCAGTTATGGCGTAATGACTTTGTTTCCTTGTATGAGACACCACCTACTGACTGGTTCTTCACTTTGTGCACAGAGATACTGAGGAAAAGGAGACAGCGATTGTGGGGGACTGCGGTGGGTGGGTGGATTCCCTGGCGGAGGGCACGGGAATGGAAATTAGCCTTGAGGATACGAAGGCCCACCCCTGAGGAAGATGGGAGTAACGGAGTATCCGGAGATGTTAAGGATGTACCCGTGAGAGAGAAGGGAGTAGACGAGTAACGTTGATGACAGCAAAAATAGCCAATGAGATGTCACTGCTGTAACTTGTAACCAATAGTGAAGAGACACATGAATTGGTAAAACTGTATAAAAATGCACTTGTGGCAAGAAATGGCATCTGCTACTTTCATCCTGGAAGAGCTTGGTCGTTTGTCCGTCTCAACCATGACACCTGGTGACCCCGACGTGATCCTGCATGAAGAGGGTCTCGCGCGAAGAGACAGCGCTGAAGCTGCAGCAGCCGCGGGCGAGCTGTGCACACGGAGCCGGTGCAGCCGGTCGAGCAGCAGGGCGAGCTGCCGGAGATCCGGACCCTGGAAGAGGCGCCACGCCAAGAGCTGGTGAGATACCGGGAACGGGGGGGCAGAACTTATCTAAAGAAGAGGGTATTATATTATCTACATGGAAGTTGCTTCTGAAGAAGGGAGTGTTAGCCTTCTGGAACTGACTTTATGAAGGACGTTACTATGGGGCAAAGCACTGCTGAAAGATCCAAAGAAACAACTGAACTGTTAACAACATGGCACTTGTTGCTAGAGACTTTGAGAGGATTACAAGAGCAACGGGAACAGGCAGAGAACCACTCAGCTGTGTGAGGATCAGACACGTACAAAGCAACTTTGCTTTTTAAATTATGAGGATGATGCACTTTGTTTTGGATACATCAGATTTGGAATGTTTAAGGAAGCTGTCACTACCTTGATGTTTCCTCCTTATTGTAGTTGGCTTTCTGGTGTTGTCTGTCGAGTTGTGCTCCTCTCCTGGCACTAAGTGGTGATCGTGGGGCTCAGGGTGAGGGGGGGCAGGGAGGGTGGGGGTGTCCATGGACTTAAATAAGTTTTGTTTGGGGTTTTTTAAACGCCTCTGTTGACACGTTGTATAAAAACTGATTGCTGCAGTGTTAATGAATGAACAGGAGGATGAGCAACAGACTTTAGAAATTGTTTGGGTTTTGGCTGTGGTCGGTGGTATATCTTTGTAATGTTTGTAAATTCTTATGCAGATATTCTTAAGCCAACGAGCACGGAACGTTTGTGAGTGTGACCTGCTGTGCAGTTCAAAGGAAGAAAGATGTGTGAGCTGCAGCAGCAGGAAGGCTGCAGCCGTGTAAGCCGGGGGTGCAAACGGCACGAAACGGGCTGCAGCGGCGGAGCCCTCGGTCCCGGGCCGTCCCGGGCGGGCGCCGGAGCCCTCGGTCCCGGGCCGTCCTGGGCAGGCGCAGCCCGAGCGCTCCCGGCCCCGCTGCCGCTGACCCGCCGGGGCCGGGGCCGCGCTGCGGGCGGACAGCGCCGCTCTGCGCCGCCGGCGGCTCCGGGCCGGGAGGGGGGGCGGGGCCCGGTGGCGGGCGCGGACGGGATTGGCTCCTGCGCGGGATGGGCGGGGCCACGCTGCAGAAGCGCGCGGGACGAGGAGCGCGTGCCGCCGGTGCGGCGGCGGGAGCAGCGCGCGAGGAGCGGCGGGGCCGGCGGTGAGCGAGGGGCGGGCGGACAGCGGGGAGACTGGACGGGGCCGCCCCGGTCCCGGCTGAGGGGGGAGGCTACAGGGGGAGGGACGGGCTGGGTTCGGCAGGAGGAAGGCGAGGGGCAGCCAGCCGCAAGAGCGCGGCCCCGGGCCGGGAAAGGGGCGAGGGGGAAACACGCGGGCGGCTGTGAGGGAAGGGAGCCCCGGGCTGAGCGCTGCGCGGGGCTCGGGCGGGGCCGTGGGGCGGAGGGGGGAGCCCGTGGTGCCGCAGGGCAGAGGGAGGAAAGCGAGCGGGAGGGGGCAGCGCCGGGTCGGGAGCGGCGCAGGCGGGGCCGGGGCCGCCGTGGGGGCGCCAGGGGGCGCGAGGGGCGGGGGCGGCGCTGCCGCGGGGAGGGGCCGGGAACGGGGGGAGCGGCGGGAGCGGCGGAGGAGCCTGAGGGCGGGACGGCGCGGAAGGAGCTTGGGCGGGAAAGGCTGAGGGACCTCAGGGAGGGGTGACATCGGGGAGGCTTTGGCGGGAAAGGCTGAGGGAGCTCAGGGAGGAGATGGCGTCGGGGAGGCTGCAGTGGGCAATGCTGAGGTAGCTCAGGATGGGATGGCACTCAGGTGTGGTTTCAAAGGGAAATGCTGAGGTACCTTGAGGAATGGACGCTGGGCTGGGAACTATGAACACATCAGATTGGTTCAGAGAGTGTTCATGACAGAAATTTGTGCAGTGAAGTATTCCAGCAGAGAGAGGGAGAAGAGCCAAACTTAGATCAGGCCTCCTAGGACGCCTGCAGGTTTGGGGACAGGGATGATGAGGTTGTTAATCTGGTCCTAACTTTTTCTCTCTCTCCCTTTTGCAGCACCTGACCGAACGGAGGAGCAAGTGGATGGGAAGTTCCTGCACCATGTCACAGATCACATTTATTACTCTCGCCCTCAGAGACCCGGAGATCCAAACCGTTCGCATGGTGCCTTGAAGCAGCCTGTGCTCATGCGCTTCTCCCAGGGGGAAGGCGGAATGGCAGTGACTGGCCACGTTGAGCCACAGGGTGCACACTCTGCAGCTGTCAAGCCCAGCTCTGCGTCAGCTCACACCTGCGGTTTTTCACTGCACATGCAAATCTGAGTTGTCGCTGGTTGTTGCAGCGTTTGGCTTTGGTGAGGACAGCGTGTGTTTGTCAGCAGTTGGTGTAGGTGGAATCTTGAGGAGAAAGCGATATTTCCGTGCCAGAACTGGTTGGTGTTTGCATGGTATTGTGGCGGTTGTTCCCGCAGGTGATGAGTGCTGGAGTGTTATTGCAGGAAAGGGGATTTTGGAGGCTTGTCTGTGAGATGCACCAGAGGCAGCAGCTGAAAGCGAAAGGCTGAGATTTGGAGGGTTTGTGGGTGGGTTTTGGGCGGTTGTCAGCTGAAGAGTTGGCTGTTTGCAGGTGAGGTGTAGGGCAGAGGGTGAAGCTGACTTTGCCTGGGCGGCGCAACTGGCTGGGTGTGCAGAGCTGGGGAGAGCGGGCTGCTGCGGGTGACCCTAAAGCTGGAGAACCGGCCGGCAGCTCCAGAGGCTCCCGCTGCCGGGCAGGGCCGTGCAGGCCAGTGCCCTGGGGCACAGCGACGTGACCCTCCGCAAGGACCAAAGAGCAGGTGAGGGCCGTGGGCATTTGTACTGAGCTGTGACATCTCTAACCCGTGACATTGGGGTCCAGCAAGTACCAAAGAGCCGGTGAGGACCGTGGGCGTTTGTACTGAGCTGTGACATCTCTGACCCGTGACATTGGGGTCCAGCAAGTACCAAAGAGCCGGTGAGGACCGTGGGCATTTGTACTGAGCTGTGACATCTCTAACCCGTGACATTGGGGTCCAGCAAGTACCAAAGAGCAGGTGAGGACCGTGGGCATTTGTACTGAGCTGTGACATCTCTAACCCGTGACACTGGGGTCCAGCAAGGACCAAAGAGCAGGTGAGGACCGTGGGCGTTTGTACTGAGCTGTGACATCTCTAACCCGTGACACTGGGGTCCAGCAAGGACCAAAGAGCAGGTGAGGACCGTGGGCATTTGTACTGAGCTGTGACATCTCTAACCGGTGACATTGGGGTCCAGCAAGGACCAAAGAGCAGGTGAGGACCGTGGGCGTTTGTACTGAGCTGTGACATCTCTAACCCGTGACACTGGGGTCCAGCAAGTACCAAAGAGCCGGTGAGGACCGTGGGCGTTTGTACTGAGCTGTGACATCTCTGACCCGTGACATTGGGGTCCAGCAAGTACCAAAGAGCCGGTGAGGACCGTGGGCATTTGTACTGAGCTGTGACATCTCTAACCCGTGACATTGGGGTCCAGCAAGTACCAAAGAGCCGGTGAGGACCGTGGGCGTTTGTACTGAGCTGTGACATCTCTGACCCGTGACATTGGGGTCCAGCAAGTACCAAAGAGCCGGTGAGGACCGTGGGCATTTGTACTGAGCTGTGACATCTCTAACCCGTGACATTGGGGTCCAGCAAGTACCAAAGAGCAGGTGAGGACCGTGGGCATTTGTACTGAGCTGTGACATCTCTAACCCGTGACACTGGGGTCCAGCAAGGACCAAAGAGCAGGTGAGGACCGTGGGCGTTTGTACTGAGCTGTGACATCTCTAACCCGTGACACTGGGGTCCAGCAAGTACCAAAGAGCAGGTGAGGACCGTGGGCGTTTGTACTGAGCTGTGACATCTCTAACCCGTGACACTGGGGTCCAGCAAGTACCAAAGAGCAGGTGAGGACCGTGGGCGTTTGTACTGAGCTGTGACATCTCTAACCCGTGACATTGGGGTCCAGCAAGGACCAAAGAGCAGGTGAGGACCGTGGGCGTTTGTACTGAGCTGTGACATCTCTAACCGGTGACATTGGGGTCCAGCAAGGACCAAAGAGCAGGTGAGGACCGTGGGCGTTTGTACTGAGCTGTGACATCTCTAAGGCGTGTGCGAGGGGCTGGGGCCAAGGCAAGGTGGGCGCGCTGTGGGGTGTGGGGAGGTGTCAGCCCCCAGACTTGTCCCCTGTCTGACTGTAGTGCCCGTGGGCTGCTGTAGCTCAGTCCTTCGTGTGTTTCTCTTCAGGTGGAGCAGCGTGCGAAGGAAAAAGGAAGCAGAGGAAGACGGTGAGCCTGCGAGGAAGAGTGTAGCGAGTCGGGCATGGACTCACGGTAAGGTGCCGTGAGAGACATTAATTACAAACTCAGGTTTGCGTTTATACTCGCTATGAAGCTCGCTCAAGCATTTGCTGATTAGCTAGGTTAGACATTACATAAGCGATGTATTTTGTGTTCCCACCAAAGTTGCTGCCAGTAACACATCTTTTGTCTATCATAATCTGTCCCTGCTGGGGTAGCTCAGTCCTCTGTGTGTTTCTCTTAGGGGAGCAGCGTGCAAAGGAAAAGCGAGGAAGGAGGCAGAGTGATGGATACAGAGGGTTGGAGCGCACCTGCCGGCCAGGAGGGATCAGGGAAGAAGACACCGGTGGTGGAACCGCAGGTCAGGAGAGCTCAAGGAGGGAGAAAGGTGACTGTGGCCATATGGGTTTTTCTAGCTCACACACCAATGAAAACAGTTTGGATAATAAAAGAAATGTATGCAAAACCAATAAGTAAAGGCAGAGAATGTTTATATGCGATGTATGGGATAGACCTGAAGGTGTATTTATTCCTACGACAAAGGAGAATTCGCAATGGTAATTAACTGAGGATGTGAATTTCCAGATTGCATTGGCAACATACGCAGGGAACATATCAGTTTATTACCCTCAACATAAAGTGTGGGCTGAAACTGGTAATTTACCGTTGTGCAGCAAACGCTGCTGTCAGCAACGACCAGTAAGTGACAAGACTGTAATTACTGATGGCTCTGGTCGCTCACGTGAAGTTGTAATGACGTGGCTGAACTCAGATACCCAGTGCTGCAAACACAAGGTAGAGAAAGAGACCAAGGGTCCAACAAGTTCCTGAGCTGACAGCTGTTGGGATCGCTGTGAGGTGTTCTGCAACAAACCTTTGAATGTTGGAACTGGCTCGTATTATGCAGCTGGCATACTTAACCGCCTGGAAGCTTCTTTTCTTAAGGAAGAGGACAATCCTCTTTTGATGGCTGAATTGAGAATGCTATGGTTTCTAATCAATCACAGACATCATGGTTTTTATGCAATGCACACCCGCTCTCGCACGGCCCTTCCAGGACCTCTTGCGGAAGGCAATAGGAGGGCCGATGCACAAGCTGTGCTGCTCACTGTGCCTGAAGCCTTGCAGCAAGCTAAATGATCACATGAATCCTTTCACCAGAGTGCAAAGGCGTTAAAACGACAATTTCAAATGACAGTGGATCAGGCCAGGAGCGTTCTTATGTCCTGCCCTGATTGCCAGCAGTCGGCGCCCGTGCCGTGCACAGAGGGTGTGAATCCAGGAGGGATTGCTGCCAGTGAAGTACGGCCAGCTGGGGTGACGCGTTGTTCTGAATGGGGTAAATACGTACGTGTTTCTGTACGCGCTCATTCCGGATTTCTCGTTGCTGCTGCACACGCTGGTGAAAGAGCACGAGACGTCTGTGACGTTGGTTGACATGTTCACTGTTTGAGGAGTTCCACGATATGTAAAACCAGAGGAAAGCGGAACGCACGCTGGATTAGAGGAGCGATCCCCCGAGTGCCCAGCGCGCTGTAATAGAAGTGCCTGCTGTTTAACACTTTCAAAACAGCGATAGCGAGTCTGTTTGCCGACTTTCCGGTATCATGTTCTGGCGACGAGGATGGGATGATCTGCCTGACCTGCCGTGGTCCCCAGGGTCTCTGGGACCTTGTGCCGGCACCGGGGAATTCCCGGAAGGGACCACGGATCCTGGGACCAGCTCGGACGCGGGTGAAACCCCATCAGTGAGATGAGGCGCTTTCACTGTAAAAATAAAGCTTTCCCCCCTTAATTTTTGTCACATATTGTAATTAGAATTAATAGAGATATTGAAGCCCGTCCTAGCTGAACTGGAGAAAAGACAGCAGCCATGTGTATTTTTAAATAAAGAGTAAATCAAGTCTGCTAGCTCGTTATCTTTAAGCGTTTTACTGTGGTCACGTCCCTCCCCAGGTTTTGTGTCTGTCGTGTCAAGGCCTGACACCCACGGCCACAGGGATGAACCACCACGGGCACAGCACCAGGAACCCGCCTGTGCTGTGCTGTGCGGTCCGTTTCCCAGGGAGCCCGCGGGGTGTCCCCACAGCCGCAGACACAGGTGACCCGGCTGGGTGGTGCCCGCAGAGCACAGTTTGTGTGACCTGACCCGCTGGGCTGCCTGGGAAAGCCGGGGACAAAGGGCCGGGCCGGGCAGCGGGAGGTTGGTTCCAGCTCACGGAGCAGCTCGCAGCGGCTGCGGAAACAGCCCCGAGCCGGGACGTGCCCCCGGCCGTGTGCTCCCGCCCCACCGCGCGGGTGTCCTGGCTCTGGGCATCGTGGCGCAGGATCGTTTGAGAACCGTTCCTGACCGTGGGTGAGGGCTGGGACTGCCCCTGTCACTGCCCAGAGCCGAGTTGTTGCTGCAGACAAGACACGGGCACAGGCACAGGCAATATATTTTACTAGGCCAGAAGACATCTTGAGGAAAAACAATACTTTATAAATGTCGGGGTTTTATCTGTCATCAGTGTGTCTGCCGTGTGCGCGGCTCCGGGAAAGCGCGTTCAGGGAGCTCCGGCTGCCCCCGGGCCAAGAAAAGGCCCGCGCTGCGGGGCCCGGGGGGCGCTGCGTGACCGCGCCCGGTGCTGCCGCCTGGTGGCCACAGCCCGGTACTGCAGCTGGGGAGCGGCGCGCTGTGCCCGTGCCGGGGGACGAGGGGGCGCTGCCGCTGCGGGCGGGGTCGTGCCGGTCAGAAAGGGGCGGAGGCGGACGGACGAACCGCCGCGAGACAAAGAAGCCCCGGCTCTCCCGGGGCAGCCCCGCTGCGAGGGGAACGGGCGAGGCGGCAGCAGGAGGCGGCGGCGTCTCCTCGGCCCCGAGCACGGGGGAGAGAAACCTGCCGGCCGGAGCTCCTTCGGGCTCTGTCTGTTCACAATGAATTTATGGGTAGGTGACCAGCCGCCCCCCTTTTCCGCGTGAAGCAGAGGAGCGCGGTTCGTTGTCGCCCTTTAAACGCGGCGGCGGCGGCGGCAAGCCGCGCGGCCGGAGGGCGCGGGGGGGGGGGGGGCGGTCCCGGCAGGGCGGCGAGCCGGCGGGTGAGGATGCAGAGCGGGCCAATCAGATGGCGCGGGAG
Source organism: Columba livia (assembly GCF_036013475.1). Taxonomy (NCBI): domain Eukaryota; kingdom Metazoa; phylum Chordata; class Aves; order Columbiformes; family Columbidae; genus Columba; species Columba livia. Next base: position 38,679 of record NC_088608.1, on the reverse strand, counting down.
GGCTGGAGGGCTGGAGGAGCGGAGCGCTGGTTGGCTGCCTAGGCACGTCAGTTGCCTTTCTGTCTGCCAATCAGATTGCCGGGGGGGCGGGCGTCGAGGGCTGGGTACTGCGCATGCCCCAAAGAGCGAGCGCTGATAGGCGGAGAGATGCTGATTGGCGTGCCGCCCGCAGCCAATGATGTTGCCGAAGGGGCGGGCGTTGCGGCGTCCCTACTGCGCATGCCCCAGCCGCGATCGCTGATAGGCGGCGAGAGAGGTGATTGACGTGTCCCGGGGAGCCAACCGGGATGCGGCAAGGGGCGGGTGCTGCGGTCTCCCTAGTGCGCATGCCCAAACCGCGAGCGCTGATAGGCGGCGAGAGAGGTGATTGACGTGTCCCGGGGAGCCAACCGGGATGCGGCAAGGGGCGGGAGCTGCGGTCTCCCTACTGCGCATGCCCCAATCGCGAGCTCTGATAGGCGGCGAGAGGGGTGATTGACGTGTCCCGGGGAGCCAACCGGGATGCGGCAAGGGGCGGGAGCTGCGGTCTCCCTACTGCGCATGCCCAAGCCGCTAGCGCTGATAGGTCCGCGGTGTCTCGGTGCCGCGCCGTGGGGGGAGACCGGGAGCGAACGGGAACGGGGGTCGGGGCGGCTGCGGAGCGCTCGCTGCGGCCGGCGCCCGGGCATCGGGAGGCGGGCGGCTCAGGGCCGCCCTTCGTGAGGTTTCCCGGAGGCGGCAGAAGGGCGGAGGGGAAGGAGGGGACAGCCGGGGACCTCCCGCCGCGCGCGTGTCCGGGGCGCGGCGGCTGTCGGTGCCCGCGGAGCCCGGCGGGGGAGCGCGAGGGGCACGGAGCGGCGAAAGAGGCGGCAGGTGAGTGCGGCAGCGGCGAGGGTGACCGTGCCGTTGGAACGGGGGGAGCGGGAGGGGCCGGCGCGGCGCGGCGCGGTGGCGTTCGGTTCCGGTTTCCCCCCCCCCCCCCCGCCCCCCCCCGCCCTTACGGCCGCGCTGGCGAAGCTGCTGGGAGGCGTGCGGTCCGGAGCCGCGTCTCCCTCCGGCGCAGCGCCCGTGCCCGGTGCGGCAGCCCCTCCGGGAGCGGCGCAGCCCCCGTCGGTCGCGGGGACGGTTACAAGCAGAGCTAAGGCGCGGTTGCGGGCGGGCTGGGTGGCGTGGCGAGCGGGGCGCCGCTTCGGCGGGAGCTCGGGGCGAGCCCCGGCGGGTTCCGTGTCCTGCGGGCGCGGCTTTCGCGCCGCGGCTCTCTCTGTGCGCTTTTTTGTTTGGTCGCGTTTGTTTTTTGGGGTTTTTTTTGGCGGGATTCCCGCGAAACGCGGCACGACCGCTCGCCCGGGGCTGCCGCGGCGGGTCTCAGTGGCGCCGTCCTGTGGGCAAAGCGCGGTACTGCACCCGGCCGCCCCAACGCGGTGCCGCGGCGCGCCTCGGTGCTGCCGCCCTGTGGCGAAACTCGGGTACTGCAGCGCACGGCAAGGGGGGGGGCAGAGACGCCGATCGAGCCGCGGGGGTTCGCGGTCGGGTCTGTGCGTGCCGGTGTCCGTCCCCCCCCGACGGGGGTCAGGTCCCCATTGGTGTGCAAACGACATCCCTCCCTCGGTGCCTCCTTAAACGTTTAATGATGTAAATATTGCTCCTGCTAACGTTGTCGGCGCGGCTTCTTTCCTCAGTGGATCCGTCCGGCAGTCGGTGGCCCACGGTTGCTCGGCAACAGCAGAAGCGGATTGAAGGGACCGGCCGCTGGAGGATGCCGAAGCCTCCCGGGTCAGCGATGGGAGCAGCTTTGCGTAAAGCGAGGGGTACGTGAAGCCGGGCGTGCGGGGCCGACCGCCCAGCAGGTAAGGGAAGCTAAAGCTTTACCTCCAGGGACTTCTGCCCAGAAAGCTGAAGCAATTGCTCTCGCGTGAGCTGTAGAGTTACGCAAAGAGAAGAAGATTAGTAGCTGCACTGATTCTAAGCAGGTTTCTTGAAGGGTGCGGGCCCTTGAAGCCGTTTGAAAAGAATAAAGTGTATTAACGGCACAAGGGAGGCAGATTAAACGTGATGCTCCGGTTGCTGGAAGCTGTGCTGTTGCTAGGAGAGTTGCCGTCACGCGTTGCAACGGGCCTCAGAAGGGAAACGCTGCTCAGGAAACTGGCCATAAATTGGCAGGCGCCGCTGTAAAACCAGCCGCCGAGAGGACAGAGACCGGTACGGAAGCCGCGTCTCTGAGCCCAGGTGGCCGTGTCCTCCAGCCAACGTCAGGGAACTGTAACAAAGAGGATAAGCAATTAATAGGAGATTAATAGCCCGATCAGAATTAGGGTCCAAAGGAGCCGTCACCGGCGACGGGAGAGCAGCGGCGCCTCGCGGCGCGAGGAGCTGACGCGCTCTGTCGAGATCGGACGAACAGGTAAGAGCGAATTTAGAAGCCCTGTGCGAACGAGGCAGTGGGAAACGTGCCTAGAAAACCGTCTTGATGGTGCACGCGGGGTACAGACAAGAGCAGCCGGACGAGGGAAACGTACCAGGACGACGCTGGCAAAGGGAGTTCTCCGAGCTGCCTGGAAAAGGGGGGTGTCGATACCGGCCGGCACGAACGGCTCCCTTCTCGGGTCGGCCGGAAGCGTTGCCGTGCCGGGGGGCGGCTGCCGGCCTGCGGGCCGGGGCTGCGGCTGTTTGGGGCGCTGCCCCCGCTTTGTTTTCCTCGGGGAGCCCCCCCACGCTCGGGGGCTTGTGGGACGTGCACGTGCAAATGACACGGTGTTCCCAGCTGCTCTGTTCTCTGCCTTGTTTTTTCAGGTGCCTGTCCCTGTTTTCTCTTCCCGCTTTTGAAGAGAAGCTGCCGAGTCAGCGTACGCTGCGGTGAAGTTCTACTAGATGCGGCCCTCAGGAACCGGTTGCTGTGGGGTTGCTCGTGCGGCCAGCTTTTGGTGTCGGTTGTTCCGGCGCTCCGTCGCGGTGTAGAGCCGGCCCCGTACGTAGCGGTGAGGCGTACCGCAGTTTGGTTTGATTCTCGGATAGGCCTCGGCTCTGACTGTGCACTCGAACGCCAAAACCTACAGCGGAAGCTGCGGTGGCTTTAGCGTGCAAGGGGCGCGAGCGCCGTGAAGCCGCCCGTGTGGCCGAGCGTCCCGATCGCGGCGCTGAGCGTTAGGCGGACTTGAGCCGCGTGCCGGAATCGTTTTGTTTTGGAGAGGGCGGGATAAACCTGGAGCACAACTTGTGAGGGCGGTACGTCGTGGGCAGGTTTTAGTATTGCCTGTGGAGTGCCGCTAGAAGCGTTCGTAGTTCTTGCTTGTCTCTGTTACAAGATGAGCCGTGTCGTCCTGCGTGACGCGTAACGGGAGGACGGCGCGGTAGCGGTGCTCTGCACAAGAGCCCGTTGGGGGGTATTTTAGCTCGCGGGAAAGGGATTGGGGAACCACCTGGTGGGAATGCGAGGAGAGCAGCCCTGGCGGAATCTGAGGAGCCGAGACCGTTGTATAAATTGGACAAGGAAGGAAAGGCTGCGGGCAAAGCGCGGTACTGCACCCGGCCGCCCCAGTGCGGTGCCGCGGCGCGCCTCGGTGCTGCCGCCCTGTGGCGAAACCCGGGTACTGCAGCGCACGGCAAGGGGGGGGGGGCAGATGCCGCGATTGAGAGACGGGGACGCAACTTGATGCAAGCAAAGTGTCCACTTTATTGCTCTTCACACAATTCTTTTATACTGTTACATGCATAACAACTACTATCGTGGATTATGCTGATTGGCACAACAATTAATTATCTCATACATATTACAAAGGCTGAGCTCATGATAGGTTAGTAAGAGCATGCAAATCTGTCCTAGCTCCTTGTTACTATCGTGTCCTGTGTGCTGGGCAAGCTTTACAGGCTGCTTTCTCACAGCCACAAGGTCCTGTTGCTAAACAGGACATTCCCATCTATCATCACAAGTTTCTGCTCTTTGTGCTTACATCTGCATGTTGTAACTTTTCACGGCCCTTAGTAATTTTCCATGCTAACACAACAGGTCTAGTAGCTAGAACTAGCATATTAACTATAGATATATATTTTTGCTAATATCCTATAAGCCTAGATAACCCACAGGCAGAGACGCCGATCGAGCCGCGGGGGTTCGCGGTCGGGTCTGTGCGTGCCGGTGTCCGTCCCCCCCGACGGGGGTCAGGTCCCCATTGGTGTGCAAACGACACCCCTCCCTCGATGGCTCCTTAGGAGGGTTAATCCCAGTCCTCGTTCTTTTGGCAGCGGCGGGTCTGTGACCTCGCGGGAAGCCCAGGCTGCTGCACAGAGCTCGTCGGGAGCGGGAGCCGCGGAGGCGGGGGGCCTCGACGAGCCAGAGCTGCGTCAGACGGAGGGGGCGCGCGCGCTGCCCGGGGGCCGCGTCCGGCGGAGCCGGAGTGACCTGCGGCGGCAACGAGCGGGAGCCGCTCGGAGCTGGAGCGGCCGTTGGCCGCGCCTTCCCTGGGGAGGTGAGCGCGGGGAGCCCGGCCTCTCTCTCCCTCGGGGATTAAACCCGCGCCCGTCCGCGCCCTTCCCGGGGGCGGCGGCGAGGCGGGTTCCCCCGGCTCTCCCGGGGCGGCCCTGCTGCCGGGGGGCGCGGGCGAGGCGGCGGCAGCGCCTCCTCGGTGCCGGGGGGCGGAGGGGAGAGAGACCTGCCGGCCGGAGCCGCGCGGCCCCTCGGGCAGGGCGCTCCCGGTCTCTGGGCCGCAGGCCGGGGGCGGCAGACGGGTTCGGGTGCTCTGGCCTGCTTTTTAGCCAGCGTGGCCTTCTCCGCGCCGTGAAGAAAATCCCGCGCGGTCGATTCCGCTCGCCGCTCGGGAGATGCCGCGTCTCCGGGGCCGTGGACTGGGGAAGAACGTTTGCGAGTTGGAGGGCGCTACAAGATATTCCGCGGGGAAGCCGGAGAAGAGGCAAATTGGCTGCCAGCGGAGTTGCGTTCCTTCGGTTTAGGACGTTCAGCTTGTCCTTCCAGAGAAGGAGCAGTCGTGGGTAGGGCCGAGAGAGGCTTTTAAGCGCGTGATCGGAATTGGAGCCAAATGGCACTCGACGTTGCCGCCGTGGGTCTTGGCTTTCAGTGGTTTCCCCGCGGCTGCCTGGTGTTTGGGAGCTCGGAGCGGGCATTTTTTTTCCCCCAAGGAGAGGCTGTGCTTGAAACAGAACTTGCTTGAAGAAGACAGACGGGGCGGGTGAGGATGCAGAGCGGGCCAATCAGATCTCTCGGGAGGGCTGGAGGGGCGGAGCGCCGATAGGCGGGGAGCATGGCAATTGATGTGCGTAGGCAGCCAATGAGGTTGCCGGGGGGGCGGGCGTTGCGGCGTCCGTACTGCGCATGCCCAACTTGCGCAGTCCTCAGTCAGGTCCGACGCTGAGGCGGGCACCTGGGGGCGGAGCGCGGGAAGGAGCATCCAATAGGAGGACGGCGCGGCGGGGTGGAAAGCAGCCAATCAGAGCGCGCCGTCTCAATCCCGTTTGAACAGCTGCCTCCCTGGCAAACGCGTCCGTGGGGTCCCGGGGCGGGTAGCGGGAGTTAACGGGGAAACGGGGGTCGGGGCGAGGGAGGGGAGGCTGTGGAGCGCTCATTTTGGCCTCTCCGTCCCTTTTGCCTCTCTCTCCCTCTCTCTGTGTCTCCTTGTCTTGCTCCCTGTCCCTGTCTTTCTCTGGTAAGCTGACCTGCTCTTTGCCCTTCTTTTTTTGTGGAATCACAGGCTCCTTCTGCTTGGAAAAGACACGTGCAGTTTTAAATTTGGGTTTGAATTCTAGGGTTTTTTCCCCCCCATTAGCGTAAGTGGACGGCACGTTGTCCTGTGGCTCAATCCCCGTTCTGTTCCGTGGAGCCTTCAGTTTAGGATGTTCAGGTAAGACAGTTTGTCCTTCCAGAGAAGGAGCAGTCACCGGTAGGACCGAGAGAGGCTTTTAAGCGCGTGATCGGAACTGAAGCCAAATGGCACTTGACGTTGCCGCTGTGGGTCTTGGCTTTCACTGGTTTCCCCGCGGCTCCCTGGTGTTGGGGAGCTCGGAGCGGGCACGTTTTTTTCCCCGAGGGGAGGCTGTGCTTAAAAAAGAACGTGTTTCCTCGGAGAAGTGCAAGTCCGCGTGCGTAAGACAGACAAAAACCCCAGCCAGCCTAGTCAAGTTCTGAGCGTGCGTCTGTCAGGCGGCTGCTTTACGTTGAGGAGCGCACGGCCGTGCAATGGTAAGGGCGAAGGGCAAGGCAAGACAGAAGGGTTTTTCCTGCTGCGGGTGACCAGCCGCCCCCCTTTTCCGCGTGAAGCAGAGGAGCGCGGTTCGTTGTCGCCTTTTAAACGCGGCGGCGGCGGCGGCAAGCCGCGCGGCCGGGGGGCGCGGGGTGGGGGGGCGGGTCCCGGCAGGGCGGCGACCCGGCGGGTGAGGATGCAGAGCGGGCCAATCAGATGGCGCGGGAGGGCTGGAGGGCTGGAGGAACGGAGCGCTGGTTGGCTGCCTAGGCACGTCAGTTGCCTTTCTGTCTGCCAATCAGATTGCCGGGGGGGCGGGCGTCGAGGGCTGGGTACTGCGCATGCCCCAAAGAGCGAGCGCTGATAGGCGGAGAGATGCTGATTGGCGTGCCGCCCGCAGCCAATGATGTTGCCGAAGGGGCGGGCGTTGCGGCGTCCCTAGTGCGCATGCCCCAGCCGCGATCGCTGATAGGCGGCGAGAGAGGTGATTGACGTGTCCCGGGGAGCCAACCGGGATGCGGCAAGGGGCGGGTGCTGCGGTCTCCCTAGTGCGCATGCCCAAACCGCGAGCGCTGATAGGCGGCGAGAGAGGTGATTGACGTGTCCCGGGGAGCCAACCGGGATGCGGCAAGGGGCGGGTGCTGCGGTCTCCCTAGTGCGCATGCCCAAACCGCGAGCGCTGACAGGCGGCGAGAGAGGTGATTGACGTGTCCCAAGGAGCCAACCGGGAAGCGGCAAGGGGCGGGAGCTGCGGTCTCCCTACTGCGCATGCCCCAGCCGCGATCGCTGATAGGCGGCGAGAGGGCTGATTGACGTGTCCCGGGGAGCCAACCGGGATGCGGCAAGGGGCGGGAGCTGCGGTCTCCCTACTGCGCATGCCCCAGCCGCGATCGCTGATAGGCGGCGAGAGGGCTGATTGACGTGTCCCGGGGAGCCAACCGGGATGCGGCAAGGGGCGGGTGCTGCGGTCTCCCTACTGCGCATGCCCAAACCGCTAGCGCTGATAGGTCCGCGGTGTCTCGGTGCCGCGCCGTGGGGGGAGACCGGGAGCGAACGGGAACGGGGGTCGGGGCGGCTGCGGAGCCCTCGCTGCGGCCGGCGCCCGGGCATCGGGAGGCGGGCGGCTCAGGGCCGCCCTTCGTGAGGTTTCCCGGAGGCGGCAGAAGGGCGGGGGGGAAGGAGGGGACAGCCGGGGACCTCCCGCCGCGCGCGTGTCCGGGGCGCGGCGGCTGTTGGTGCCCGCGGAGCCCGGCGGGGGAGCGCGAGGGGCACGGAGCGGCGAAAGAGGCGGCAGGTGAGTGCGGCAGCGGCGAGGGTGACCGTGCCGTTGGAACGGGGGGAGCGGGAGGGGCCGGCGCGGCGCGGTGGCGTTCGGTTCCGGTTTCCCCCCCCCCCCCCCCCCGCCCCCCCCCGCCCTTACGGCCGCGCTGGCGAAGCTGCTGGGAGGCGTGCGGTCCGGAGCCGCGTCTCCCTCCGGCGCAGCGCCCGTGCCCGGTGCGGCAGCCCCTCCGGGAGCGGCGCAGCCCCCGTCGGTCGCGGGGACGGTTACAAGCAGAGCTAAGGCGCGGTTGCGGGCGGGCTGGGTGGCGTGGCGAGCGGGGCGCCGCTTCGGCGGGAGCTCGGGGCGAGCCCCGCCGGGTTCCGTGTCCTGCGGGCGCGGCTTTCGCGCCGCGGCTCTCTCTGTGCGCTTTTTTGTTTGGTCGCGTTTGTTTTTTGGGGTTTTTTTGGCGGGATTCCCGCGAAACGCGGCACGACCGCTCGCCCGGGGCTGCCGCGGCGGGTCTCAGTGGCGCCGTCCTGTGGGCAAAGCGCGGTACTGCACCCGGCCGCCCCAACGCGGTGCCGCGGCGCGCCTCGGTGCTGCCGCCCTGTGGCGAAACTCGGGTACTGCAGCGCACGGCAAGGGGGGGGGCAGAGACGCCGATCGAGCCGCGGGGGTTCGCGGTCGGGTCTGTGCGTGCCGGTGTCCGTCCCCCCCCGACGGGGGTCAGGTCCCCATTGGTGTGCAAACGACATCCCTCCCTCGGTGCCTCCTTAAACGTTTAATGATGTAAATATTGCTCCTGCTAACGTTGTCGGCGCGGCTTCTTTCCTCAGTGGATCCGTCCGGCAGTCGGTGGCCCACGGTTGCTCGGCAACAGCAGAAGCGGATTGAAGGGACCGGCCGCTGGAGGATGCCGAAGCCTCCCGGGTCAGCGATGGGAGCAGCTTTGCGTAAAGCGAGGGGTACGTGAAGCCGGGCGTGCGGGGCCGACCGCCCAGCAGGTAAGGGAAGCTAAAGCTTTACCTCCAGGGACTTCTGCCCAGAAAGCTGAAGCAATTGCTCTCGCGTGAGCTGTAGAGTTACGCAAAGAGAAGAAGATTAGTAGCTGCACTGATTCTAAGCAGGTTTCTTGAAGGGTGCGGGCCCTTGAAGCCGTTTGAAAAGAATAAAGTGTATTAACGGCACAAGGGAGGCAGATTAAACGTGATGCTCCGGTTGCTGGAAGCTGTGCTGTTGCTAGGAGAGTTGCCGTCACGCGTTGCAACGGGCCTCAGAAGGGAAACGCTGCTCAGGAAACTGGCAATAAATTGGCAGGCGCCGCTGTAAAACCAGCCACCGAGAGGACAGAGACCGGTACGGAAGCCGCGTCTCTGAGCCCAGGTGGCCGTGTCCTCCAGCCAACGTCAGGGAACTGTAACAAAGAGGATAAGCAATTAATAGGAGATTAATAGCCCGATCAGAATTAGGGTCCAAAGGAGCCGTCACCGGCGACGGGAGAGCAGCGGCGCCTCGCGGCGCGAGGAGCTGACGCGCTCTGTCGAGATCGGACGAACAGGTAAGAGCGAATTTAGAAGCCCTGTGCGAACGAGGCAGTGGGAAACGTGCCTAGAAAACCATCTTGATGGTGCACGCGGGGTACAGACAAGAGCAGCCGGACGAGGGAAACGTACCAGGACGACGCTGGCAAAGGGAGTTCTCCGAGCTGCCTGGAAAAGGGGGGTGTCGATACCGGCCGGCACGAACGGCTCCCTTCTCGGGTCGGCCGGAAGCGTTGCCGTGCCGGGGGGCGGCTGCCGGCCTGCGGGCCGGGGCTGCGGCTGTTTGGGGCGCTGCCCCCGCTTTGTTTTCCTCGGGGAGCCCCCCCACGTTCGGGGGCTTGTGGGAGGTGCACGTGCAAATGACACGGTGTTCCCAGCTGCTCTGTTCTCTGCCTTGTTTTTTCAGACGCCTGTCCCTGTTTTCTCTTCCCGCTTTTGAAGAGAAGCTGCCGAGTCAGCGTACGCTGCGGTGAAGTTCTACTAGATGCGGCCCTCAGGAACCGGTTGCTGTGGGGTTGCTCGTGCGGCCAGCTTTTGGTGTCGGTTGTTCCGGCGCTCCGTCGCGGTGTAGAGCCGGCCCCGTACGTAGCGGTGAGGCGTACCGCAGTTTGGTTTGATTCTCGGATAGGCCTCGGCTCTGACTGTGCACTCGAACGCCAAAACCTACAGCGGAAGCTGCGGTGGCTTTAGCGTGCAAGGGGCGCGAGCGCCGTGAAGCCGCCCGTGTGGCCGAGCGTCCCGATCGCGGCGCTGAGCGTTAGACGGACTTGAGCCGCGTGCCGGAATCGTTTTGTTTTGGAGAGGGCGGGATAAACCTGGAGCACAACTTGTGAGGGCGGTACGTCGTGGTCAGGTTTTAGTATTGCCTGTGGAGTGCCGCTAGAAGCGTTCGTAGTTCTTGCTTGTCTCTGTTACAAGATGAGCCGTGTCGTCCTGCGTGACGCGTAACGGGAGGACGGCGCGGTAGCGGTGCTCTGCACAAGAGCCCGTTGGGGGGTATTTTAGCTCGCGGGAAAGGGATTGGGGAACCACCTGGTGGGAATGCGAGGAGAGCAGCCCTGGCGGAATCTGAGGAGCCGAGACCGTTGTATAAATTGGACAAGGAAGGAAAGGCTGCGGGCAAAGCGCGGTGCTGCACCCGGCCGCCCCAGTGCGGTGCCGCGGCGCGCCTCGGTGCTGCCGCCCTGTGGCGAAACCCGGGTACTGCAGCGCACGGCAAGGCGGGGGGGGCAGATGCCGCGATTGAGAGACGGGGACGCAACTTGATGCAAGCAAAGTGTCCACTTTATTGCTCTTCACACAATTCTTTTATACTGTTACATGCATAACAACTACTATCGTGGATTATGCTGATTGGCACAACAATTAATTATCTCATACATATTACAAAGGCTGAGCTCATGATAGGTTAGTAAGAGCATGCAAATCTGTCCTAGCTCCTTGTTACTATCGTGTCCTGTGTGCTGGGCAAGCTTTACAGGCTGCTTTCTCACAGCCACAAGGTCCTGTTGCTAAACAGGACATTCCCATCTATCATCACAAGTTTCTGCTCTTTGTGCTTACATCTGCATGTTGTAACTTTTCACGGCCCTTAGTAATTTTCCATGCTAACACAACAGGTCTAGTAGCTAGAACTAGCATATTAACTATAGATATATATTTTTGCTAATATCCTATAAGCCTAGATAACCCACAGGCAGAGACGCCGATCGAGCCGCGGGGGTTCGCGGTCGGGTCTGTGCGTGCCGGTGTCCGTCCCCCCCGACGGGGGTCAGGTCCCCATTGGTGTGCAAACGACACCCCTCCCTCGATGGCTCCTTAGGAGGGTTAATCCCAGTCCTCGTTCTTTTGGCAGCGGCGGGTCTGTGACCTCGCGGGAAGCCCAGGCTGCTGCACAGAGCTCGTCGGGAGCGGGAGCCGCGGAGGCGGGGGGCCTCGACGAGCCAGAGCTGCGTCAGACGGAGGGGGCGCGCGCGCTGCCCGGGGGCCGCGTCCGGCGGAGCCGAAGTGACCTGCGGCGGCAACGAGCGGGAGCCGCTCGGAGCTGGAGCGGCCGTTGGCCGCGCCTTCCCTGGGGAGGTGAGCGCGGGGAGCCCGGCCTCTCTCTCCCTCGGGGATTAAACCCGCGCCCGTCCGCGCCCTTCCCGGGGGCGGCGGCGAGGCGGGTTCCCCCGGCTCTCCCGGGGCGGCCCCGCTGCCGGGGGGCGCGGGCGAGGCGGCGGCAGCGCCTCCTCGGTGCCGGGGGGCGGAGGGGAGAGAGACCTGCCGGCCGGAGCCGCGCGGCCCCTCGGGCAGGGCGCTCCCGGTCTCTGGGCCGCAGGCCGGGGGCGGCAGACGGGTTCGGGTGCTCTGGCCTGCTTTTTAGCCAGCGTGGCCTTCTCCGCGCCGTGAAGAAAATCCCGCGCGGTCGATTCCGCTCGCCGCTCGGGAGATGCCGCGTCTCCGGGGCCGTGGACTGGGGAAGAACGTTTGCGAGTTGGAGGGCGCTACAAGATATTCCGCGGGGAAGCCGGAGAAGAGGCAAATTGGCTGCCAGCGGAGTTGCGTTCCTTCGGTTTAGGACGTTCAGCTTGTCCTTCCAGAGAAGGAGCAGTCGTGGGTAGGGCCGAGAGAGGCTTTTAAGCGCGTGATCGGAATTGGAGCCAAATGGCACTCGACGTTGCCGCCGTGGGTCTTGGCTTTCAGTGGTTTCCCCGCGGCTGCCTGGTGTTTGGGAGCTCGGAGCGGGCATTTTTTTTCCCCCAAGGAGAGGCTGTGCTTGAAACAGAACTTGCTTGAAGAAGACAGACGAGGCGGGTGAGGATGCAGAGCGGGCCAATCAGATCTCTCGGGAGGGCTGGAGGGGCGGAGCGCCGATAGGCGGGGAGCATGGCAATTGATGTGCGTAGGCAGCCAATGAGGTTGCCGGGGGGGCGGGCGTTGCGGCGTCCGTACTGCGCATGCCCAACTTGCGCAGTCCTCAGTCAGGTCCGACGCTGAGGCGGGCACCTGGGGGCGGAGCGCGGGAAGGAGCATCCAATAGGAGGACGGCGCGGCGGGGTGGAAAGCAGCCAATCAGAGCGCGCCGTCTCAATCCCGTTTGAACAGCTGCCTCCCTGGCAAACGCGTCCGTGGGGTCCCGGGGCGGGTAGCGGGAGTTAACGGGGAAACGGGGGTCGGGGCGAGGGAGGGGAGGCTGTGGAGCGCTCATTTTGGCCTCTCCGTCCCTTTTGCCTCTCTCTCCCTCTCTCTGTGTCTCCTTGTCTTGCTCCCTGTCCCTGTCTTTCTCTGGTAAGCTGACCTGCTCTTTGCCCTTCTTTTTTTGTGGAATCACAGGCTCCTTCTGCTTGGAAAAGACACGTGCAGTTTTAAATTTGGGTTTGAACTCTAGGGTTTTTTTTCCCCCATTAGCGTAAGTGGACGGCACGTTGTCCTGTGGCTCAATCCCCGTTCTGTTCCGTGGAGCCTTCAGTTTAGGATGTTCAGGTAAGACAGTTTGTCCTTCCAGAGAAGGAGCAGTCACCGGTAGGACCGAGAGAGGCTTTTAAGCGCGTGATCGGAACTGAAGCCAAATGGCACTTGACGTTGCCGCTGTGGGTCTTGGCTTTCACTGGTTTCCCCGCGGCTCCCTGGTGTTGGGGAGCTCGGAGCGGGCACGTTTTTTTCCCCGAGGGGAGGCTGTGCTTAAAAAAGAACGTGTTTCCTCGGAGAAGTGCAAGTCCGCGTGCGTAAGACAGACAAAAACCCCAGCCAGCCTAGTCAAGTTCTGAGCGTGCGTCTGTCAGGCGGCTGCTTTACGTTGAGGAGCGCACGGCCGTGCAATGGTAAGGGCGAAGGGCAAGGCAAGACAGAAGGGTTTTTCCTGCTGCGGGTGACCAGCCGCCCCCCTTTTCCGCGTGAAGCAGAGGAGCGCGGTTCGTTGTCGCCTTTTAAACGCGGCGGCGGCGGCGGCAAGCCGCGCGGCCGGAGGGCGCGGGGTGGGGGGGGGGGTCCCGGCAGGGCGGCGACCCGGCGGGTGAGGATGCAGAGCGGGCCAATCAGATGGCGCGGGAGGGCTGGAGGGCTGGAGGAACGGAGCGCTGGTTGGCTGCCTAGGCACGTCAGTTGCCTTTCTGTCTGCCAATCAGATTGCCGGGGGGGCGGGCGTCGAGGGCTGGGTACTGCGCATGCCCCAAAGAGCGAGCGCTGATAGGCGGAGAGATGCTGATTGGCGTGCCGCCCGCAGCCAATGATGTTGCCGAAGGGGCGGGCGTTGCGGCGTCCCTAGTGCGCATGCCCCAGCCGCGATCGCTGATAGGCGGCGAGAGAGGTGATTGACGTGTCCCGGGGAGCCAACCGGGATGCGGCAAGGGGCGGGTGCTGCGGTCTCCCTAGTGCGCATGCCCAAACCGCGAGCGCTGATAGGCGGCGAGAGAGGTGATTGACGTGTCCCGGGGAGCCAACCGGGATGCGGCAAGGGGCGGGTGCTGCGGTCTCCCTAGTGCGCATGCCCAAACCGCGAGCGCTGATAGGCGGCGAGAGAGGTGATTGACGTGTCCCAAGGAGCCAACCGGGAAGCGGCAAGGGGCGGGAGCTGCGGTCTCCCTACTGCGCATGCCCCAGCCGCGATCGCTGATAGGCGGCGAGAGGGCTGATTGACGTGTCCCGGGGAGCCAACCGGGATGCGGCAAGGGGCGGGAGCTGCGGTCTCCCTACTGCGCATGCCCCAGCCGCGATCGCTGATAGGCGGCGAGAGGGCTGATTGACGTGTCCCGGGGAGCCAACCGGGATGCGGCAAGGGGCGGGTGCTGCGGTCTCCCTACTGCGCATGCCCAAACCGCTAGCGCTGATAGGTCCGCGGTGTCTCGGTGCCGCGCCGTGGGGGGAGACCGGGAGCGAACGGGAACGGGGGTCGGGGCGGCTGCGGAGCCCTCGCTGCGGCCGGCGCCCGGGCATCGGGAGGCGGGCGGCTCAGGGCCGCCCTTCGTGAGGTTTCCCGGAGGCGGCAGAAGGGCGGAGGGGAAGGAGGGGACAGCCGGGGACCTCCCGCCGCGCGCGTGTCCGGGGCGCGGCGGCTGTCGGTGCCCGCGGAGCCCGGCGGGGGAGCGCGAGGGGCACGGAGCGGCGAAAGAGGCGGCAGGTGAGTGCGGCAGCGGCGAGGGTGACCGTGCCGTTGGAACGGGGGGAGCGGGAGGGGCCGGCGCGGCGCGGCGCGGAGGCGTTCGGTTCCGGTTTCCCCCCCCCCCCCCCGCCCCCCGTCGCCCTTACGGCCGCGCTGGCGAAGCTGCTGGGAGGCGTGCGGTCCGGAGCCGCGTCTCCCTCCGGCGCAGCGCCCGTGCCCGGTGCGGCAGCCCCTCCGGGAGCGGCGCAGCCCCCGTCGGTCGCGGGGACGGTTACAAGCAGAGCTAAGGCGCGGTTGCGGGCGGGCTGGGTGGCGTGGCGAGCGGGGCGCCGCTTCGGCGGGAGCTCGGGGCGAGCCCCGCCGGGTTCCGTGTCCTGCGGGCGCGGCTTTCGCGCCGCGGCTCTCTCTGTGCGCTTTTTTGTTTGGTCGCGTTTGTTTTTTGGGGTTTTTTTGGCGGGATTCCCGCGAAACGCGGCACGACCGCTCGCCCGGGGCTGCCGCGGCGGGTCTCAGTGGCGCCGTCCTGTGGGCAAAGCGCGGTACTGCACCCGGCCGCCCCAACGCGGTGCCGCGGCGCGCCTCGGTGCTGCCGCCCTGTGGCGAAACTCGGGTACTGCAGCGCACGGCAAGGGGGGGGGCAGAGACGCCGATCGAGCCGCGGGGGTTCGCGGTCGGGTCTGTGCGTGCCGGTGTCCGTCCCCCCCCGACGGGGGTCAGGTCCCCATTGGTGTGCAAACGACATCCCTCCCTCGGTGCCTCCTTAAACGTTTAATGATGTAAATATTGCTCCTGCTAACGTTGTCGGCGCGGCTTCTTTCCTCAGTGGATCCGTCCGGCAGTCGGTGGCCCACGGTTGCTCGGCAACAGCAGAAGCGGATTGAAGGGACCGGCCGCTGGAGGATGCCGAAGCCTCCCGGGTCAGCGATGGGAGCAGCTTTGCGTAAAGCGAGGGGTACGTGAAGCCGGGCGTGCGGGGCCGACCGCCCAGCAGGTAAGGGAAGCTAAAGCTTTACCTCCAGGGACTTCTGCCCAGAAAGCTGAAGCAATTGCTCTCGCGTGAGCTGTAGAGTTACGCAAAGAGAAGAAGATTAGTAGCTGCACTGATTCTAAGCAGGTTTCTTGAAGGGTGCGGGCCCTTGAAGCCGTTTGAAAAGAATAAAGTGTATTAACGGCACAAGGGAGGCAGATTAAACGTGATGCTCCGGTTGCTGGAAGCTGTGCTGTTGCTAGGAGAGTTGCCGTCACGCGTTGCAACGGGCCTCAGAAGGGAAACGCTGCTCAGGAAACTGGCCATAAATTGGCAGGCGCCGCTGTAAAACCAGCCACCGAGAGGACAGAGACCGGTACGGAAGCCGCGTCTCTGAGCCCAGGTGGCCGTGTCCTCCAGCCAACGTCAGGGAACTGTAACAAAGAGGATAAGCAATTAATAGGAGATTAATAGCCCGATCAGAATTAGGGTCCAAAGGAGCCGTCACCGGCGACGGGAGAGCAGCGGCGCCTCGCGGCGCGAGGAGCTGACGCGCTCTGTCGAGATCGGACGAACAGGTAAGAGCGAATTTAGAAGCCCTGTGCGAACGAGGCAGTGGGAAACGTGCCTAGAAAACCGTCTTGATGGTGCACGCGGGGTACAGACAAGAGCAGCCGGACGAGGGAAACGTACCAGGACGACGCTGGCAAAGGGAGTTCTCCGAGCTGCCTGGAAAAGGGGGGTGTCGATACCGGCCGGCACGAACGGCTCCCTTCTCGGGTCGGCCGGAAGCGTTGCCGTGCCGGGGGGCGGCTGCCGGCCTGCGGGCCGGGGCTGCGGCTGTTTGGGGCGCTGCCCCCGCTTTGTTTTCCTCGGGGAGCCCCCCCACGCTCGGGGGCTTGTGGGACGTGCACGTGCAAATGACACGGTGTTCCCAGCTGCTCTGTTCTCTGCCTTGTTTTTTCAGACGCCTGTCCCTGTTTTCTCTTCCCGCTTTTGAAGAGAAGCTGCCGAGTCAGCGTACGCTGCGGTGAAGTTCTACTAGATGCGGCCCTCAGGAACCGGTTGCTGTGGGGTTGCTCGTGCGGCCAGCTTTTGGTGTCGGTTGTTCCGGCGCTCCGTCGCGGTGTAGAGCCGGCCCCGTACGTAGCGGTGAGGCGTACCGCAGTTTGGTTTGATTCTCGGATAGGCCTCGGCTCTGACTGTGCACTCGAACGCCAAAACCTACAGCGGAAGCTGCGGTGGCTTTAGCGTGCAAGGGGCGCGAGCGCCGTGAAGCCGCCCGTGTGGCCGAGCGTCCCGATCGCGGCGCTGAGCGTTAG
This sequence comes from Columba livia, assembly GCF_036013475.1. Taxonomy (NCBI): domain Eukaryota; kingdom Metazoa; phylum Chordata; class Aves; order Columbiformes; family Columbidae; genus Columba; species Columba livia. The sequence continues at coordinate 22,341 of NC_088608.1, read as the reverse complement.
ACGGACTTGAGCCGCGTGCCGGAATCGTTTTGTTTTGGAGAGGGCGGGATAAACCTGGAGCACAACTTGTGAGGGCGGTACGTCGTGGGCAGGTTTTAGTATTGCCTGTGGAGTGCCGCTAGAAGCGTTCGTAGTTCTTGCTTGTCTCTGTTACAAGATGAGCCGTGTCGTCCTGCGTGACGCGTAACGGGAGGACGGCGCGGTAGCGGTGCTCTGCACAAGAGCCCGTTGGGGGGTATTTTAGCTCGCGGGAAAGGGATTGGGGAACCACCTGGTGGGAATGCGAGGAGAGCAGCCCTGGCGGAATCTGAGGAGCCGAGACCGTTGTATAAATTGGACAAGGAAGGAAAGGCTGCGGGCAAAGCGCGGTGCTGCACCCGGCCGCCCCAGTGCGGTGCCGCGGCGCGCCTCGGTGCTGCCGCCCTGTGGCGAAACCCGGGTACTGCAGCGCACGGCAAGGCGGGGGGGGCAGATGCCGCGATTGAGAGACGGGGACGCAACTTGATGCAAGCAAAGTGTCCACTTTATTGCTCTTCACACAATTCTTTTATACTGTTACATGCATAACAACTACTATCGTGGATTATGCTGATTGGCACAACAATTAATTATCTCATACATATTACAAAGGCTGAGCTCATGATAGGTTAGTAAGAGCATGCAAATCTGTCCTAGCTCCTTGTTACTATCGTGTCCTGTGTGCTGGGCAAGCTTTACAGGCTGCTTTCTCACAGCCACAAGGTCCTGTTGCTAAACAGGACATTCCCATCTATCATCACAAGTTTCTGCTCTTTGTGCTTACATCTGCATGTTGTAACTTTTCACGGCCCTTAGTAATTTTCCATGCTAACACAACAGGTCTAGTAGCTAGAACTAGCATATTAACTATAGATATATATTTTTGCTAATATCCTATAAGCCTAGATAACCCACAGGCAGAGACGCCGATCGAGCCGCGGGGGTTCGCGGTCGGGTCTGTGCGTGCCGGTGTCCGTCCCCCCCGACGGGGGTCAGGTCCCCATTGGTGTGCAAACGACACCCCTCCCTCGATGGCTCCTTAGGAGGGTTAATCCCAGTCCTCGTTCTTTTGGCAGCGGCGGGTCTGTGACCTCGCGGGAAGCCCAGGCTGCTGCACAGAGCTCGTCGGGAGCGGGAGCCGCGGAGGCGAGGGGCCTCGACGAGCCAGAGCTGCGTCAGACGGAGGGGGGCGCGCGCGCTGCCCGGGGGCCGCGTCCGGCGGAGCCGGAGTGACCTGCGGCGGCAACGAGCGGGAGCCGCTCGGAGCTGGAGCGGCCGTTGGCCGCGCCTTCCCTGGGGAGGTGAGCGCGGGGAGCCCGGCCTCTCTCTCCCTCGGGGATTAAACCCGCGCCCGTCCGCGCCCTTCCCGGGGGCGGCGGCGAGGCGGGTTCCCCCGGCTCTCCCGGGGCGGCCCCGCTGCCGGGGGGCGCGGGCGAGGCGGCGGCAGCGCCTCCTCGGTGCCGGGGGGCGGAGGGGAGAGAGACCTGCCGGCCGGAGCCGCGCGGCCCCTCGGGCAGGGCGCTCCCGGTCTCTGGGCCGCAGGCCGGGGGCGGCAGACGGGTTCAGGTGCTCTGGCCTGCTTTTTAGCCAGCGTGGCCTTCTCCGCGCCGTGAAGAAAATCCCGCGCGGTCGATTCCGCTCGCCGCTCGGGAGATGCCGCGTCTCCGGGGCCGTGGACTGGGGAAGAACGTTTGCGAGTTGGAGGGCGCTACAAGATATTCCGCGGGGAAGCCGGAGAAGAGGCAAATTGGCTGCCAGCGGAGTTGCGTTCCTTCGGTTTAGGACGTTCAGCTTGTCCTTCCAGAGAAGGAGCAGTCGTGGGTAGGGCCGAGAGAGGCTTTTAAGCGCGTGATCGGAATTGGAGCCAAATGGCACTCGACGTTGCCGCCGTGGGTCTTGGCTTTCAGTGGTTTCCCCGCGGCTGCCTGGTGTTTGGGAGCTCGGAGCGGGCATTTTTTTTCCCCCAAGGAGAGGCTGTGCTTGAAACAGAACTTGCTTGAAGAAGACAGACGGGGCGGGTGAGGATGCAGAGCGGGCCAATCAGATCTCTCGGGAGGGCTGGAGGGGCGGAGCGCCGATAGGCGGGGAGCATGGCAATTGATGTGCGTAGGCAGCCAATGAGGTTGCCGGGGGGGCGGGCGTTGCGGCGTCCGTACTGCGCATGCCCAACTTGCGCAGTCCTCAGTCAGGTCCGACGCTGAGGCGGGCACCTGGGGGCGGAGCGCGGGAAGGAGCATCCAATAGGAGGACGGCGCGGCGGGGTGGAAAGCAGCCAATCAGAGCGCGCCGTCTCAATCCCGTTTGAACAGCTGCCTCCCTGGCAAACGCGTCCGTGGGGTCCCGGGGCGGGTAGCGGGAGTTAACGGGGAAACGGGGGTCGGGGCGAGGGAGGGGAGGCTGTGGAGCGCTCATTTTGGCCTCTCCGTCCCTTTTGCCTCTCTCTCCCTCTCTCTGTGTCTCCTTGTCTTGCTCCCTGTCCCTGTCTTTCTCTGGTAAGCTGACCTGCTCTTTGCCCTTCTTTTTTTGTGGAATCACAGGCTCCTTCTGCTTGGAAAAGACACGTGCAGTTTTAAATTTGGGTTTGAATTCTAGGGTTTTTTCCCCCCCATTAGCGTAAGTGGACGGCACGTTGTCCTGTGGCTCAATCCCCGTTCTGTTCCGTGGAGCCTTCAGTTTAGGATGTTCAGGTAAGACAGTTTGTCCTTCCAGAGAAGGAGCAGTCACCGGTAGGACCGAGAGAGGCTTTTAAGCGCGTGATCGGAACTGAAGCCAAATGGCACTTGACGTTGCCGCTGTGGGTCTTGGCTTTCACTGGTTTCCCCGCGGCTCCCTGGTGTTGGGGAGCTCGGAGCGGGCACGTTTTTTTCCCCGAGGGGAGGCTGTGCTTAAAAAAGAACGTGTTTCCTCGGAGAAGTGCAAGTCCGCGTGCGTAAGACAGACAAAGACCCCAGCCAGCCTAGTCAAGTTCTGAGCGTGCGTCTGTCAGGCGGCTGCTTTACGTTGAGGAGCGCACGGCCGTGCAATGGTGAGGGCGAAGGGCAAGGCAAGACAGAAGGGTTTTTCCTGCTGCGGGTGACCAGCCGCCCCCCTTTTCCGCGTGAAGCAGAGGAGCGCGGTTCGTTGTCGCCTTTTAAACGCGGCGGCGGCGGCGGCAAGCCGCGCGGCCGGAGGGCGCGGGGTGGGGGGGGGGGTCCCGGCAGGGCGGCGACCCGGCGGGTGAGGATGCAGAGCGGGCCAATCAGATGGCGCGGGAGGGCTGGAGGGCTGGAGGAACGGAGCGCTGGTTGGCTGCCTAGGCACGTCAGTTGCCTTTCTGTCTGCCAATCAGATTGCCGGGGGGGCGGGCGTCGAGGGCTGGGTACTGCGCATGCCCCAAAGAGCGAGCGCTGATAGGCGGAGAGATGCTGATTGGCGTGCCGCCCGCAGCCAATGATGTTGCCGAAGGGGCGGGCGTTGCGGCGTCCCTAGTGCGCATGCCCCAGCCGCGATCGCTGATAGGCGGCGAGAGAGGTGATTGACGTGTCCCGGGGAGCCAACCGGGATGCGGCAAGGGGCGGGTGCTGCGGTCTCCCTAGTGCGCATGCCCAAACCGCGAGCGCTGATAGGCGGCGAGAGAGGTGATTGACGTGTCCCGGGGAGCCAACCGGGATGCGGCAAGGGGCGGGTGCTGCGGTCTCCCTAGTGCGCATGCCCCAGCCGCGATCGCTGATAGGCGGCGAGAGAGGTGATTGACGTGTCCCAAGGAGCCAACCGGGAAGCGGCAAGGGGCGGGAGCTGCGGTCTCCCTACTGCGCATGCCCCAGCCGCGATCGCTGATAGGCGGCGAGAGGGCTGATTGACGTGTCCCGGGGAGCCAACCGGGATGCGGCAAGGGGCGGGAGCTGCGGTCTCCCTACTGCGCATGCCCCAGCCGCGATCGCTGATAGGCGGCGAGAGGGCTGATTGACGTGTCCCGGGGAGCCAACCGGGATGCGGCAAGGGGCGGGTGCTGCGGTCTCCCTACTGCGCATGCCCAAACCGCTAGCGCTGATAGGTCCGCGGTGTCTCGGTGCCGCGCCGTGGGGGGAGACCGGGAGCGAACGGGAACGGGGGTCGGGGCGGCTGCGGAGCCCTCGCTGCGGCCGGCGCCCGGGCATCGGGAGGCGGGCGGCTCAGGGCCGCCCTTCGTGAGGTTTCCCGGAGGCGGCAGAAGGGCGGAGGGGAAGGAGGGGACAGCCGGGGACCTCCCGCCGCGCGCGTGTCCGGGGCGCGGCGGCTGTCGGTGCCCGCGGAGCCCGGCGGGGGAGCGCGAGGGGCACGGAGCGGCGAAAGAGGCGGCAGGTGAGTGCGGCAGCGGCGAGGGTGACCGTGCCGTTGGAACGGGGGGAGCGGGAGGGGCCGGCGCGGCGCGGCGCGGAGGCGTTCGGTTCCGGTTTCCCCCCCCCCCCCCGCCCCCCGTCGCCCTTACGGCCGCGCTGGCGAAGCTGCTGGGAGGCGTGCGGTCCGGAGCCGCGTCTCCCTCCGGCGCAGCGCCCGTGCCCGGTGCGGCAGCCCCTCCGGGAGCGGCGCAGCCCCCGTCGGTCGCGGGGACGGTTACAAGCAGAGCTAAGGCGCGGTTGCGGGCGGGCTGGGTGGCGTGGCGAGCGGGGCGCCGCTTCGGCGGGAGCTCGGGGCGAGCCCCGCCGGGTTCCGTGTCCTGCGGGCGCGGCTTTCGCGCCGCGGCTCTCTCTGTGCGCTTTTTTGTTTGGTCGCGTTTGTTTTTTGGGTTTTTTTTGGCGGGATTCCCGCGAAACGCGGCACGAGCGCTCGCCCGGGGCTGCCGCGGCGGGTCTCAGTGGCGCCGTCCTGTGGGCAAAGCGCGGTACTGCACCCGGCCGCCCCAACGCGGTGCCGCGGCGCGCCTCGGTGCTGCCGCCCTGTGGCGAAACTCGGGTACTGCAGCGCACGGCAAGGGGGGGGGCAGAGACGCCGATCGAGCCGCGGGGGTTCGCGGTCGGGTCTGTGCGTGCCGGTGTCCGTCCCCCCCCGACGGGGGTCAGGTCCCCATTGGTGTGCAAACGACATCCCTCCCTCGGTGCCTCCTTAAACGTTTAATGATGTAAATATTGCTCCTGCTAACGTTGTCGGCGCGGCTTCTTTCCTCAGTGGATCCGTCCGGCAGTCGGTGGCCCACGGTTGCTCGGCAACAGCAGAAGCGGATTGAAGGGACCGGCCGCTGGAGGATGCCGAAGCCTCCCGGGTCAGCGATGGGAGCAGCTTTGCGTAAAGCGAGGGGTACGTGAAGCCGGGCGTGCGGGGCCGACCGCCCAGCAGGTAAGGGAAGCTAAAGCTTTACCTCCAGGGACTTCTGCCCAGAAAGCTGAAGCAATTGCTCTCGCGTGAGCTGTAGAGTTACGCAAAGAGAAGAAGATTAGTAGCTGCACTGATTCTAAGCAGGTTTCTTGAAGGGTGCGGGCCCTTGAAGCCGTTTGAAAAGAATAAAGTGTATTAACAGCACAAGGGAGGCAGATTAAACGTGATGCTCCGGTTGCTGGAAGCTGTGCTGTTGCTAGGAGAGTTGCCGTCACGCGTTGCAACGGGCCTCAGAAGGGAAACGCTGCTCAGGAAACTGGCAATAAATTGGCAGGCGCCGCTGTAAAACCAGCCACCGAGAGGACAGAGACCGGTACGGAAGCCGCGTCTCTGAGCCCAGGTGGCCGTGTCCTCCAGCCAACGTCAGGGAACTGTAACAAAGAGGATAAGCAATTAATAGGAGATTAATAGCCCGATCAGAATTAGGGTCCAAAGGAGCCGTCACCGGCGACGGGAGAGCAGCGGCGCCTCGCGGCGCGAGGAGCTGACGCGCTCTGTCGAGATCGGACGAACAGGTAAGAGCGAATTTAGAAGCCCTGTGCGAACGAGGCAGTGGGAAACGTGCCTAGAAAACCGTCTTGATGGTGCACGCGGGGTACAGACAAGAGCAGCCGGACGAGGGAAACGTACCAGGACGACGCTGGCAAAGGGAGTTCTCCGAGCTGCCTGGAAAAGGGGGGTGTCGATACCGGCCGGCACGAACGGCTCCCTTCTCGGGTCGGCCGGAAGCGTTGCCGTGCCGGGGGGCGGCTGCCGGCCTGCGGGCCGGGGCTGCGGCTGTTTGGGGCGCTGCCCCCGCTTTGTTTTCCTCGGGGAGCCCCCCCACGCTCGGGGGCTTGTGGGACGTGCACGTGCAAATGACACGGTGTTCCCAGCTGCTCTGTTCTCTGCCTTGTTTTTTCAGGTGCCTGTCCCTGTTTTCTCTTCCCGCTTTTGAAGAGAAGCTGCCGAGTCAGCGTACGCTGCGGTGAAGTTCTACTAGATGCGGCCCTCAGGAACCGGTTGCTGTGGGGTTGCTCGTGCGGCCAGCTTTTGGTGTCGGTTGTTCCGGCGCTCCGTCGCGGTGTAGAGCCGGCCCCGTACGTAGCGGTGAGGCGTACCGCAGTTTGGTTTGATTCTCGGATAGGCCTCGGCTCTGACTGTGCACTCGAACGCCAAAACCTACAGCGGAAGCTGCGGTGGCTTTAGCGTGCAAGGGGCGCGAGCGCCGTGAAGCCGCCCGTGTGGCCGAGCGTCCCGATCGCGGCGCTGAGCGTTAGACGGACTTGAGCCGCGTGCCGGAATCGTTTTGTTTTGGAGAGGGCGGGATAAACCTGGAGCACAACTTGTGAGGGCGGTACGTCGTGGGCAGGTTTTAGTATTGCCTGTGGAGTGCCGCTAGAAGCGTTCGTAGTTCTTGCTTGTCTCTGTTACAAGATGAGCCGTGTCGTCCTGCGTGACGCGTAACGGGAGGACGGCGCGGTAGCGGTGCTCTGCACAAGAGCCCGTTGGGGGGTATTTTAGCTCGCGGGAAAGGGATTGGGGAACCACCTGGTGGGAATGCGAGGAGAGCAGCCCTGGCGGAATCTGAGGAGCCGAGACCGTTGTATAAATTGGACAAGGAAGGAAAGGCTGCGGGCAAAGCGCGGTGCTGCACCCGGCCGCCCCAGTGCGGTGCCGCGGCGCGCCTCGGTGCTGCCGCCCTGTGGCGAAACCCGGGTACTGCAGCGCACGGCAAGGGGGGGGGGGCAGATGCCGCGATTGAGAGACGGGGACGCAACTTGATGCAAGCAAAGTGTCCACTTTATTGCTCTTCACACAATTCTTTTATACTGTTACATGCATAACAACTACTATCGTGGATTATGCTGATTGGCACAACAATTAATTATCTCATACATATTACAAAGGCTGAGCTCATGATAGGTTAGTAAGAGCATGCAAATCTGTCCTAGCTCCTTGTTACTATCGTGTCCTGTGTGCTGGGCAAGCTTTACAGGCTGCTTTCTCACAGCCACAAGGTCCTGTTGCTAAACAGGACATTCCCATCTATCATCACAAGTTTCTGCTCTTTGTGCTTACATCTGCATGTTGTAACTTTTCACGGCCCTTAGTAATTTTCCATGCTAACACAACAGGTCTAGTAGCTAGAACTAGCATATTAACTATAGATATATATTTTTGCTAATATCCTATAAGCCTAGATAACCCACAGGCAGAGACGCCGATCGAGCCGCGGGGGTTCGCGGTCGGGTCTGTGCGTGCCGGTATCCGTCCCCCCCGACGGGGGTGAGGTCCCCATTGGTGTGCAAACGACACCCCTCCCTCGATGGCTCCTTAGGAGGGTTAATCCCAGTCCTCGTTCTTTTGGCAGCGGCGGGTCTGTGACCTCGCGGGAAGCCCAGGCTGCTGCACAGAGCTCGTCGGGAGCGGGAGCCGCGGAGGCGGGGGGCCTCGACGAGCCAGAGCTGCGTCAGACGGAGGGGGCGCGCGCGCTGCCCGGGGGCCGCGTCCGGCGGAGCCGGAGTGACCTGCGGCGGCAACGAGCGGGAGCCGCTCGGAGCTGGAGCGGCCGTTGGCCGCGCCTTCCCTGGGGAGGTGAGCGCGGGGAGCCCGGCCTCTCTCTCCCTCGGGGATTAAACCCGCGCCCGTCCGCGCCCTTCCCGGGGGCGGCGGCGAGGCGGGTTCCCCCGGCTCTCCCGGGGCGGCCCCGCTGCCGGGGGGCGCGGGCGAGGCGGCGGCAGCGCCTCCTCGGTGCCGGGGGGCGGAGGGGAGAGAGACCTGCCGGCCGGAGCCGCGCGGCCCCTCGGGCAGGGCGCTCCCGGTCTCTGGGCCGCAGGCCGGGGGCGGCAGACGGGTTCGGGTGCTCTGGCCTGCTTTTTAGCCAGCGTGGCCTTCTCCGCGCCGTGAAGAAAATCCCGCGCGGTCGATTCCGCTCGCCGCTCGGGAGATGCCGCGTCTCCGGGGCCGTGGACTGGGGAAGAACGTTTGCGAGTTGGAGGGCGCTACAAGATATTCCGCGGGGAAGCCGGAGAAGAGGCAAATTGGCTGCCAGCGGAGTTGCGTTCCTTCGGTTTAGGACGTTCAGCTTGTCCTTCCAGAGAAGGAGCAGTCGTGGGTAGGGCCGAGAGAGGCTTTTAAGCGCGTGATCGGAATTGGAGCCAAATGGCACTCGACGTTGCCGCCGTGGGTCTTGGCTTTCAGTGGTTTCCCCGCGGCTGCCTGGTGTTTGGGAGCTCGGAGCGGGCATTTTTTTTCCCCCAAGGAGAGGCTGTGCTTGAAACAGAACTTGCTTGAAGAAGACAGACGAGGCGGGTGAGGATGCAGAGCGGGCCAATCAGATCTCTCGGGAGGGCTGGAGGGGCGGAGCGCCGATAGGCGGGGAGCATGGCAATTGATGTGCGTAGGCAGCCAATGAGGTTGCCGGGGGGGCGGGCGTTGCGGCGTCCGTACTGCGCATGCCCAACTTGCGCAGTCCTCAGTCAGGTCCGACGCTGAGGCGGGCACCTGGGGGCGGAGCGCGGGAAGGAGCATCCAATAGGAGGACGGCGCGGCGGGGTGGAAAGCAGCCAATCAGAGCGCGCCGTCTCAATCCCGTTTGAACAGCTGCCTCCCTGGCAAACGCGTCCGTGGGGTCCCGGGGCGGGTAGCGGGAGTTAACGGGGAAACGGGGGTCGGGGCGAGGGAGGGGAGGCTGTGGAGCGCTCATTTTGGCCTCTCCGTCCCTTTTGCCTCTCTCTCCCTCTCTCTGTGTCTCCTTGTCTTGCTCCCTGTCCCTGTCTTTCTCTGGTAAGCTGACCTGCTCTTTGCCCTTCTTTTTTTGTGGAATCACAGGCTCCTTCTGCTTGGAAAAGACACGTGCAGTTTTAAATTTGGGTTTGAACTCTAGGGTTTTTTTTCCCCCATTAGCGTAAGTGGACGGCACGTTGTCCTGTGGCTCAATCCCCGTTCTGTTCCGTGGAGCCTTCAGTTTAGGATGTTCAGGTAAGACAGTTTGTCCTTCCAGAGAAGGAGCAGTCACCGGTAGGACCGAGAGAGGCTTTTAAGCGCGTGATCGGAACTGAAGCCAAATGGCACTTGACGTTGCCGCTGTGGGTCTTGGCTTTCACTGGTTTCCCCGCGGCTCCCTGGTGTTGGGGAGCTCGGAGCGGGCACGTTTTTTTCCCCGAGGGGAGGCTGTGCTTAAAAAAGAACGTGTTTCCTCGGAGAAGTGCAAGTCCGCGTGCGTAAGACAGACAAAAACCCCAGCCAGCCTAGTCAAGTTCTGAGCGTGCGTCTGTCAGGCGGCTGCTTTACGTTGAGGAGCGCACGGCCGTGCAATGGTAAGGGCGAAGGGCAAGGCAAGACAGAAGGGTTTTTCCTGCTGCGGGTGACCAGCCGCCCCCCTTTTCCGCGTGAAGCAGAGGAGCGCGGTTCGTTGTCGCCTTTTAAACGCGGCGGCGGCGGCGGCAAGCCGCGCGGCCGGAGGGCGCGGGGTGGGGGGGGGGGTCCCGGCAGGGCGGCGACCCGGCGGGTGAGGATGCAGAGCGGGCCAATCAGATGGCGCGGGAGGGCTGGAGGGCTGGAGGAACGGAGCGCTGGTTGGCTGCCTAGGCACGTCAGTTGCCTTTCTGTCTGCCAATCAGATTGCCGGGGGGGCGGGCGTCGAGGGCTGGGTACTGCGCATGCCCCAAAGAGCGAGCGCTGATAGGCGGAGAGATGCTGATTGGCGTGCCGCCCGCAGCCAATGATGTTGCCGAAGGGGCGGGCGTTGCGGCGTCCCTAGTGCGCATGCCCCAGCCGCGATCGCTGATAGGCGGCGAGAGAGGTGATTGACGTGTCCCGGGGAGCCAACCGGGATGCGGCAAGGGGCGGGTGCTGCGGTCTCCCTAGTGCGCATGCCCAAACCGCGAGCGCTGATAGGCGGCGAGAGAGGTGATTGACGTGTCCCAAGGAGCCAACCGGGAAGCGGCAAGGGGCGGGAGCTGCGGTCTCCCTACTGCGCATGCCCCAGCCGCGATCGCTGATAGGCGGCGAGAGGGCTGATTGACGTGTCCCGGGGAGCCAACCGGGATGCGGCAAGGGGCGGGAGCTGCGGTCTCCCTACTGCGCATGCCCCAGCCGCGATCGCTGATAGGCGGCGAGAGGGCTGATTGACGTGTCCCGGGGAGCCAACCGGGATGCGGCAAGGGGCGGGTGCTGCGGTCTCCCTACTGCGCATGCCCAAACCGCTAGCGCTGATAGGTCCGCGGTGTCTCGGTGCCGCGCCGTGGGGGGAGACCGGGAGCGAACGGGAACGGGGGTCGGGGCGGCTGCGGAGCCCTCGCTGCGGCCGGCGCCCGGGCATCGGGAGGCGGGCGGCTCAGGGCCGCCCTTCGTGAGGTTTCCCGGAGGCGGCAGAAGGGCGGAGGGGAAGGAGGGGACAGCCGGGGACCTCCCGCCGCGCGCGTGTCCGGGGCGCGGCGGCTGTCGGTGCCCGCGGAGCCCGGCGGGGGAGCGCGAGGGGCACGGAGCGGCGAAAGAGGCGGCAGGTGAGTGCGGCAGCGGCGAGGGTGACCGTGCCGTTGGAACGGGGGGAGCGGGAGGGGCCGGCGCGGCGCGGCGCGGAGGCGTTCGGTTCCGGTTTCCCCCCCCCCCCCCGCCCCCCGTCGCCCTTACGGCCGCGCTGGCGAAGCTGCTGGGAGGCGTGCGGTCCGGAGCCGCGTCTCCCTCCGGCGCAGCGCCCGTGCCCGGTGCGGCAGCCCCTCCGGGAGCGGCGCAGCCCCCGTCGGTCGCGGGGACGGTTACAAGCAGAGCTAAGGCGCGGTTGCGGGCGGGCTGGGTGGCGTGGCGAGCGGGGCGCCGCTTCGGCGGGAGCTCGGGGCGAGCCCCGCCGGGTTCCGTGTCCTGCGGGCGCGGCTTTCGCGCCGCGGCTCTCTCTGTGCGCTTTTTTGTTTGGTCGCGTTTGTTTTTTGGGGTTTTTTTGGCGGGATTCCCGCGAAACGCGGCACGACCGCTCGCCCGGGGCTGCCGCGGCGGGTCTCAGTGGCGCCGTCCTGTGGGCAAAGCGCGGTACTGCACCCGGCCGCCCCAACGCGGTGCCGCGGCGCGCCTCGGTGCTGCCGCCCTGTGGCGAAACTCGGGTACTGCAGCGCACGGCAAGGGGGGGGGCAGAGACGCCGATCGAGCCGCGGGGGTTCGCGGTCGGGTCTGTGCGTGCCGGTGTCCGTCCCCCCCCGACGGGGGTCAGGTCCCCATTGGTGTGCAAACGACATCCCTCCCTCGGTGCCTCCTTAAACGTTTAATGATGTAAATATTGCTCCTGCTAACGTTGTCGGCGCGGCTTCTTTCCTCAGTGGATCCGTCCGGCAGTCGGTGGCCCACGGTTGCTCGGCAACAGCAGAAGCGGATTGAAGGGACCGGCCGCTGGAGGATGCCGAAGCCTCCCGGGTCAGCGATGGGAGCAGCTTTGCGTAAAGCGAGGGGTACGTGAAGCCGGGCGTGCGGGGCCGACCGCCCAGCAGGTAAGGGAAGCTAAAGCTTTACCTCCAGGGACTTCTGCCCAGAAAGCTGAAGCAATTGCTCTCGCGTGAGCTGTAGAGTTACGCAAAGAGAAGAAGATTAGTAGCTGCACTGATTCTAAGCAGGTTTCTTGAAGGGTGCGGGCCCTTGAAGCCGTTTGAAAAGAATAAAGTGTATTAACGGCACAAGGGAGGCAGATTAAACGTGATGCTCCGGTTGCTGGAAGCTGTGCTGTTGCTAGGAGAGTTGCCGTCACGCGTTGCAACGGGCCTCAGAAGGGAAACGCTGCTCAGGAAACTGGCCATAAATTGGCAGGCGCCGCTGTAAAACCAGCCACCGAGAGGACAGAGACCGGTACGGAAGCCGCGTCTCTGAGCCCAGGTGGCCGTGTCCTCCAGCCAACGTCAGGGAACTGTAACAAAGAGGATAAGCAATTAATAGGAGATTAATAGCCCGATCAGAATTAGGGTCCAAAGGAGCCGTCACCGGCGACGGGAGAGCAGCGGCGCCTCGCGGCGCGAGGAGCTGACGCGCTCTGTCGAGATCGGACGAACAGGTAAGAGCGAATTTAGAAGCCCTGTGCGAACGAGGCAGTGGGAAACGTGCCTAGAAAACCGTCTTGATGGTGCACGCGGGGTACAGACAAGAGCAGCCGGACGAGGGAAACGTACCAGGACGACGCTGGCAAAGGGAGTTCTCCGAGCTGCCTGGAAAAGGGGGGTGTCGATACCGGCCGGCACGAACGGCTCCCTTCTCGGGTCGGCCGGAAGCGTTGCCGTGCCGGGGGGCGGCTGCCGGCCTGCGGGCCGGGGCTGCGGCTGTTTGGGGCGCTGCCCCCGCTTTGTTTTCCTCGGGGAGCCCCCCCACGCTCGGGGGCTTGTGGGACGTGCACGTGCAAATGACACGGTGTTCCCAGCTGCTCTGTTCTCTGCCTTGTTTTTTCAGGTGCCTGTCCCTGTTTTCTCTTCCCGCTTTTGAAGAGAAGCTGCCGAGTCAGCGTACGCTGCGGTGAAGTTCTACTAGATGCGGCCCTCAGGAACCGGTTGCTGTGGGGTTGCTCGTGCGGCCAGCTTTTGGTGTCGGTTGTTCCGGCGCTCCGTCGCGGTGTAGAGCCGGCCCCGTACGTAGCGGTGAGGCGTACCGCAGTTTGGTTTGATTCTCGGATAGGCCTCGGCTCTGACTGTGCACTCGAACGCCAAAACCTACAGCGGAAGCTGCGGTGGCTTTAGCGTGCAAGGGGCGCGAGCGCCGTGAAGCCGCCCGTGTGGCCGAGCGTCCCGATCGCGGCGCTGAGCGTTAGACGGACTTGAGCCGCGTGCCGGAATCGTTTTGTTTTGGAGAGGGCGGGATAAACCTGGAGCACAACTTGTGAGGGCGGTACGTCGTGGGCAGGTTTTAGTATTGCCTGTGGAGTGCCGCTAGAAGCGTTCGTAGTTCTTGCTTGTCTCTGTTACAAGATGAGCCGTGTCGTCCTGCGTGACGCGTAACGGGAGGACGGCGCGGTAGCGGTGCTCTGCACAAGAGCCCGTTGGGGGGTATTTTAGCTCGCGGGAAAGGGATTGGGGAACCACCTGGTGGGAATGCGAGGAGAGCAGCCCTGGCGGAATCTGAGGAGCCGAGACCGTTGTATAAATTGGACAAGGAAGGAAAGGCTGCGGGCAAAGCGCGGTGCTGCACCCGGCCGCCCCAGTGCGGTGCCGCGGCGCGCCTCGGTGCTGCCGCCCTGTGGCGAAACCCGGGTACTGCAGCGCACGGCAAGGCGGGGGGGGCAGATGCCGCGATTGAGAGACGGGGACGCAACTTGATGCAAGCAAAGTGTCCACTTTATTGCTCTTCACACAATTCTTTTATACTGTTACATGCATAACAACTACTATCGTGGATTATGCTGATTGGCACAACAATTAATTATCTCATACATATTACAAAGGCTGAGCTCATGATAGGTTAGTAAGAGCATGCAAATCTGTCCTAGCTCCTTGTTACTATCGTGTCCTGTGTGCTGGGCAAGCTTTACAGGCTGCTTTCTCACAGCCACAAGGTCCTGTTGCTAAACAGGACATTCCCATCTATCATCACAAGTTTCTGCTCTTTGTGCTTACATCTGCATGTTGTAACTTTTCACGGCCCTTAGTAATTTTCCATGCTAACACAACAGGTCTAGTAGCTAGAACTAGCATATTAACTATAGATATATATTTTTGCTAATATCCTATAAGCCTAGATAACCCACAGGCAGAGACGCCGATCGAGCCGCGGGGGTTCGCGGTCGGGTCTGTGCGTGCCGGTGTCCGTCCCCCCCGACGGGGGTCAGGTCCCCATTGGTGTGCAAACGACACCCCTCCCTCGATGGCTCCTTAGGAGGGTTAATCCCAGTCCTCGTTCTTTTGGCAGCGGCGGGTCTGTGACCTCGCGGGAAGCCCAGGCTGCTGCACAGAGCTCGTCGGGAGCGGGAGCCGCGGAGGCGAGGGGCCTCGACGAGCCAGAGCTGCGTCAGACGGAGGGGGCGCGCGCGCTGCCCGGGGGCCGCGTCCGGCGGAGCCGGAGTGACCTGCGGCGGCAACGAGCGGGAGCCGCTCGGAGCTGGAGCGGCCGTTGGCCGCGCCTTCCCTGGGGAGGTGAGCGCGGGGAGCCCGGCCTCTCTCTCCCTCGGGGATTAAACCCGCGCCCGTCCGCGCCCTTCCCGGGGGCGGCGGCGAGGCGGGTTCCCCCGGCTCTCCCGGGGCGGCCCCGCTGCCGGGGGGCGCGGGCGAGGCGGCGGCAGCGCCTCCTCGGTGCCGGGGGGCGGAGGGGAGAGAGACCTGCCGGCCGGAGCCGCGCGGCCCCTCGGGCAGGGCGCTCCCGGTCTCTGGGCCGCAGGCCGGGGGCGGCAGACGGGTTCAGGTGCTCTGGCGTGCTTTTTAGCCAGCGTGGCCTTCTCCGCGCCGTGAAGAAAATCCCGCGCGGTCGATTCCGCTCGCCGCTCGGGAGATGCCGCGTCTCCGGGGCCGTGGACTGGGGAAGAACGTTTGCGAGTTGGAGGGCGCTACAAGATATTCCGCGGGGAAGCCGGAGAAGAGGCAAATTGGCTGCCAGCGGAGTTGCGTTCCTTCGGTTTAGGACGTTCAGCTTGTCCTTCCAGAGAAGGAGCAGTCGTGGGTAGGGCCGAGAGAGGCTTTTAAGCGCGTGATCGGAATTGGAGCCAAATGGCACTCGACGTTGCCGCCGTGGGTCTTGGCTTTCAGTGGTTTCCCCGCGGCTGCCTGGTGTTTGGGAGCTCGGAGCGGGCATTTTTTTTCCCCCAAGGAGAGGCTGTGCTTGAAACAGAACTTGCTTGAAGAAGACAGACGGGGCGGGTGAGGATGCAGAGCGGGCCAATCAGATCTCTCGGGAGGGCTGGAGGGGCGGAGCGCCGATAGGCGGGGAGCATGGCAATTGATGTGCGTAGGCAGCCAATGAGGTTGCCGGGGGGGCGGGCGTTGCGGCGTCCGTACTGCGCATGCCCAACTTGCGCAGTCCTCAGTCAGGTCCGACGCTGAGGCGGGCACCTGGGGGCGGAGCGCGGGAAGGAGCATCCAATAGGAGGACGGCGCGGCGGGGTGGAAAGCAGCCAATCAGAGCGCGCCGTCTCAATCCCGTTTGAACAGCTGCCTCCCTGGCAAACGCGTCCGTGGGGTCCCGGGGCGGGTAGCGGGAGTTAACGGGGAAACGGGGGGTCGGGGCGAGGGAGGGGAGGCTGTGGAGCGCTCATTTTGGCCTCTCCGTCCCTTTTGCCTCTCTCTCCCTCTCTCTGTGTCTCCTTGTCTTGCTCCCTGTCCCTGTCTTTCTCTGGTAAGCTGACCTGCTCTTTGCCCTTCTTTTTTTGTGGAATCACAGGCTCCTTCTGCTTGGAAAAGACACGTGCAGTTTTAAATTTGGGTTTGAATTCTAGGGTTTTTTCCCCCCCATTAGCGTAAGTGGACGGCACGTTGTCCTGTGGCTCAATCCCCGTTCTGTTCCGTGGAGCCTTCAGTTTAGGATGTTCAGGTAAGACAGTTTGTCCTTCCAGAGAAGGAGCAGTCACCGGTAGGACCGAGAGAGGCTTTTAAGCGCGTGATCGGAACTGAAGCCAAATGGCACTTGACGTTGCCGCTGTGGGTCTTGGCTTTCACTGGTTTCCCCGCGGCTCCCTGGTGTTGGGGAGCTCGGAGCGGGCACGTTTTTTTCCCCGAGGGGAGGCTGTGCTTAAAAAAGAACGTGTTTCCTCGGAGAAGTGCAAGTCCGCGTGCGTAAGACAGACAAAGACCCCAGCCAGCCTAGTCAAGTTCTGAGCGTGCGTCTGTCAGGCGGCTGCTTTACGTTGAGGAGCGCACGGCCGTGCAATGGTGAGGGCGAAGGGCAAGGCAAGACAGAAGGGTTTTTCCTGCTGCGGGTGACCAGCCGCCCCCCTTTTCCGCGTGAAGCAGAGGAGCGCGGTTCGTTGTCGCCTTTTAAACGCGGCGGCGGCGGCGGCAAGCCGCGCGGCCGGAGGGCGCGGGGTGGGGGGGGGGGGGTCCCGGCAGGGCGGCGACCCGGCGGGTGAGGATGCAGAGCGGGCCAATCAGATGGCGCGGGAGGGCTGGAGGGCTGGAGGAACGGAGCGCTGGTTGGCTGCCTAGGCACGTCAGTTGCCTTTCTGTCTGCCAATCAGATTGCCGGGGGGGCGGGCGTCGAGGGCTGGGTACTGCGCATGCCCCAAAGAGCGAGCGCTGATAGGCGGAGAGATGCTGATTGGCGTGCCGCCCGCAGCCAATGATGTTGCCGAAGGGGCGGGCGTTGCGGCGTCCCTAGTGCGCATGCCCCAGCCGCGATCGCTGATAGGCGGCGAGAGAGGTGATTGACGTGTCCCGGGGAGCCAACCGGGATGCGGCAAGGGGCGGGTGCTGCGGTCTCCCTAGTGCGCATGCCCAAACCGCGAGCGCTGATAGGCGGCGAGAGAGGTGATTGACGTGTCCCGGGGAGCCAACCGGGATGCGGCAAGGGGCGGGTGCTGCGGTCTCCCTAGTGCGCATGCCCCAGCCGCGATCGCTGATAGGCGGCGAGAGAGGTGATTGACGTGTCCCAAGGAGCCAACCGGGAAGCGGCAAGGGGCGGGAGCTGCGGTCTCCCTACTGCGCATGCCCCAGCCGCGATCGCTGATAGGCGGCGAGAGGGCTGATTGACGTGTCCCGGGGAGCCAACCGGGATGCGGCAAGGGGCGGGAGCTGCGGTCTCCCTACTGCGCATGCCCCAGCCGCGATCGCTGATAGGCGGCGAGAGGGCTGATTGACGTGTCCCGGGGAGCCAACCGGGATGCGGCAAGGGGCGGGTGCTGCGGTCTCCCTACTGCGCATGCCCAAACCGCTAGCGCTGATAGGTCCGCGGTGTCTCGGTGCCGCGCCGTGGGGGGAGGACCGGGAGCGAACGGGAACGGGGGTCGGGGGCGGCTGCGGAGCCCTCGCTGCGGCCGGCGCCCGGGCATCGGGAGGCGGGCGGCTCAGGGCCGCCCTTCGTGAGGTTTCCCGGAGGCGGCAGAAGGGCGGAGGGGAAGGAGGGGACAGCCGGGGACCTCCGCCGCGCGCGTGTCCGGGGCGCGGCGGCTGTCGGTGCCCGCGGAGCCCGGCGGGGGAGCGCGAGGGGCACGGAGCGGCGAAAGAGGCGGCAGGTGAGTGCGGCAGCGGCGAGGGTGACCGTGCCGTTGGAACGGGGGGGAGCGGGAGGGGCCGGCGCGGCGCGGCGCGGAGGCGTTCGGTTCCGGTTTCCCCCCCCCCCCCCCGCCCCCCGTCGCCCTTACGGCCGCGCTGGCGAAGCTGCTGGGAGGCGTGCGGTCCGGAGCCGCGTCTCCCTCCGGCGCAGCGCCCGTGCCCGGTGCGGCAGCCCTCCGGGAGCGGCGCAGCCCCCGTCGGTCGCGGGGACGGTTACAAGCAGAGCTAAGGCGCGGGTTGCGGGCGGGCTGGGTGGCGTGGCGAGCGGGGCGCCGCTTCGGCGGGAGCTCGGGGCGAGCCCCGCCGGGTTCCGTGTCCTGCGGGCGCGGCTTTCGCGCCGCGGCTCTCTCTGTGCGCTTTTTTGTTTGGTCGCGTTTGTTTTTTTGGGGTTTTTTTGGCGGGATTCCCGCGAAAACGCGGCACGACCGCTCGCCCGGGGCTGCCGCGGCGGGTCTCAGTGGCGCCGTCCTGTGGGCAAAGCGCGGTACTGCACCCGGCCGCCCCAACGCGGGGTGCCGCGGCGCGCCTCGGTGCTGCCGCCCTGTGGCGAAACTCGGGTACTGCAGCGCACGGCAAGGGGGGGGGCAGAGACGCCGATCGAGCCGCGGGGGTTCGCGGTCGGGTCTGTGCGTGCCGGTGTCCGTCCCCCCCCGACGGGGGTCAGGTCCCCCATTGGTGTGCAAACGACATCCCTCCCTCGGTGCCTCCTTAAACGTTTAATGATGTAAATATTGCTCCTGCTAACGTTGTCGGCGCGGCTTCTTTCCTCAGTGGATCCGTCCGGCAGTCGGTGGCCCACGGTTGCTCGGCAACAGCAGAAGCGGATTGAAGGGACCGGCCGCTGGAGGATGCCGAAGCCTCCCGGGGTCAGCGATGGGAGCAGCTTTGCGTAAAGCGAGGGGTACGTGAAGCCGGGCGTGCGGGGCCGACCGCCCAGCAGGTAAGGGAAGCTAAAGCTTTACCTCCAGGGACTTCTGCCCAGAAAGCTGAAGCAATTGCTCTCGCGTGAGCTGTAGAGTTACGCAAAGAGAAGAAGATTAGTAGCTGCACTGATTCTAAGCAGGTTTCTTGAAGGGTGCGGGCCCTTGAAGCCGTTTGAAAAGAATAAAGTGTATTAACGGCACAAGGGAGGCAGATTAAACGTGATGCTCCGGTTGCTGGAAGCTGTGCCTGTTGCTAGGAGAGTTGCCGTCACGCGTTGCAACGGGCCTCAGAAGGGAAACGCTGCTCAGGAAACTGGCAATAAATTGGCAGGCGCCGCTGTAAAACCAGCCACCGAGAGGACAGAGACCGGTACGGAAGCCGCGTCTCTGAGCCCAGGTGGCCGTGTCCTCCAGCCAACGTCAGGGAACTGTAACAAAGAGGATAAGCAATTAATAGGAGATTAATAGCCCGATCAGAATTAGGGTCCAAAGGAGCCGTCACCGGCGACGGGGAGAGCAGCGGCGCCTCGCGGCGCGAGGAGCTGACGCGCTCTGTCGAGATCGGACGAACAGGTAAGAGCGAATTTAGAAGCCCTGTGCGAACGAGGCAGTGGGAACGTGCCTAGAAAACCGTCTTGATGGTGCACGCGGGGTACAGACAAGAGCAGCCGGACGAGGGAAACGTACCAGGACGACGCTGGCAAAGGGAGTTCTCCGAGCTGCCTGGAAAAGGGGGGGTGTCGATACCGCCGGCACGAACGGCTCCCTTCTCGGGTCGGCCGGAAGCGTTGCCGTGCCGGGGGGCGGCTGCCGGCCTGCGGGCCGGGGCTGCGGCTGTTTGGGGCGCTGCCCCCGCTTTGTTTTCCTCGGGGAGCCCCCCCACGCTCGGGGGCTTGTGGGACGTGCACGTGCAAATGACACGGTGTTCCCAGCTGCTCTGTTCTCTGCCTTGTTTTTTCAGGTGCCTGTCCCTGTTTTCTCTTCCCACTTTTGAAGAGAAGCTGCCGAGTCAGCGTACGCTGCGGTGAAGTTCTACTAGATGCGGCCCTCAGGAACCGGTTGCTGTGGGGTTGCTCGTGCGGCCAGCTTTTGGTGTCGGTTGTTCCGGCGCTCCGTCGCGGTTGTAGAGCCGGCCCCGTACGTAGCGGTGAGGCGTACCGCAGTTTGGTTTGATTCTCGGATAGGCCTCGGCTCTGACTGTGCACTCGAACGCCAAAACCTACAGCGGAAGCTGCGGTGGCTTTAGCGTGCAAGGGGGCGCGAGCGCCGTGAAGCCGCCCGTGTGGCCGAGCGTCCCGATCGCGGCGCTGAGCGTTAGACGGACTTGAGCCGCGTGCCGGAATCGTTTTGTTTTGGAGAGGGCGGGATAAACCTGGAGCACAACTTGTGAGGGCGGTACGTCGTGGGCAGGTTTTAGTATTGCCTGTGGAGTGCCGCTAGAAGCGTTCGTAGTTCTTGCTTGTCTCTGTTACAAGATGAGCCGTGTCGTCCTGCGTGACGCGTAACGGAGAGGACGGCGCGGGTAGCGGTGCTCTGCACAAGAGCCCGTTGGGGGGTATTTTAGCTCGCGGGAAAGGGATTGGGGAACCACCTGGTGGGAATGCGAGGAGAGCAGCCCTGGCGGAATCTGAGGAGCCGAGACCGTTGTATAAATTGGACAAGGAAGGAATGGCTGCGGGCAAAGCGCGGTGCTGCACCCGGCCGCCCCAGTGCGGTGCCGCGGCGCGCCTCGGTGCTGCCGCCCTGTGGCGAAACCCGGGTACTGCAGCGCACGGCAAGGGGGGGGGGGCAGATGCCGCGATTGAGAGACGGGGACGCAACTTGATGCAAGCAAAGTGTCCACTTTATTGCTCTTCACACAATTCTTTTATACTGTTACATGCATAACAACTACTATCGTGGATTATGCTGATTGGCACAACAATTAATTATCTCATACATATTACAAAGGCTGAGCTCATGATAGGTTAGTAAGAGCATGCAAATCTGTCCTAGCTCCTTGTTACTATCGTGTCCTGTGTGCTGGGCAAGCTTTACAGGCTGCTTTCTCACAGCCACAAGGTCCTGTTGCTAACAGGACATTCCATCTATCATCACAAGTTTCTGCTCTTTGTGCTTACATCTGCATGTTGTAACTTTTCACGGCCCTTAGTAATTTTCCATGCTAACACAACAGGTCTAGTAGCTAGAACTAGCATATTAACTATAGATATATATTTTTGCTAATATCCTATAAGCCTAGATAACCCCACAGGCAGAGACGCCGATCGAGCCGCGGGGGTTCGCGGTCGGGTCTGTGCGTGCCGGTATCCGTCCCCCCCGACGGGGGTGAGGTCCCCATTGGTGTGCAAACGACACCCCCTCCCTCGATGGCTCCTTAGGAGGGTTAATCCCAGTCCTCGTTCTTTTGGCAGCGGCGGGTCTGTGACCTCGCGGGAAGCCCAGGCTGCTGCACAGAGCTCGTCGGGAGCGGGAGCCGCGGAGGCGGGGGGCCTCGACGAGCCAGAGCTGCGTCAGACGGAGGGGGCGCGCGCGCTGCCCGGGGGGCCGCGTCCGGCGGAGCCGGAGTGACCTGCGGCGGCAACGAGCGGGAGCCGCTCGGAGCTGGAGCGGCCGTTGGCCGCGCCTTCCCTGGGGAGGTGAGCGCGGGGAGCCCGGCCTCTCTCTCCCTCGGGGATTAAACCCGCGCCCGTCCGCGCCCTTCCCGGGGGCGGCGGCGAGGCGGGTTCCCCCGGCTCTCCCGGGGCGGCCCCGCTGCCGGGGGGCGCGGGCGAGGCGGCGGCAGCGCCTCCTCGGTGCCGGGGGGCGGAGGGGAGAGAGACCTGCCGGCCGGAGCCGCGCGGCCCCTCGGGCAGGGCGCTCCCGGTCTCTGGGCCGCAGGCCGGGGGCGGCAGACGGGTTCGGGTGCTCTGGCGTGCTTTTTAGCCAGCGTGGCCTTCTCCGCGCCGTGAAGAAAATCCCGCGCGGTCGATTCCGCTCGCCGCTCGGGAGATGCCGCGTCTCTGGGGCCGTGGACTGGGGAAGAACGTTTGCGAGTTGGAGGGCGCTACAAGATATTCCGCGGGGAAGCCGGAGAAGAGGCAAATTGGCTGCCAGCGGAGTTGCGTTCCTTCGGTTTAGGACGTTCAGCTTGTCCTTCCAGAGAAGGAGCAGTCGTGGGTAGGGCCGAGAGAGGCTTTTAAGCGCGTGATCGGAATTGGAGCCAAATGGCACTCGACGTTGCCGCCGTGGGTCTTGGCTTTCAGTGGTTTCCCCGCGGCTGCCTGGTGTTTGGGAGCTCGGAGCGGGCATTTTTTTTCCCCAAGGAGAGGCTGTGCTTGAAACAGAACTTGCTTGAAGAAGACAGACGAGGCGGGGTGAGGATGCAGAGCGGGCCAATCAGATCTCTCGGGAGGGCTGGAGGGGCGGAGCGCCGATAGGCGGGGAGCATGGCAATTGATGTGCGTAGGCAGCCAATGAGGTTGCCGGGGGGGCGGGCGTTGCGGCGTCCGTACTGCGCATGCCCAACTTGCGCAGTCCTCAGTCAGGTCCGACGCTGAGGCGGGCACCTGGGGGCGGAGCGCGGGAAGGAGCATCCAATAGGAGGACGGCGCGGCGGGGTGGAAAGCAGCCAATCAGAGCGCGCCGTCTCAATCCCGTTTGAACAGCTGCCTCCCTGGCAAACGCGTCCGTGGGGTCCCGGGGCGGGTAGCGGGAGTTAACGGGGAAACGGGGGGTCGGGGCGAGGGAGGGGAGGCTGTGGAGCGCTCATTTTGGCCTCTCCGTCCCTTTTGCCTCTCTCTCCCTCTCTCTGTGTCTCCTTGTCTTGCTCCCTGTCCCTGTCTTTCTCTGGTAAGCTGACCTGCTCTTTGCCCTTCTTTTTTTGTGGAATCACAGGCTCCTTCTGCTTGGAAAAGACACGTGCAGTTTTAAATTTGGGTTTGAACTCA